>NC_079873.1:31843346-32169846 GCF_023065955.2 Ursus arctos | reverse complement strand
CTCTCTCAGGGACATGATAAGATGCTGCAACAGAAACGCACTGGTCAGTAGCTTATGCAGGGTGTGTATTTCTCTCTTGGCTCACAGTTCAGAAATGTGCAGTCCAAGCTTAAGAAAACTGCTGTACGATCCTCAGTATGGGGCTTCCATTTACTTCGTAGGACATGGCTGCCCAGTTCTCATCTCCCAGCCAAGATTAAAGGGAGAGGGTTAAGGAAGTACATGAACTTTCTATTGGAGGAAGACAAATTGGAAATAGCACACATTACTTCTACTTACCTCCAATGACCAAAACGTAGTCTCGTGACCACACTAAATTGCAAGGGAGGAAATATCACCCTAAGTTGGGAATCCAAGTGCCTAGCTAAAGCTTGGGAGCTCTAGTGTGAAAGAGAGAGACTGGATATTGGTGGGAAATGAGTAGGGTTTCAGGAGCGTGCAATATTGACAGGAAGGCAGAAGAAAAGGATTTGGAAAGAAGCCAAAGGAGGGTGGCTTTGGATGGGGAGGGGGTGCACAGGGAAATGGACACTATAGGAATAGTCAAGGTACTGCTGTTGGGTTAAAAAATAAAACCCCAACCATTTTGTCATTTTTCTGTCACTTGGTCCAAATGACCAAGAAATGGTGCCTGCCTTACACTGTATTAGGGAAATAAAGAAGAATCCGATGGATGTTTCCTCCTGAAACCCCTTGGGCGTCCATAGCTGGAAAGGGAGCCATTTGGATTTCTCATCCCACTCGATTTTTTACAAAAGGGAAATGTAATTTCTTAGAAAGAAATTGGGGTACCACTTGGAAGGGCTGTTGATCTATCACAAAACATATCTACCACAGATGGAATATTGGTCCCATCCAAGTTATTTGGCCATTCTGAAAACAAGATTGTGGCTACTATAAAAAAGAAGCCACTCTAGTACTCCATATGCCGCCAGGATCTAGGTTTTGCTGACGCTTTCTTTGTAATGTTTCTTGTACCTGTGCCTTCTTCCCCATTCTTTGTATATTTCCCAAGCCTTATCATCTGTTGCATGAGCTACCCATCCTTGGCTAGGATGCTTGGGATGCAGGTAAGAGAAAACCTTAGAGCTCGACTGATGCGAACAATAAGCACATTTATTACCACCTGTATCGAGCAGGTCAGAATTACAAGTAGGCTCCAGGCACCATGGATCTGGGCTCTGGTTCTGTTTCAGTTCTCTTCATTTCCCCCTTATCCATATTGGCTCCAGTCACAAGCTGGTTGTGAAATGGCTGACACATTCTAGGCATCACATCCACACATAGCATCAGCGGAAAGAGAGGAACTTCTCTTGTCTGTGTGATACTTTTAGGAATAGGGTGGATGCTGTGACGTGCTGCCTATATCCCTCTTCAGGATTGGAGGACTTCTTCTCCCAGCTGCTGGGAGTGTTTCCAGCCTACAGCTGGCAGCCCTTTTTGGAAATGCTCTTTGCAGAAGAGAACTGCCTTATCCAAGTTCACCTTCCCTTCCTGGGAGTAGCCAATCTCCAATAACTATTTGTCACAAGTGTTTAAAGGCCCAGCCTCCTCACCCCAACTCAGAACAACCCCACAGGACCATCTTCAGAGTTCTTTGTTGTGTTGGCTGAGATCTGCACTGAGACAATATCACAGCTGAACTTCTCCCTCTGCCCCGTCTTGTTGCCTTCTCTTTCATTCCACCGATGTGGATCCCGAGTGCATTCCTTTATGAACCTCCTGCACGTTCATTGTCATCTCAGAGCCTGCTTTTTGGGGAACATGATTTATAAGAAAAAGCAAAGAAATCTTTCTGATGTCCCCTCCCAACTTACTGTCCTACTGTTTCACATGCACGGCCATAAGTGGATCCCTGGGAGGCTGGCATGACTGGCTTAGGGCAAGGAGGATTTTCCTCTGGAGCAGGTGAAACTCAGTTCAGAGTCGTTTTGAAGGCCACCTCACTCCCCTGTCCAGCAGCTGGCACTCGCTATTGGTTGAAGTCTCATCTGAGCTGTCAGGTGGTACGCCTGCATGTGAACCCTTCATGTGGCTTCTGCACAGCACAGTTGCTGGCTTCTAAGAATGAGAATCTCAAAAAAAAAAAAAACAGACAAAGCTGTATCACTTCCTATGACATGGCCTTTGTCACTTCTGCCATAGCCACAGACCCACCTTGATAAAGGGGAGAGAGTATAGAACTCCTTTGGTGGGAGGAGTGTTCAATGTCACATTGTGAAGCACACGAGGGATGGAAGAAGTAGTTCTTCCTGAAGTTCCATTTAAGATACGATCTGAAAATAGGAGATGTTACCTAGAATAAGGAGTAGGAAAAGCAAGCAGAAGGGAAAGTATGTGCAAAGGCCCTGAGGCAGAAAGGAACAGCGCACAGACTGAAAGGTCAGTGTGACTGCAGTCCTGAGAGTGACGGCAAGGGCGGTGAGCATTGAGACTGCGTAGGTCGGTGGGCTCCAGATCAGCAGAGCCTTGTATGCTGTGTCCGGCATGCTCTTTCATCTATGTGTACCAGTAATCCATCACAGGGTTTAAGCTGATGAGTGACAGTTTGTTCTGACTACGGCAAGTGGAGAGTATATTGAGGTTGTAGTAGAGACGGGAGCGGATGCAGGAGACCACTTAGAAAGTCACTGATAGGAATTCAGTTGAGAAGTGATGGAATGTAGCATGGGCCAAGTGGATGGCATAAGATGAAGCAGCATGGCTGGATTCAAGCGCCATAAGGGGGAAATCAACAGGACTTAGGGATCTGGGTAGGGTGGAGTGGAAGAAAGGAGTCAAGGATGAATAGTGGAGCCCGTTATAGAGCCAGAAAATACTGGAGGACAACCAGCTTTGCAGGTTAGAAGTCCTGAATCTGTTCAGTACATGTAGTGTTGGAGATGTATTTGAACAATCGAGAAGTTATATAGTAGGGTCAAGAACACATAGGGGAGTCTAAAGGTATAGATTTATGAGTTCTCAGTGTTTAGCTGGTGATTAAAGTTCTGAGTGTAGATGAGATCACTTAGGGAAAGAGCATAGAGATTTTCACAGAATGTAACGTTCGGTGGCTGCCCAGAGATTGATGGGTGGCCAGAGACAAAGGAGCATCAAGAGCAGTTGGAAATATGATAGTGTGGTGTCCTGGAAGCTAAATATTATTAGTGTTACTAGAGGTGACAAGTCATCATTAGTGTTGAACACTTTTGAGAAGTATACAAAGATGACTGAAACAGGTCTATTGATACAAACAACATGGAGGTCATGACCGCAGAAGGTAATTCAGAGGAGCAATGTGGCACCCAGATTGGAGCAGGTTGACAGGCAGAGTTTAGACAACGTTTTTGAAAGAGAAGGAAAGAGTTGAAGGAAAATGTGATGATATAACCATCGTGCAGTAGCATGCATTTGAGAATATGGTATATGAAACATTAAGTTTCCTTGTACCAGGTCAGACACTCAAGAGACACATCACTGGTATATTCTCCTTTTAATAAGAAGGGAGCATGAGGCATGTGAGGAAAGTGCCTATATCACATATGTTCCAAACAAACAGAAATTGGACCCACTCCAGCAAAGAGAGAGAAGGACCCGAGCAATGTGGGAAAGCTTCAAGCAGCCACCTAAAACATATTCATGTAGAATCCCAATGCGGATAGCTCAGAATCTCTTTTTAGCTTGGGTGTGTTCAACTCTTGTGGGCCTTCATGCAAATCTTGTAACTTTTCCATGCATCAGCTTTTCTTTGGCTATTGACCAGGGTCAGAGAAAGGCTGATCCTTGAAAAGCACTCAGAACAAAAAGTCCAACAGGATTTGACTAAATGAAGCATTTGATTAGTTATCACTAATAGTATGATGCAACCCAGGAAGAACTATTAACTCATTGTTTCTAAACTTGGCTTGCTTTTATACTTGGCTGGAGCCCCCAGAGCTCTGGCCAAACAGCAGGGTTTCTGCGTGTGCTCTGGCCTCCCCGAGGACCTCACAACGAGCCAGGAACCCTCAGGATCCAGGAGAGGTCTTTAGGAAAAAGAGGAGAAAGGGCATGGATGCAAGCACAGGGAGAGGCAGCCTGTCCTGTCCACACACAGACAGGGGTGGATGTCAGCTGTTCTTGCAGCTGGAAGCCCTTCTTGAGTCTCGAAGGCTAATTTTCCAGTCTGTGTCCTCACGGGGATGCTGACCTTTGGGTTGATTATAAGAGAGAAAATGAAAGCTTTCCCTCTGCTCCAACACATCCTTCTTTGACTCGAAACATGTGACGAGGCTGTTACCTCCCGCAGATGCTTTCTGTATGAATCAGCATTCTAAAGGACAGAGGCCCCAGGATGTGCCAACATCAACAGAATCAGCAGGGATTAACAAGAGTGGGGAAACAGTTGAGTGGGTGCAGCCTTCAGGAAGGGATCAGTTGTACCACCTTCAAGGTTGGCAGCCCGAGAATAGTGTTGGGAATAAAGGGTGAAGGGGCCCGAACTACTTCTGCAGAGTCTTGAACATATCCTGCTGGGCCAAGGACTGGAGTCTTCTTCAGGAAATCGGTATCGAATTGGTTGGAAGCCTATCTCTGAGGATGGTCTCTATACAAAACACATCCCAGTCTTGCGTGAGTTAACACTGCTTTTCAGATGCATAGCCTCTGGGACAGAAAGTGATTGTTTCCTCATTACCACATTCGAGTCTTCCTGCCTGGGAAGTGTGCT
Source organism: Ursus arctos (assembly GCF_023065955.2). Classification (NCBI taxonomy): domain Eukaryota; kingdom Metazoa; phylum Chordata; class Mammalia; order Carnivora; family Ursidae; genus Ursus; species Ursus arctos. The sequence continues at coordinate 32,165,159 of NC_079873.1, read as the reverse complement.
GGCCTCCTGCTTCTCTGCTCCAAGGGGAGAGTAATGCCACAAACCACATTCCAACCCAAGGAGAGGGCTTTGAGGTTATGGGAGCTCAATCCGTATAGGAAAGAGGCGATGCCACAGGATCTAACTGATGTTTCCTCACTTGGTTGCATTTTCTGTCAGCGTCTAGTCCTGGGTCACGTTCCTTTGGATATATTTCCACAGGTCCTATCTGGCAAGAGGGAAAAAACCAAAAAAGGTCTTCCCCTCCGAGACTCAGATGACCCCTGTCAAGATCCATGAGCTGCTGCTTGCTATGGCTTCCCTCCCTTGCCCCTGTTCCGCTTGTATATCCTCCTTTTCCTTTTCTAACTTTCCCCCCCGGTGTCCTCGAGGCATTCGTCCACTGCACCGCCTTCAGCTTCCACCTCCAGGCAAGCATGCCAGATCTCTACCCCCTTCTTCACCTCTCCCGCGGCATTTCCCGTCATCTTGGCGGAAGCCATCTCCACACGGCCCTTCCACCCGCGCTGGCGCCATCTTGGCACGTTCGAAACCCGCCTTATTTTCCCGCCACGCCGGCTCCGCACCTGTGTCGGGCAGCGCCCACCCAGGGGAGCGGAGTCCGCGGGGGAGCTGAACTGCGAAAGGCCGGGACGGATGGGTTCCCGGAGGTCGCTCTTAGGCGACTGTGGGAGCCCGCTACGCGGTCTCCGTGCGGCCGTCGTCTGTGAGTCCGACGCTGGAGCTCGAGCTTCACGGAGGGGGCGGCAGAGCAGGCAAGCCGTGAGGTGGACGCGGGGAGACCACGGGCGACTGGAAGCCCGCGGGGGAGGGCCGTGACCTGAGTCCGCTGTCGGTGCCTCGGCCCCTGGCGGTGAGGGCATCGGGCAGAAGCCGGGGGGGCCCTTTATCACAGAGCTCAGCCCGCGCCGGCCCGGGGTCCGCTGGGGCCGAGGGGGATCGGGGGAAGGCGGAGCCGGCCGGCCCAGCCGCTGCTTCACGCCCGCGACGTAAGTCAGCAAAGCGGCAAGGTGAGAGCCAGGAGGTGGCCTCTCCTTCCCTCCAGCCCCCGGGCTCCCGAGAATGTCCCTTGTGACTGACCCTAACTGTAAACAAACTAGAGAGTGGATTCGGGGAAACGTGGCCCGGCCTAGCCAAGCTGACTCACTGCAAAGCCATCAGCAGCCAGCCCTGGTCAGCTTCGCATCCGGACACATCGCCTTAAGGTGCCCTGGATCTCTGCGGAAGGACCGTATCCAAGTCCTGCCTCCGCGCAGCATTAGACAACTTAAAAAAAAGGTAACTTGTTCCCCAGGAGAGCATGCAAGGTTCCATCTTTGTCCTTGGGAGATGTTGATCCTTTTCCAAGCTGGTTCACGTTCTTCCGTTGATATCGTGTAACTTAACAAGCTATTAAGTTCAAGTGAAGTGTTACTAATATGTCTTGTGTGAGATGAGAAGGGGATGCCAAAGAAAAAGAAAAATATCCGGTTAACGTATCCACAGAGATCTCTGTTAAACTAAGGAAGGAGTATTCCTAACTATTACAGTCCTCGTCCCTGCGCTGGCCACGCGGCCCTCGCTGCTCTTCACCACTCGCCTCTTCCTATATGCTCGCGTGGCAAATGCTTTTTGCTGGCAGTAGGCACCTCAGCTGCTGCTCGCGGCTCTTTGCTTGGTGGGTGGAGTGACACCAGCTTTCATTCGTGAAGGCTCCTGGGATACTAGCAGCCTGGCATGAATTGGGTTGTTGTAGTTTTCTGTCTACTTTAATCATAGAAGTAAACCTGGAGGATATCCCGCTTTCTAGATGTTCTCCTCACGCCCATCGTGTGGTCATAGCAACACGATTTCTTCCTGACCATCAGGATCGATCACCCCAGCCAGGTAGTCACCCCCATCTCTGCTATTCATTCAGTGGCACAAGGCACCCTGAGTGCCCAGGCGGTGGTCTCCACTTCCCTTTCAGTGGGGTCATTGTTGGACCCTCTGGTGGAAGGAATTCCTCTCTTTGGAACTAAGACCCCTAGACCCGCAGAGCCTACGCATTGTCACAGGGATGAGAAGTAACATTTTACTAACGGATCACTGGAGGGAACGGTAAATAGTTCCCTTCCCGTTTTCACCCCTGTACTCATGGATGGGTGAATGTTGGTTATGGGATAACGGCATCATATATTAGAGCCGACTCAAAGCACGTACAGCATCCAGGAGGACCTTGGCCAGCCCTGAAGTACACTTAGCTGCTGCGTTAACTGTGTCTTCGAAAGGGCGCTCTACTTCTAGCAAGCCGCTTCAGGCTGATGGGGACGTGGTAAGACCAGCGAGTTCCATGAGCGTGCGCCCATTGCCTCCCTCCATTTGCTGTGAAGAGAGTCCCTTGACGGGAAGCAATACTTGCAGAGTACCTTGACGGCACATAAGGGATTCTGTAGGACCGTGGGATGGTGATTTTGGCAGAACCATGTGGACGGGGAAGGAAAATCCATATCCCCTGTGTCTGTTCACATAATCAGGTGGACTAGTCAAAGTCCCACCTCCCAGGTGGATTGCCCCTCAACACAGCCCCTCAGAGCTGTCAGAGAGTAGGGGTGCGGTGCGTGCCATGGTCCACTGCTGTCTCGGGTGGGACTGACGTGCCATGCACAACTCTCTGAGGCTTTTCTTCCTCAGTCACCTGGTCCTAGGGAATGCTCCATGAGGGCCGAGATGGAGGCCGGAAGAGAGAAGGTAATGGAGCAAAAGTAGGTGCCATATGCCTTTGGGCCCCTTGCTAATGCACCTTACTTGTGCCTTCTGGGCCTACTCAAGCCTGACTACACCATCACTTCTGTCTGATGAGGGGGTGCTGCTTTGCACACCCAACTTTATGGCTTGGCCAGTTGGACAGCACTCAGTTTGCGACAGGCAGCTCAGATTCCATGGAAACTTGGTGACCCATGGTCAAGCCTTCAGTCTCTCACAATGCCCAGTAGCAGGCCAACGTTGTTTCTGGAAATGGGAGTAGTAATCCCGAAGAGATGGGAGGGACTTACTACAAAATTTTAAGGGTCGTGTTTTGCTTCATCCAGAGGAGCTTGCCAGAGACTTCAAGATGCTTCCCTATCTGCCACTGCCACCTCGAGTGTCGCTACATCTCCTGGGTCCTATGGCCCCAGAGGCAGAGTGGCTTGCACAGCGGTGTCTTTTGGCTTTCCGAGCCCCACTTGAAGCTAGCATTTCCCAGGGCCCGTTCATACAGCGCCTAACCAAAGAGGGATTCTTTCAACCGGGCTTGTTTTCACATTTTTTGAGCAATCCTGGTTGGCCTGCCTGGGACCTGTGCTTGCCCCTCTCATTACAGAGGCTCGGGGATTAAGTTCTACTCCTGACCTGATCTTATTCCTGTAACCACACCTATGACCCAGATTTGGAGTGGCCGTGGCTGGCAGCCCCTCTCCCCCGCTCCAGACCACGTGAGCAGTTCCCCAAATGAGGTTTTTCTGGGAATTAATCATCAGGACAAGGGAGGGAAATGCCCTTCCCTGAGGTGAGATAAGGCTCTGATGAAGTCTTTCCCCTCGTAGGGCGGCCCATTTGTGTGGAGAGGCCTCTGGGCCTCTTTCAGAATGATTGCTTTCCCCGGCCCCCTGGCAGAGCAGGCAGGGTCTCTCTTGGACTTTCATCGTGAAAACCTGGTAGGCTTCTTGGAGGTAAAGGCCAGAACACTGTGGGAGCCCGTGCTGTGCCTCAGCCCCAGGAGTTTCTCGCGCTCCTCACAGGCCACACTCAGCTCTCGGCAATTTTTCTAAATTGCCATTTATGTGTTCCTACCAATTTATGGCCCCCAAGTGTCTTCTGCTCCAGCTAAGCCCACCTCTGCCGGGACTGTGTGGATATGCCTGTCTTTCTGGAAAACGATGGGTGACAAATTGAAAACCCAGTTCTTTGTTGGGTCCAAGAAAAGGGATTGATTTTTCTGCTTGCCCAGCTTTTTCTGGTTGTCAAGACAGCAATGATGACTTCCTAGTGTGTGGCAAGCGAACCTGAAAGCCATTAGTTACCTTTTTAAGTCTCTGCGTCCTTTTATTTCTCAATTCTCGATATGACCTCCTGTTCCTACTTTCTAAAAGCATTTCCCTCAAATCTCTTACTGAATATGCCAAATAAATATTTTCTAAAATTGCTTTTCCTTTTTTTGGTAGCTTATTATTTTTATAAAAGAGATGGTTTCCTTTGAATCTTTAGAGCAGACATATTCCCTTTCCCGTATGCTCCAGACATTTTTCATCCCCTGGAGCTTGTGTTGTTTCATTCTGAATATTTATCTTAGAAAGAGAAGAAATCTCTTGAAGCCAGGGGATTGTACACAGATACTATTCTTGGACCGGCCTTAGCTTTTTGATCTTGACCTCGAGCAGTCTTACTTTAACCCTCTGCGGTCTGGATATTTAATAGACACCAGTCAGCAAAAGTACCGGCCCAATGCACCCTCTCTTTCTGGAATTCCTTTAGCGGGACTCCAAGAGACTGAGGTCAAATCTCCTTGTCCTTGTCTTGAGTTCCCAGAAACCTGGAGTGTCTGCTATAGTCTGTAGTTCGTATGGGAACAGTAGGTAAAAAGCTAAATCCACTATCACTCTGCTATCCGAAGTGTGGTCCCCAGAGCTGTGCTGCTCTCTGGCTTTTTTTTTTTTTTTTTCATTTTGTTTTTCTAGTGAGTCCTGTTTAGTGATTTTACAAAAGCATTGATCAATGATGGATTGGAAATTTGGTTTTTTAAAGATTTTTTTATTCATTTATTTGAGAGCGAGAGCAGAGAGTGTGAGAGAGAACACGAGTGGTGGGGGAGGAGCAGAGGGAGAGGGAGAAGCAGGCTCCCCACTTAGCAGGGAGCCTGATGCGGGGCTCGATCCCAGGACCCTGGGATCATGACCTGAGCGGAAGGCAGACGCTTAACCGACTGAGCCACCCAGGTGCCATGGGAAATTTTGTTTTATTTTATTTTTTTATTTTTTGGATTGGACATTTAAAAATAATAGTCCTTTACTTACAGATGGTCTGGGAAGCATTGACACAGACTGCTTCACTTGGAGTGGCTCCTTGACGTTGGGAAATGCCAATCCATTTCCTGAGGTACAGTGAGCCACCAACTTTCCCCTCAAACTGTGGGCCCTTTACTCTGAAAGGAGGTGGAAAGGGAAGAGAAGAACTGGTTTGAAAGCCTAGGAGGACCAGGGAGTGTGGGGGATATGATGGGGGCACAGGCAGAGAAGGGCCTTGACTGCCGTCCTCAGGAAATCTCTGTCCTGCAGTAGGGAGGTGGCCGGCAGGTTCTCCTTCACTGGTCTCAGTTGAAAAACGCAAGGCAGAAAGTGGGGGCGAATCCTGGAAATCCTCTTCCTTCTCCACTGTGGGTCATTCTGCTCTGACTCCGGAGAAGACTGTGGTGGTTAAGCCAAGCTCCTCACCACTGCACAGAGTGGAAAGACACCTCCACACCCCCTGCCGGGCTTTGATGTCTGTGTTCTCTTCTCCTCTGGCACCTTGCCCAGCACTCAGGAATGCTTCGGCAGACAGAACAGGCACTGTCAGCATGGCCCTGAGGGGCCCGGGAAATCTTTCTTAGTTTGGAAGCAACTAGATTGCACTCTCACGGGTGTTCCCATGAAGGCATTTTCCCCTCCTCTGTATCTGTGTGCTTGGTTTTTGAGAGCTAATGCAGGACGCCATATTTATCCTTATGCATGGTTCAGCATCCATACAGCATTCCTTCCCATAGAGATGTTTGGAACCTGCTTCTTGCCTGCCTGTCTTGGTGTCTCACACCAACAATGTCTTTTTTCAATTCATTGATTGTTACGTCAAGCAGGACAGGAATGGGATCGAAGCTCTGTGGCACTCCCTGAGTGACTTCTCTTCCTGTTTCCATCAACTCATTACCCCATCTTCTGGGTTCAGTTGTTTGACAGATTTATTCATCTGCGTAACCGTCCTATTGTGTAGCATGATATTGTGGGATGAACTGATAACCTCTTTCCCTCCCCTTCCTCTGCTCTAACCCCTTCTATCAGAGAGAGACCTGGAATGATAGTAATAGTGATGGGGTGTCTGGCTCAGTCCGTAGAGAATGCAAATCTTGATCTCTGGGTCATGGGTTCAAGCCCCACACTGGGTGTGGAGCCTACTTAAAAAAATAATAATAGTAGTAATAGTAATAATAATAAAATCTGATTGGAGTTTGCTTTAAAGCAGCAAAGAGAAAACCTTTTTTTTTACCATAAAACTTGGTATAATGTTATTTTTAATTTTAATTCCAGTATAGTTAATGTACAGTGTTATATTAGTTTCAGGGGTACAATATAGTGATTCAGCACTTCTGTACGTTACTCAGTGCTCATCAGGACAAGTACACTCTTTAATACCCTTCACCTATTTCACCCATCCCCCACCTTCGTCCCTTCTGGTAACCATCTGTTTGTTCTCTATAGTTCAGAGTCTGTTTTTTGGTTTGTCTCTTTTTTTCCCTTGTTCATTTGTTTTGTTTTTTTAAATTCCACATATGAGAGAAATCATACGGTATTTGTCTTCTCTGACTGGCTTATTTCATATAGCATTGTACACACAAAGAGAAAAACTCTTAACCCGGAGAGTGGTATTTGTTATAATTCAGCCGGACTCAGGTGCTAGGAGAGAGCCAGGGGTTCCTTCTGAGCCCAGTAATAGAACTTAGGCTGGTTTTTGTGAGAAGAGCTTGCTTCAGAGGTGAGATAGTAGAGGAAGGCCACTGGACAGACTAACCCAGACCTGGAATTTGGGGTGCACATTCACCTCTGTTCATGAGCCTAGAACAGTTGTTCTCAATTGGGGGCAAACTTTCCCTTAGGGGACATGTGATGACGTCTTGCAGTTTTTCATTGTCATGACTTGGATAATGAGGTGTTTTACTGGCGACTAGGTTGGGAAACGATGGCCCAGAATTTAGGCCATTCTAAAACCTGCCCCACTGAACGTGGGGGAACAAAAATATGCATCTGGTCAAACTCCAGGCCACTTCCCTAAAGATTCTAGTCTCATTGGTCTGGGGTCCAGCGCTGTTACGGTGTTTTCATGAAATGCCAACCCCGCCCCCGGCACTTTGTGTTTGGGCAGGTTTGAGAAGCACGCCTAGGCGTGGCCAGTCTGGTCTGACAGAGGCCATAGATGAGGCTGATCTCCATCATTTTCTTGTGACTTGGGGGTTGTTGAAGGGTTATTGGCTCCTTGAGGAGGGAGCAGCTGTGAAGAATCTCACAGGAGATGGAGAAAAAGCACCTCCCTGCCCTGGCCCTAGAAAGGATAAGATGGAAGTTCAAGTCAGGGACTTTTGTGAGGATTGGGATAAAAGAATTCGAAAACCTTCTAGTTGGTTGTCCTCAGGGCCCTTAGCCTAGCTAGTGGACCACACTGGTGGCAAGGAGAAAGTTGCCCTTCCACAATGTATCTGGCCCTTGCCAAGGCACAGGGCTCCCTGATCCAGAGGTGGCTGGATTTCCGCTCCGACTTGCCTCTTCCTCCAGGCACCTTTGCACAGTGCACAACCTGATGCAGCGGCCCTGATTGCAATTTGCCTTAGCTAAGACCTCTTTGGGGCAGTAAAGGAGCCAGGTGCTGGCTTGTGGGTTCACAACAAAACAAAACAAAAAACAAAACAAAACAAAACAAAAACATTTGGGAAAGCCTCGAGGAAGAAACCAGATCCATCCTGCAGGCAGCCTAGAAACTCTATCCTGATGCCAGGCCACAGGGTCGAAGCTTTGGGCTGGTCCTGGTGTTCTTGGAGGTGGTCGAGAATAACCCAGGAAATGGAGAAATCGGGTTGCAGGAACTTCAACAGCTGCATTCCCAAGACTGGGAGTGAGACAGGGAACTTTCTGTGCCTTGTGCTTGTCCATCAGCCGACCCTGGAAAGAGAACCTCAAGCCCCATTCCAAACCGCAGCTCAGCAGGCACCCAATCCAGCCCTTGATTCATTCCCTTACAAAAGAGAAACCAAAAAGCTGTAGTATGGACGTGGGTGCCGGCAGAGCCGCACACCTAACTTCAAATCCCCTCCCTGTCCATAATGGTGAACTGGGCAAGTTTCCAAGCCTTGGTGTCTTCTTGGGTAAAATGGGCATAATAGTACCGAACTTGAGACGTGGTCGTGATGGTCAGATCAGCGAACGTGGCCGTTAATAGCCAGTCGGTGGACCCGATCGGTTGTCCCTTCACACAGAATGACTCACGCGGCTGTCTGCACAGATGACAGCGTGGGGGCCCGGGATCTGGGAGGCGGTTGGGCACCAGCGTGTGTATTAATAGGGGTGAGCGGAATCGGAGAGCAGGAAGATATTCGGGATCATCCGATGTGCTCGGGCACGCCCCTGGCGCTCTCTGGCCCTGGGGGGCCAGCCCCGCTTCCAGAAGAAGCTCTGGCACCAAAGGAGGGGTTGGGTCGGAGCCCCGGACCGCGCTAGCGTCCCGGGGAGGCGGAGGAAGGAGGGCAGGCCCCAGGCGAGAAGGAGGGAGGGAGGGATAGCGGCGAGAGGAGGAGTTTAACAGCTCAGCTTCGCCCGCTTGCCGCGCAGCCCCTGGCCCCGTCTGTCTCCTCCGCCCCCTGAAGGCGCACAGCGCAGCGCCGCTGAGCCGGAGCCGAGCGGAGCGAGCGCCGCGCGCGCCATGGGCGCCATGGGCAGCCCCGCACTCCGGGCCGCGCTGCTGCCGCCGCTGCTGTTGCTGCTGCTGCTGCGGATCCCGCCGAGCCGTGCCTTCCCAGGTAGGACCAGAGGCGGGGCGCCCTTTGTCTGCCGGGGACTCGACTTTGGCGGCCCCAGGGAGGGGGTGGCGCGCGGCGGGCTCGGGTCTGGGCGCCGGGAGGGGAGAGCCGGCTGTCAGCCCCGTTCCGGGCGCCGCGAGCCGCGGACCCTCTGCGTCTGCGCTGCCAGGGGCCCGAACCGACCCACATTGGCGCCCGAGGCCACGAAGGGAACTTTGGCGGCGGGCTAGTTTCTCCCCACCTGGAGTTGTGCCTGTCAAGGGGTGGCGCACGGCCGAGGCCTGGGAGGGGAGGGGGACCCGCAGCTTGTCCTGGAAGAAGCCCCTACCCGCTCCCCCTGGAGGGCCCGGGCCACCTCGCGGGCTGTGGGGCACGCGCCACGGGAGAGCGGCTCCCTTGGACGGCACGGCCTGGGGCCTCTCCCGCATCCCCCAACCCCCCCTGCTGGGGATTCCGAGAAAGCCTGCGCCTCTGGGAGAGAGGTGCCAGCGGAGAGTGGTGACTTGTGGCATGTGCTCCGTTAGCCCCAGGGAAACGGGACTACACACGCGGGGCTCTGTGAGGCAGGGGGTGTGGCTTCTTGTTGGGGGGCGTGGTCTCTAGCGTCTAAGGGGCCTCTGGTATTTATTGGGGCTCTCTTGGTGTTGACAAAACCTTTGGAGTTGTCCTTTATAAAAGCTCCAGCTAACTCCCTCATCTGGGAGTCTTAGGTTAGCAGAGAGCTTCAGGGGAGCAGGACAACATGGAGGCACCCCTGTCCCCCTGGAATGTAGAAGACATCCAGGGGCGCATTTTAATTTAGTGCTAATGGGAAGGTGAGCGACATGGACTTTCGGGCGTGCAGACATCTGGCTTTGCCTTCAAACACTGTGGGCAGTTTAAATCGGGGGTCTGAGGAATGAACCTACCAAGTTCTGGGTGAAGGACAGCGGGCGGTGGAGGTTCCCAGATAGTGTGCTCCGGAGATGTAGGGAAGGCTGCTGGAAATACTCCGCACATCCCCCAAATGAATGAGTGAGTCAAACACAGTGCAAAGTGACACACAGGAACATTTACGTTTTGAGCTGTTTGGTAGGAACTGATTCGGGGCAAAGTAGAAAGGAGACTTCATCCTCTGCCCCAGGCAAGTGCAATTCCCACGCTGCCCACTCCCCTTTAGCAGGAGATGGGGTGCAATGAACCTAGAGGGGGAGGGGGGGTCAGTACTGGACAGGGAGCAGGAGAGAAGTTGGGAAGCTAGAGGCAGCCTTTCACGCTGAATTGGGAGGCATCTCTGAGCTGCCTGTACATCTGCTGGGGCCTTTCTCAGCCAAGGGGCCTCTTCTCTTTTTCCATCTGAAATCCCTCTGCTCTCCTTTTTCCCAACTTCTACCCTTATATAGTGTAGCTTGCTGCCAGGGCCCAGGCATCCACAGGAAAATAGTTTTGCCAGTTTGGGCACTCCTCTCGGTCTTTGGGGGACTGCCCCTGGTAATTCTGCCAGCCAGTAGGCTGCCCCCAGTTTGGCACCTCTCAGTGGGGTCTCTCAGGAAATGTGCTCTGCTGAGCCTGTTGAATCCAAAGGAGGAGATTTCAGTCCAAGCCAGAGGTTTGGGAAGGCTGGGGAGGGGAGACTCTCTAGGCCAGTGGGTCCCGAGGCAAATCACATCAGCTGAATTCACCCTAAGTGCTGGGTGACAGAGAGGCTTTGCAGATCGTTTCAGAGGCACTGTCTTAGCAAGTGGACATTGTGTCTCCAGTAAGAGAGAAGGTAAGAGGCCTGGAATCAGGAACCTTTGAAAGAGGGAGGTGGGGATGAAGGGCCCCATCACTCCTACCAACATTATATAACTGTCTGAGATTTAATAGCAAATCTGTCAGAGTGAGAGTAAATCATTCCCACTCCTAGAAGGTCTCTGGAGTTCTTCCATCTTTGAATTTGATGCAGCTTTTCTGGCCATCTGATTCATTTTTTGCAGCCTAGGAAAGGCACAGTGTCTACAAAAATCCACATGAAATGTATGGAAAGTTCATAGCAAAGTTGTCTGTGTTTGTGTTTGTATGGCTTTACAAGATAAAAAGGTTTTATTCTGTTCTTTTTGGGGCTTTTTTGAGGTATAGTTGCCATAACATGTTAGTTTCAGGTGTATAACATAATAACTTGCTATTTGTATACATTGTGAAATGATCACCACAAGAAGTCTAGTTACCATCAGTCACCATATGTAGTTATAATTCTTTTTCTTGTGATGAAGACTTGGAAGATTCACTCTGAGTAACTTTCAAATATGCAATACAGTATTAGTAACTGTAATCACCATGCTGTACATTATTACATCCCCACGGCTTATTTATCTTGTAACTGGAAGTTTGTACCTTTTGACCATCTTTGCCCATTTTGCCCCCCCCCTCCGGCTTTGTAACCACCAGTCTATTCTCTGTATCTACGAGCTTGGGGTTTTTTGTTTGTTTTGTTTTTCAGGTTCTACATACAAGTGAGATCATATGGTGATTTATCTTTCTATCTGACTTACTTCACTTAGCATAATGCCCTCAAAGTTCCATGTTGTCAATTGCAAATGGCAAGATTCCATTATTTTTTATGGCTGAATAGTATTGCTGTGTGTGTGTGTGTGTGTGTGTGTGTGTGTACACCACATCTCTCTATCCATTCATCTATCAGTGAACACTTAGGTTGCTTCCATATCTTGGCTATTGTAAATAATGCTGCAATGAGCATGGGGTGCAGATATCTTTTTGAGTTAATGTTTTTGTTTTCTTTGGGTAAATACCCAGAAGCGGAATGAATGCTAGATCACAGGGTAGCTCTATGTTTAACTTTTCGAGGCACCTCCATACTGTTTTCCAGAGTGGCTGCACCAGCTTGCATTCCCACCAACGGTGTCAGAGGGTTCCCTCCTCTCCGCATCCTGGCCAACACTTGTTATTTCTTGTCTTTTTGATGATAGCTCTTCTAACAGGTGTGAGGTGATAGCTTATTGTGGTTTCGATTTGCATTTCCGTTTTTATTCTGTGCTTAAATGAAGTCTTGAAACCTCATTTACATCTGAGCGTTTGGGGGTTCAGTCCACCTCCTCCTGCAGGCAAGGCTGAAGACAAAGAAGAATGAGCCCCGCGGGCACTAAGAAAGGCTCCTTGAATCTTACGCCTGGAGAAAACTGGTGAACTCGTGTGGTTTCACCAGTCAGGAAAACCTAAGGAGGTTTGCTCAAAGCCCAACCAGACCACATCGGCCAAAGCAGTCCCCAAAGTGCCACCTTTGTAGATAAGTATTAGGAACTGAACACCTGGCCCAGGATCTACAATTAAAGTCTCTCCAGGAGCAGGCTAAGCCAGAAATTTCTATTTGGAGTTAAAACATGTAAGGAGCTGACAAAATTCCTCTTCATGAAAAAGGGGGGAATAAAAAGCGGGGAGTGCTGGGGAGAGCAGGACATTTTCATCTAGCATTTTCTTCACCAAGAACACTTGCAGTCCAGTATGTTGCTGTTACTGCTTCTCATTTCACAGATTTCTGAGCCAGGACACCAGAAACCATCCTTCAAACACTGTCTTCAAACCTTCACACCTCATCAGTCTTCACACCGCAATTGAACTATAGCCCCTCTCTTTTCGATGATTGCTAGAACATTCTCACTTTTAGTCTCCCTCATTCTAATTCGTTCTACTTTCTCTGGCCAGATACTGGTCTTTTAAGTACAACCACTTTTATCACATTACTGTCCTACTCAAAAACCGAGAGCACCAGCTCCCTGTCCTCTCTCAATGTTAACTGGAAAGTTCTCTGTTTTCAGGGGACTACACAATTGCTTCCAGCCTAAATTTTCACTCTTTCTCTCCTGGTTTCTTAAAATGTGGCTGAAACAGACTACCTGCTTTTGCAGAGCTTGAATCACATTTTCCCCTTTCTTAGCGATTGCTACTTCCTGCACTTGGCATTCCTCCCCCCATCCCCCCAACTCCAACCACCTGTCTGCCCAAATTCTGCCCATCCTCCAATGACACCGTCTCTTGGATGAAATTTTTCCTTGATCCCTCAAATGGGAAGCTTCTGCCTTCCTTTAAACACCCATGACGCTTCATGTTTCTCTTGTGGTGTTTAGGACATGTGTCATACAGTACAATAATTTACGCACTCTTGTATACTTCTAGATTCTGAGCTCTGGAAAGCAGGCGTTACTATGTCTTCCCCTTTGTATTTCTCATGGTGCCTAGCCGAGCACCTGGAGCCAAGTGGGTATTTGTGCTGATCAAGTTAATAGCCCTATAATTTGGCTGATGGGCCACTGGAAAGAAAGGAACCAAGAGAAAGGGTGCACAGGCAAACAAGGCTTTGTGACACCATGAATCTCCATGCATAGGGACTGCGGCTTGCTGGCTATAGAGGTTGCTTTTTAAATCCATGAACACCCTCTGTTTAAGCAATAACCTTCTCTGTTGGGGGCTGTAAGGCGGGAGACTTACTGTAGCCACAAGCTGGAGCGTACATTTATTATTTTTGTTGGCCACTTTGCTACAGCCCCTTCCAAAGTGGTTGAATGGTTTCCTTAGTGAACGCAAATATGTGTGCTACATCAATTCCCCTTTCAGAGAACGAGGCTAAAATGGGTAATTGAAAGTGAAGATTGAGTTTAAACAGAAGAAGGTTTCCTTTTGCCAGGCTATAACATAGTATGAACTTATGGCAGCCAAGTTATGATGAATACCCAGGTGAAAGATGCACTTCCAGCCGAGCAGTGTGAATGAGTTCCAGTTCCTGGGGAGTCTCTCCAGCCAGTCCCTTCGATCCGTTGACCATCGTGTGAGTTCTTGACTGTCAGCTTTTATGGGCCATTGTTTATTGGGAGACTTTTAAGCCCGAACTCTTTTCTCTTGGATATTTGAGAGTAGTTCTGAAAAAGAATCCGTTTCTGTCTTTTCTAATGAAAACTGGGCTCTACCCAGAGACTTTTTCAAGTGGACACCGAATGATGGCATGCTTGGGACAACGGGGTGAAGAAGGTGGGGGAATTCCTTCTCTTGGTGCTTTCTGTCTGGCGGGGAAGTAGACACCGGCTTATGTATGGGGACAAACGTTGTAGCAGGGGCCTGTCGACGGGCCCTGGGAGCCTAGAGAGCAGCCATGCAGGAGCACTGGGCCTGGATATTGGAGAATGACGTTGATGGATGGCTGATGCCCGTGACAGTAACCCCGCAGGCCCAAGGAAGGTTAACAGAGGGGGTTTGGGCGCTTCTCTAAGAACATTTGGAAATCGGAAACAAAAATCCGCGTGGGTATTCTTTTTCTGGGGAGAAGGCCCTTATCCCAGCTCAGAACCACTCACTCTCACTAGATGATCCTCATGAATTCCGTGAGTAAGCTGCCCTTAACAGGCACAAAAATCCACATATGAGGTAAGATGAAATTGTCAGAGTAGGAAAACCTCGATAGAACCGATGAGCAGGTGGTCTCTCCGGTTACGACCAGGGGTACGTCTCCTCCTCCTCACTTAAAAAGCAACACCCAACCAAGCAGGCATAATCATAGATCGTAATCGCCTGCGGGCCTGAGCTGACACGTCCTTGTACCCCTCCCTTAGCACAGCCGTCTGCGACCTGGAGGAGGGTCTTTAGTCAATATTTGTGGATTAAAGAACTGACTAAAATAACCGCAGTAGAGAACAAGGGTTCTGTTTCACATATCCCTGCAGGATTTAACTGGAATTTCCAAGAGCATAATTCCCAGAGAAAAAGGAATGCAAGACAGCAAAATGTCAGAGGAAATTTGCACTGCCCTGAACAGGAGACCCCTCCAGACAGGCAATGAGTCAGGGCACAGTTAATGGCTGAGGCTCTTGGATTTCACATCCCCCTGAGACGCTATTCTGGGACACTTAGAAACTCCTAGGAGTCCCAGGGGCAGGATTTGCAGATCCAGGTTCATGGCTAAAGCTTGTGCAAGAGAAAAGTCATTGGTAGCTTTGCTAAGCTCCTAAGTTTTCCAGATGCTAATTGGTTTCACCTGGATCTTACGGTTCGCATGGCGCACTCGAGTCAGAAACCTCTGGAGTGCTCATTCCTGAGCTGCATGATTCACTCACCCATAATCCTTAGCTCATACTGGATGCCTCTTTCTGCATTGTTCTCCAGGGAGAAGATAAATGGGCTTGGACCTAATGGCTTGGATTATCCCGGAGGTTTGGGGTTGTAAATTGAGTATATTGGTTTTAAAACTTTTTTATGAGTAATAGTCAGACAAATCCAAACATAGAATTGGGGGCAGACTTTCTGCCTGGGCCTTGAAATATCGTTGCTCGCTTTCTCCTGCCCAGCTTGCTCTTATAGTGACCTGTAGTGTGATGGGTCACAGGTACCGGCAGCTGGTTTCTCCTCTCCTGTCGCTGGCTGTTGGCTGCATCCACCCAGTTGTGCCTCTTGAGTGTCTGTCTCTCCAGTGCTGATTGCTCCCTGGGACCCTCTGACCAATGACTCTGGCCTGCCACTTACTGTGTGGGTGGCTGAGCTGAATGACCCTGCCAGATCCAGGGATCCAGGAATGTTCAAAAACACTGGTTAAATTAGGGCCACAGAGCAAAGACTGAGCCAAGGTTTGGCAGGCCCATTGTGGAGTGGTGAGGAAGTGGTGGCGTGGCCACGTCCCCCACCTTCTGAGCCTCTGCCCCCAGACTGGCTGTTCCATATAGGAACTCTGACAGACTTGTTGCCACTGACTCAGCATTCGTCAGACAAAGGCTCTGATTCCTTTAAATATCCAGTGTTGAAATCCTGTTTCCACTTAGAATTTCATTTAGCTTTCCAAGGGGTGGAATCATATTGTTTCCCCATTAGTTACTCATGGATCTGAGGCCTCCGGCTATGTGAGCCGGTCCTGGGGTCTCCCGTTCGTTTCGTGTCCTCAAGGCCACTCTCAGTGTGTCTGTGGAATGAGATCTGCCAGGAAGAACGCTTCTGGCCAGTCCTGACCCTGCTGGGTGTCTCAGGCTCTGTCTAGATTCCCAGAGGAGTTTCCCATCCACATCCAGGCTCCCCTGCGCGGGCCACCTAATCTAGAGAACTGTGGAATATCCGACTGGGAAGGCCTGAGACGTAACTCCCGGTGTCTTAGTGATGAGCCTTAGTGAGGCTCAGTGAGTTGAAGGGGTTTTTCTGGGGATGACCTAGGGCATTAGAAGCGCAGCTGGCTTTAGAGCTAAGTGGTAGCTCCGGAATTCCCATCACTCTCCCCTGGAGCGCACTGAGTTCGGTTTTTGAGTGGCCACCATGTGTGAGGCACCATGCCGGGCACCGGGGAGGGGGGCAGGCCGCAGTCAGTCACACCGCATGCGCTTGCGGAGCCCCTGTCCCTGTGTATTCAACGTGGTTATGTCTATCGACACTTGGCTGCCATGGCAGGCTCACACACCTGGGTCTGCTTGCATGTTCCTCAAGGGCTGTGGGTCCCGGATGCTCCTTCTCTCCACCACTTGCTCCCCAACTGATAGGTCACCATATTCTTAACAGCTTTATTGAGGTATAATTTGCAGCCCATACCATTCACCCATTGAAACCAACGAGGTGATTTTTAGTGTGTTCACAGAGTTGTGTATCCATCACCACAATTTTAGAACATTTTCATTATCCCCGAAAGAAACCCTATGCCCCTTAGCCATCAAGCCATCACTCCCCACCCCCGACCCCCAAGCTCTAGGCAGCCATTCAGCTGTTTTCTGTCTCGACACATTTGCCTATTCAATACATTCTGTATCAATGGAATTGTGCAATATTTGTCCTTTTGTGCCTGGCTTCTTTCATTGAGAAAAACGTTTTCAAGGTTCATCTGTATTGAGGCAAGTATCACTACTTGATTCCTTTGTATGGTTGAAGTTTATTCCACTGCATGGGTAGACCACATTTTATCCATTCATCAGTTGTTGGTCTTTTGCGTTTCCACTTTTTGATCATTATGAGTAATGCAATAAACATTCCGGTAAGTTTCTGTGTGGGCATACAGTTTCATTTCTCTTGGATAGATACCTAGACAATTTTCCAAAGCAACTGCACCCTTGTCCATTCCCACCAGCGGCATGTGGTGGTTCCAGCTTCTCCACACCCTCAGCCAGTCTTGATATTATCTGTCATTTTGATTAAGTGGTATCATTTTAGCTCAGGTCGTTAACACCTTCCACTCAAGGACTGAGTGAGAAAGCAGTGTCTGTTCTGCCAACCACTGCAGGATACTGGTGAGAGTCACCTATGGCTGCCTGCCACCCTTTCACTGCTGGCTGCAGGGTCACTGCCGGTCATCGGGCATCCTTGGGTGCTTTAGAAGGGAAATGAGAAGGAAATGCCTTCTGTGAGTGTGGGGGCACCGGGCTTGGTCAGGAGACAGACTTTGGGCTCATTAGGAAAAAGATGGAGGCGGACCCAGGACTCGGGATTGAAGAGTGGCGGGCAGGATGATTTGAGACCATGAGTGCTCTTTTGGTGGGTGTGATGGTGTAGGCAATTTCCTGAACAACCTTATGCGTGTTGGTCCTGGATGTCAGTGGCTCACCCCATGTGGAACCTGCCATAATCTTTCACAGCTTGTGACTGTTTAAAAAGAGAACAAAACAAAAGAAAAAATGTGCTCACATGTGGGCCGCATCCTGGCATGTGTGAATCCTGGGATCCCCTGGGAGGGGGTCAGACGCGCCAAGGCTGGGGCCCGCGGAGACCTACCAAATCAGCACGTGCATTCGAATAAGACCCCTCCACCCATCCTTATTCATGGTGAAATTTCAGAAGTACGGGTGTGATGAATGAGTTCAGCCCTTTGCCAAGCCAGGGCGGCTTGCCTGTTTCTGTGGGCCACACAATAGCTCCCCTCCCCTCCTCCCCCCTTTCCTGTGGGCTTTGCCTTCATCATGGTCGCTAGACTTCCTTTCCGAAGTTCCCGACATTCCAGAGATAAGCCTGCACAGCCTTTAGGTCTCTACTCCCTCTTCCAACTCCAAAACAAACCCAACCCTGAGGGGAGCTTGACTCTGTGTCCTTTTCAGCCACCCCCCCCCTGGCCGAACCTCCAACAGCAGCAGAGCCATCTTCAGTGATCGGTGGCAGGGGCCTTGCATGGCTCTGCTCTGCAGTGAATTTGTCCCTTAGAAATAACTTCAGCTCCTTAAGAAAGCCACACGAGTGTGGTCAGGCCTCCCCCACCCCTCCAGCGAGACCCTGTGACTGAGAATTGCCATCACGGGGACTATACATCTTTGCCCTAGAAACTGATGCCCCTGGGGTGAGGGAGGAGGCAGCCCCACTGGGGGTGGTGCAATACCAGTGGGGAAGTCAGAAGAGCACACGCTGCCCCTCACACTCAGCAACCCCCCCAGCCCCACAAATTGGGCAAGTCAGGAAGACTGAACTGGTAACAGCAATAAAAAGGGAGCCTCCCACCTTTTTTGAGGGGGGGTGGGCTCCATATTCTGCTTTGGCAGATCTGCACTGGGGACTAGGAATCCAGGGCAGGGATCTCCAAAGTCAGTCTGGGCAGGCCAAATAGGGCCCACTGCCTGGTTTTGTATGACCAGTGAGTTAAGAATGGTTTTTCAGTTTTAAAATGGTTGGAGAAGTCAGAAGGATAATATTTTCTAACACAGGAAAATTCTATGAGATTCAGATATCTGTGTCACTGGATCACAGCCCTGCTCGTCCATTTGGGTACTATCTATGGCTACTTGGTGATACCATGGCAGGGTTGAGTAGTCGTGACACAGACCACGTGGCCTGCAAAGCTGAAAGTTTTGATTGTCTGGCCCTTTACGGAAAAAGTCTGCCACTCCTGAACTAGGGCCTTGCTATTCCAGGTATGGACTGAGAACCAGAGTCATCTGGGAGCTTTAGAGAACGCTAGAATCTCGAACCCCTCCTCAGACCTATGAAATCAGAACTTACCTTTTAACAAACTCCTAGGTGTTTGGGGCTGCTTGTCATTCACTGTGAGGCTCAGCTCGGGGTTCATCTTGGCCTTTGGTCGGGGGTCTTTTAAGAGATACTGGCCTGAGTGCTCTAACTAGCACCGTGCGCTGTTACTGTCAATTCATGGATGACCGGTAACTGGGTGTCTCATTATGTGTTTGAGGCTTGGTCACCAATCAGACCCTCTAGAAACGAGGACCCTATTTATTCTTGCCAATTCTTGGCCAAGACCTGGTATCCTAATTCAAAGCTGGAGACCGACTGGCCTTTGCTAGCTGCTGACAGACTTCCTTGTTGATGGTGCATTTCTGGGCATCTTTCCAGATCTGCTGCCCTGCCAGGACCTTGCTATGTGGCATGGCCTGCAACCCTCCATGGGTCCCTTACCTGGGTCCTGAGGGCTTGACTCGGACAATCTGTCTTTTGCCGGGTGCTGTTCTTTTAGGAGCCTGTAATCTTTCTACTGGTCAGGACCATCCCTAGTAGAACATTTCTAAAACTGGCTTCCTCGAAGCACTGCTTCCTGGGGAGGTTCATAGATATATTCTAGGGGCAGCAGAATGCATTGTAGTTGGGAAAAGCGGGATTAAGTAGCTTGCTTTCTTGCAGGACTGCTCCGGGTCCTTGATATGCTAATGACCTTGTTACCCTCAGGGAGAGGACCACAGACCAGCAGGGGCAGCACCACCTGAGAACTTCTTCAATGTGTAAATTCTCAGGCTGCACCCCAGAGCTACTGAACCTGGTTGTGAGGGAAGGTGGGCCCAGCAATCTGTGTTTTAACAAACCTTCCGGGTGATCCCGATGCTTGTGCCAAGTGTCAGAGCCATTGGTGTGGTCATTTCCAAATTGTTTTCTCAGCACATCTCATTAGTGTTTCACATTTGTTTTTGTGTTTTTTATTTTTTTTATTGAAGTACAATTAACATACAGTGTTATGTTAGTTACATGTGTACAACATAATGATTCAACAATTCACATTTGTTTTTAAAGGGAACTGTGTTTTTAGTTCCTGGACAGGATGTTTGAGAACATGACATTGAATTTCTTGAAGTTGGTGGCAGTGCCCACTGCAAGCTCAAGGGGGAGAAAAAAGAAAAAAAAACCAAACCTTTGGGTAGCAACATCTGTCCCACATCTGCCTCACTAAGCAGTTGTATGCATACTTGCTTAATAGAAGTTTCTTCCAGTTGGAAGCCACCAAGTTTTGGCTGGTGCGAACATGCGTTCTTTAAAATGTGTTTTTGTGTATTAAAATGTGAAGAAAGCCGGGAACAGCCCTTGAGATCTATTTCTCTCCTCTCTGCACACTGCCCCTTCTAGGATGCTCTTTTTTCCCCTTCTGAAGAATTTCCTCATGCAAATCCTACCCCGTCTTTCCAGACCAGTCAAGTCCAGTTGGCTTTTGCTGGTGCCCTTGTGCACAACGAGTGACCCTTCTCTCCACGGGAACGCCCTGGGAAGCCTTCAAATCTGAGGGCATGGCCTCTACCCAGCCTGCGTCTCTCAGCACAGGACAGCTGGCTATTCCTTCTCAGCACTCAGCCTACCGCCTCACCTTCCAGAGCTTTCTCCTTTGCCTTTCGCTGTCAGGGCCAGTGGTGTCACAGCTGCGGGCCTGTGGATGGACGCTTTTCATTTTTTGCTTATCAGAGCGTTTGTAAATGCTGTGTTGTGTCTGAGTTTGAAAATGCTAGTGACACTGAGGCTAGAAGGGGAGGGGAGAGGGGCCGCTAAGTTCTCTTGTCCAGACTTTTGCTCTTCGTTTATATGGAGGTGAGGCCTCAAGAGCACGAGAGCTGACGTGGAGGGGTAGCTCCTTGACTTGCTTTTACCTTCTGCACAGAACTGTAAAGAAGCAGAATCACCTCGCTGCCAGGCAACAGAGGCAGTTTGATGGCCCCCGACGGTGAATGCGGCGCCAGGGCGAGCGCTCCTCCGGCCCAAGTCTGCTGAGCGTGCCATGCGGCTCTGACGCCATGTGAGCTCGGCCAGTGCCTCAGCCTGCGGCCTCCTGCTGACGGCCTTCTGCTGACGGCCTTGCCACCACCTGCCCCGCTTCTTGCATTTTGCGTGTGTTTCAGTTGACCCCCGAGGAGGCCCACTGAGCCTTTGGGGGACCATCTGCCATTGCTTTTGTGCCGCTGTCTGGTTTCACTTTAAAGGCCAGACCTCTTAATTGTGTGTCGGCGTCGAATGTGCGCGGTCAGCCTCCAGGGCCTCAGGGAGGCCCCTTGGTGGGAACAGGAGTTGCCATTTGTTGAGGGCCCCTGCTTCGGGCCGACCTCAGAATCAGGCGCCCGTCTTTTCCCTGTTTCTCCTCTCTTCCAGCTTTAGGTGGGGGGCAAGGCCACCCTTTGGCTCTTTATGATATGAAACACTAGAAGGAGAATAAACTGACAAAAATACATTCTTTTTCCCTCGAACGAGAGTCATGCCTTCCTTTATAAAGTTATCCTTTCGGGCTGCTTTTTATTAGCTGTGTAAAATATGACCACCCTGAAAATTTCCCAAACCACATGCCATCTTCATTGTCTTTGCTAACGAAAGGCGGAGTGCCTGGGGACTGTGGGCGCGCCATCCACTCTGCCGAACGTCTTCCCTTTGGGGTTTTGTGTGGAAGAGTTTGAATACAGGAGGGAATATTCTCTCAGGAGAGGTAGCTGTAGAAGCAAGGCTGTCTCTGAGCTCCTATGTGGCGGGGATCGCTCTTTCGCCAGCCCCCTGCCTTAGCACTTGTATTTTTTTTTTCTGGAGGAAATAAAGTTAGAACGGATAGTTAAGAGTAGCCTGAATGGGGAAGGAAGTTATATAGGCTGGTGTTTGGGTGCAAGAGAGGGAGGAAGTGTCCCTGGTAGGATGGAGCCCTAGTTGCCCACAGCATGGCCCAGCCAGCGGTGCCCTTACTGCCTTCCCTCCCTTCTCCCCCTTCCCCGGCTCTCTTCCCCGGCCCTGTCATGGTGCTTCCTGGGATCTCCTCCCAGATGAGCTACCCGCACCTTATCTTAGAGTCTGCTTTTGGGGAGACTCACACAAACAATGTCGAAGCTGGAACTTAACCCAAGATTTTAGGTTCTGATTCAAAGTTCTCTCTACTGCTGAATTCACGCCTGCCAAACAGAACTGTCTAGGTCAGTAAGTGAACCATAAGGCAGACTTTCATGAGGAAGCTTGGGGAGTGTTTCAGTCATCCATTGCTCTGTAAGAAACCATCCTGAACTCAAGTGGCTTAAAACAAGCACCACCACTTATTTGCTTATGATTCTGCAATTTGGCAGGGCTTAGTTGGGGTGGCTTCTTTCTGCTCCACATGCTGTTGGCTGGGGAAGCTCATTTGGGGCTGGAGGACCCAAGATGGCTCCATTCACATGTCTGGCACTTCCTCTGAGATGACTGGAATGGCCGAGATGGCCGGGCCTCCTTTTCTACCTTTTTGCAGTCTCCTGTTCTCTACATCTTCTCTGTCTCTCCGTGTTGCCTTCCTCTCCAGCAGAGTAAATGGATTTCTTTCCATGCACATAGCTTCTCGAGGGATGAAAGCCAGAGCTGCCGGGACTCTTAAGGCCTCGGCACAGAACTGTCACAGCCTCACTCTTGTCACATTCTACTCGTTAAAGCAACTCACAAAGCAGGCCGAGGTAGTGGCGAGAGTGGGTAGATGCCAGTTCTTGAAATGGGAAGGGGGGGCGTATCATCATGTGTATAGTGGGGGGGATCGGTAGGTTTGGTTTGAAAGAGCATATTGGAGATGTGAGTTTAACTTCCCAGGGTGTTGGCCGGGTGCCTTCTGATGAAATGCGGGATCCCAGGGGAGCTCTCCGTGTGTTATGTTAGCCCATTCAGCTACAGAATGCGGCGTGCCCCGATTCACTGCAAGGACAGAGAAGTGAATAAAGCTGTGTCCTGGGAATATCCCAGGCTCACTCGCCACTCCATCCTTTGCTCCCCCAGACTTCTCTCATTTTCATCAATGGCAAAGACTTAAAGAAAAGGTAACTCAAAACAGATCATAGACATAATTATAAAACCTGTAACTATAAAACTTGTTGGTGATAATATGGGAGAAAAATCACTGTGAGCTTGAGTTAGGTCTGGTTTTCTTAGATATGATACCAAAAGCAAGATCTATAAAAGATTAAGAAAAAAAGTACTTCATCCAAATTTAAAATTTCTTTTTTTTCAAAAGACACAGTTAAGAGAATGAAGAGAGGAGCACCTGGGTGGCTCAGTTGGTTAAGTGTCTGCCTTCGGCTCAGGTTGTGATCCCAGGGTCCTAGGATCGAGTCTCGCATTGGGGGGGTGGTCCCTGCTCAGCAGGGAGCCTGCTTCTCGAACCTCTGCCTGCCGCTCCTCCTGCTTGTGCTCTCTCTCTCTCTGTCAAATAAATACATATAATCTTAACTAGCGTATTTTATTTTATTTTTTTATTATGTTCAATTAGCCAACATATAGTACATCATTAGTTTTTGATGTAGTGTTCAACGATTCATTATTTGCGTATAAAATCTTTAAAAAAAGTCTTTAAGAGGAGAATGAAGACATAAACCACAGACTGGGAAAAGTATTTACAAATGCCATATAGTCCTGATAAATCACTTTTATCCAAAATATATGAAGAGTTCTTTAAACCCAAATAGTAAGAAAATAAGTAATCCAGTTTAAAGAGTATGCAAAACATATTTTTTAAAGATTTATTTATTTATTAGAGAGAGAGAGAGCACGAGCAGGAGGAGCAGAGGGAGAAGGAGAGGGAGGGAGAATCTCAAGCAGGCTCCACAGTGAGCACAGAGCCCGATGTGGGGCTTGAGCCTGCGAGCCTGAGACCAGGACCTGAGCCGAAACCAAGAGTCAGATGCTTAACTGACTGCACCACCCAGGCGCCCTATGAGTACGCAAAATATGACACTTCACAAGAGAAGGTATATGAAAAGATGCTCAACATCATCACCCACCTACGAGCAGGATGAACTTCGCTAACTGAACTTCTGCTTTCATCTGCCAAATGCGAACAATGCCACCTGCCCCTAGGGAAGTGATTTGTAATGTACTGTGCATATATAAGGTATGGTTATAACTCCCCCCAAAACAGCTTGCACACATTTTTGTTCCTTGGAGAGGGCTGACTAGCCATTTCTCTCTCTCCGTCATTGGACGTTATGTGACAGACACCCACAAATTGCTGGCTACAACTGCTAGGTAACCACTGGCCACTAGCAATTTGAGGCTGATCATTTACTGTAAGCTCAAGTGGACGTGGGTGCCTCCCACCATGCTTTTCCAAGCCAGTCTGGTTTTTAGGGTTCCCTAAAAAAATCTCCCACTGTCTACTTCTTCTGCCCTCAAGTGTCCTAATGTCCTTTCATTTCAAGGAACTTGCATCATGTATGCTCTATAACAAAGGGCTTTCAGTGTTTTCTCGGTTCTATCAATACCGAAGAGATTTACTTTGGCCTTGATTTTTTTTTCCTTTGAGTTCATTTGTAATGAATGGTAAAGCTTAAGATGTATTATTTTATATTCTCATGTATTATTGTTTTCTCTAGGACCTAATGTTAAATTCAATGCTGCATGCTTAGTAAGGACACTGATTATGTGACGAGTAAATCACAGAGCGTTTTTCATCTAGTGTCTAAATTTGGAAGAAGAAACTTGGATGAGCAGCTGCAGTCACCCAAATGATTTTCCGTTTCTGTGAATCCCAAAGGCCCCTCTTCATGCATTTAAAATTCTTGGAATGCCTGAAATTAAAAAAATCCTGTGAGAGGAACACACAGGGTGGTTGTTGTTGTTGTTGTTTTATAATATTTTTTTATTATGTTAGTCACCATATAGTACATCCCTGGGTTTCGATGTAAAGTTCCATGATTTATTAGTTGCATATAACACCCAGTGCACCATGCAATACGTGCCCTCCTTAATACCCATCACCGGTCTATCCCATTCCCCCACTCCCCTCCCTTCTGAAGCCCTCAGTTTGTTTCCCAGAGTCCATAGTCTCTCATGGTTCATTCCCCCTTCTGTTTATCCCCCCTTTCTTTATCCCTTTCTTCTCCTACTGATCTTCCTACTTCTTATGTTCCATAAATGAGTGAAGCCATATGATAATTGTCTTCCTCTGCTTGTCTTATTTCACTTAGCATTATCTCCTCCAGTGCCGTCCATGTTGCAGCTAATGTTGAGAAATCGTTCTTTTTGATGGCTGAGTAATATTCCATTGTATATAGGGATCACAACTTCTTAATCCAGTCATCTGTTGAGGGGCATCTCGGCTCCTTCCACAATTTAGCTATTGTGGACAATGCTGCTATGAACATTGGGGTGCATATGGCCCTTCTCTTCACTACGTCTGTATCTTTGGGGTAAATACCCAGTAGTGCAATGGCTGGATCATAGGGTAGCTCAATTTTTAACTTTTTAAGGGACCTCCACACTGTTTTCCACAGTGGCTGTACCAACTTGCATTCCCACCAACAGTGTGACAGGGATCCCCTTTCTCCACATCCTCTCCAACATTTGTTGTTTCCTGCCTTGTCAATTTTTGCCATTCTAACTGGCATAAGGTGGTATCTCAATGTGGTTTTGATTTGAATTTCCTTGATGGCTAATGATGTTGAACATTTTTTCATGTGTCTGTTAGCCATTTGTATGTCTTCATTAGAAAAGTGTCTGTTCATATCTTTTGCCCATTTTTTGATTTGATTATTTGTTTCCCGTGTATTGAGTTTGAGAAGATCTTTGTAAATCTTGGATACTAATCTTTTTATCTGTAGTGTCATTTGCAAATATCTTCTCCCATTCCGTGGGCTGCCTCTTAGTTTTTTTGACTGTTTCCTTGGCTGTGCAGAAGCTTTTGATCTTGATGAAGTCCCACAAGTTCATTTTTTCTTTTGTTTCTCTTGCCTTTGGAGATGTGTCATGAAAAAGGTTGCTTTGGCCGATGTCGTAGAGGTTGCAGCCTATGTTCTCCTCTAGGATTTTGATGGATTCCTGTCTCACATCGAGGTCTTTCATCCATTTGGAGTTTATCTTTGTGTATGGTGTGAGAGAGTGGTCAAGTTTCATTCTTTTGCATGTAGCTGTCCAAATTTCCCAGCACCATTTATTGAAGAGACTGTCTTTTTTAACAGCTTTATCGAGGTATGCTTGATGCAATAAACTCCACTGAACTGCCTTTGCACCTTTTCAAAACTTAATTGGCAGGTTTGCTTTTTGCTGGTCTGTTTCTGTGTTCTTTGTTTTGATCCATTGATCTGTACGTCTTGCCTTTTGCCAGTGCCACATTATTTTGATTACTGTAGCTTTGTAAACAATCTTAAAATTGGGTAGTGTGCTTCCTCCAACTGTATTCTTTTCTAAAACTGTTCAGGCTATAAACTCCATATAAATTTTAGAATCATCTTCTCTATACCTACCAAGAAAGCCTGCTGGGATTCTGATTAGAGTGATGTTAAATTTACCGATCAGTGTGGGGAGAATTGATATCTTTCCTATTTTGAATCTTCCAATCCACAAAGACAGTATATCTCCCCATTTATGTAGGGCATTTTTTATTTCTTTCATCACCATTTTGGAGTTTTCAGGATACAGATAGGGTACATGTTTGTTGTTAGATCTGTACTTAAATATTTCATTTCCTGGAGCAATTGGAAATGGTATTTTTTTAAAAATCACTTTCTAACTATTCTTTGCTAGCAGATAGAAATACAAGTGATTTTTGTGTGTGTGTGGTTTTTTTTTAGTTGCAGTATAATTAAAATACAGTGTTATATTAGTTTCAGATGTGCAATATGATCCAACAATTTCATACGTTACTCAGTGCTCATCACAAATATGCTCTTGATCCCCTTCACCTATTTCATCTGCCCCCCCACCTCCCCTCTGATAACCACCAGTTTCTTCTCTGTAGTTAATAGTGTTTTTTGTCTCTTTTTTCTTGTTTGTTTTGTTTCTTAAATTCCACATACAAGTGAAATCAAGTTTCCTGTTTTGACTATGTATCTTGACACCTTGCTAACCTCAGGAGATATTTCATTGATTATTTAGGACTTTCTACATAGATAATAATGCCATTTGTGAAGAGGGACAAGTGTACGTCTTCCTTTCCAACCTTCATGCCTTCTTTCTTTCTTTCTTTCTTTCTTTCTTTCTTTCTTTCTTTCTTCCTTCCTTCCTTCCTTCCTTCCTTCCCTCCTTCCCTTTCTTCTTTCCTTCTTTCCTCCTTTCCTTTCCTTTGCCTTTCTTTTTTCTTTTCTTTTCTTTTCTTTTCTTTTCTTTTCTTTTCTTTTCTTTTCTTTTCTTTTCTTTCTTATCGTATTGCATTGTCTAGGACTACCAGCATAATGTCGACTAAGACTGGTGAGGGTGGGTGTCTTCACATTATTCCCAATCATTGGGGGAAAACACTCCATTTTTCACCATGGACCATAATGTTAATTGTAAGCTTTTTATACATCCTCTTCATCAGGTTGAGAAAGTTCCTGTCTCTTCCTAGTTAAATGAATTTTGGTCATGAATGGATGTTAAATTTTATCAAATGCTTTTTTTTGTATCATATGATAGGATCATGTGAACTTTTTTAGTTTGTTAATGTGGTAGATTACATTGATTGTTTTATTGATTGATTTTTTTTAAAAAAATATTAAGCCAGCCTTATATTCCCAGGAGATATACCACTTGATGTTGGTATTTTTAAATGTATTTCTGGCTTTTATCTAGTAATATTTCACTGGGGACTTTTGCATCTATGTTCATGACAGATATTGTCCTGTATTTTTATTTTCCTGTAATTTCTTTGGTTGTGGCATCAGAGTTAGGCTGGCCTCATAAAATGAATTGGGACATGTTCTCTCCACTTCTTTCTGGAAGAGATTCTGTACAATTTGATGTTATATCTTCTTTAAATATTTGGTAGAATTCACCAGTGAAATCATCTGGGCCTGGAGATTTTAACTACAAATTTAATGTCTTCAGTATTTATGGGATTATTCGGATTATTGATTTCATCCTGGTTGAGTTTTGGTAGTTTGCGCTTTGAGGAATTAGTCTACTTCATCCAAGTTGCCGAAGTTATATGTTGAGTTGTATGTAGTGTCTGAAGTGATATCCCCTGCTCGAAAGAAAAAAAAAACCCCAAACCCCAAACCTTTGGGTAGCAACATCTGTCCCACATCTGCCTCACTAAGCAGTTGTATGCATACTTGCTTAATAGAAGTTTCTGCTCTCCATTTTTCTTTCTCAATCTTGCTAGAGTTGTATCAATTATATGAACATTTTCAAAGTACCAGCTTTTTTGATTTTTTTTCTATTATGTTCTCTATTGTGTTGTTTCATTGATTTCTGCTTTTATGTTTATTATTTCCTTCTTGCTTTGGTTTTATTTTCTTCTTTTTATCAAATTCATCAAGGTAGAAGCTTAGGTTATTGTTTCGAGACCTTTCCTCTTCTCTTTTTTTTAAAGGCATCTTTTTGTAAGACTTATTTATTTATTTGAGAGAGACAGAGGGGGAGAGAGAGTGGGGGGAGGGGCAAAGGGAGAGGGAGAGAGAGAATCTCAAGCAGACTTCCCACTGAGCATGGAGCCTGATGAGGGGCTTAATCCCACATCCCCGAGATCATGACCTGAGCTGAAACCAAGAGTCAGACGCTCAACCAACTGAGCCACCCAGGTGCCCTGTTTCCTCTTCTCTAACAGAAGCATCTGATGCTGTAACTTTCCCTCTAAGTACCACTTTAACTGCCTCCTACTGCGCTCTTTCTCTTCTCCTTTTTGAAGTCTGTTGCCTTCAGTGTTGGACCTTTTGGTTTTGTCTGTAAGTCCCTGAACAACAGGGGAAAAGGATTGAAAAAAAGTTTACCAAGCAAGGGGAAGACTCGGAGTTTTAGGTGCCTGCAGAGCCCTGCTGCCTGCTAACACTCCTGCCCATCGCCACCACAAGGTTACCTGGGGCCCAGGACACAAGAGAACAAAGAAAACCAGCAAAAGAAAACTGGAAGATTTTCCCCTCTCTGTGAACATCAGGAGTCTCCTTTCCCCCTCTTTGAGCCAGAGCTAGAGAGCTTCTTCTGGAACTCTCTCTGCATACAGTGTCCGCTTCTGTGTTTGGGCTGACCTGAGTTCAGCCCAGGGGAACGTCACCACCGATTCAGTGGTGCTTCAGATTCTGTCTTCTTCTCCAGTCTGCCTGCTAATGTTTATATTTCAAAGTCCTCAAATAGCTGTTCAGTGCACTGTGTTTGGGTTTTTTAGTTGCATTCTATAGGAAAGTCAAGGTGGAGTGTACTTAACCCCATCTTACCCAGACCTGGAATCTTGTGAGCTGTTTTTCTAATGTTACATGATCTTTTTCATGGTGGCCAAATAGGTGATTTCCTTCCTCCTGTCTCTCTTTCTCTCTTTTGTTTCTTCTTTTCTCTCTTTCCTACATTTTCTTGACTGTGGTACCAAGTATACTCTTAGACCTTGACAAATAATTTCTGACTTGACTTCATTCCAATGTAAACATGCTTTTTGCATTTGCATGATATTTTATAAATATTACAGTTTTGAGAAATGATGGGAATGCTTTGCATTGGAAAACATTTTCTGCTTACCGAAGATAACTCTACTAGGATAAGATTAGAAAACAATCACAATTTAAAAACTGGGGAATACTGATCTCTTGGGGTCACCCTGGAAGTTCAAAAGGAGAATATCTCTATCTGTGACACAGGTATAATTTATTTGTGTTCCTTTGAGTGAACCCAGTTCCATCTAAAGTCTTTTTTTCATGACTTAATGCCAATAAATACATGTTAATGATTAAAGGAACCTAACCATGCAGAACAGTTATGCATCAAACGCTATATATCCTTATTTTGCTTTATTAGATAGCTCACCTTAGTAGCAAATGACCAGTCCTATCTTCAGCCCGAACAGTGGCAATTGTGAAATTAACAGAGAGCCGGTAAAACATGATCTTTCACACAAATGAGGCTTTTGGTAAACTTTTCGATTTCTTACTTTAATGTTGATGCCTGTATTGGTATCAAACTAAACAGCTTTCAAACATAAGTGAAATTATATCCATTTATTTAGCAAAGAGTGAACTGTGAGGAAGTGTGTGGCTCCTACTGTCCACAGACTACTTTCTGCCACAGACCTGGGAGCTGTGCAGGTCATGCTCTAGGTGGCCCTGGCTCACAGGGTTGGCTCCGCTCCCTACTCCATGCAAGCTATTTCCAATCACAGAGAAAGCAACCACGCTTCCTGATTTTGAGCAGACATCTGAACTTGACCGCAGCTGAATTCCAGTGAGAACTGAGGCTCAGAAAACAACATTGGCGTTAACGTCCAAGTTCTGCTCAAAATATCAACAAAAGCCAAATCCCCCCGTTGACTAGGCTCTTTTGAAGTCTTCTCTTGTGAAACAACACTGTTGACGTGTAATTCATCATTAGCTCATAAAAACACTTTGGGCATATAAATCAGGATGGGCTCTAAAATGGAGCGCCCAGCCCGGATCTCTGAGACCTGCTCTCGCTCTCTCCAGCCTCTCCATCGTTGATCAAGCTCAGCTTCCTCCTCATCTGTGCCCTTCTGCTCACACTCTTGAAATCAGCCTTTCCCTCTGCTGTGATGCTTGTGTTTAATTTAACGATCTTCAAAAGAATACACCAACTCCACATTTAAACGGGAAGACTCCCAGGCTCAGAGATACTGAGGCCGGCCACGATCGCACAGCCAGCTGGCGGCGTCACTGGCCGGAGCTTCCTAGCATCCCACTCCGTTGTTTCACTCCCAGGCTTCTAGGAAGGCGCCGTGCTGTTCACAAAACCTCACCTCTGAAGAAACCACGCTGAATTGTTCATCTGCTTACACCTTCCTTTCCGCACCTTTCGAGTATGTGCAAGCAAATCAACTTGCGATGAGGTTAGAAGTCAGTATAGACGTGTGATTCCCAGGGCAATTCATTTCTCGAGCTGAGTGCTTTTACGTGAGTCTGTCCAGTTCATGACAACTCATTGGCCTATGCACGTTTCTGGAAAGAAAACATTGGTAAAAAGTATATGGAAGAGAAATGACTCGCGGTGGACTGGGAAAAGTGCGGAGCAGGAGATAAGTGGCATCTGGCGTGGCCCCTGATTTTTTGCTTGGTCCTCAGAACTTAATGTTTCTAGTAATGCCCTTTATGATGCAGCAAGTCATCTCTCTCATCCATTTTAAAAATTCATTTTCCTCTTCAAGGCCTCTGATTCTGCTCTCCGGGGTACGCTGGCTTCCTGGCGCCCGCCTAATCTTTGTACCATTAGTGCTACGGAATTCTGCTTAAAAGCAGGCATTTGCCGCTGCCGAAAATCACAGTGATAATCATGCCGTGAACTTGGCCCCCACCCCGGGGCACTCGCTTGTTTAATATTTGCTGTGCGCGCTTTCGAACAAGCCAGGGCACATCTGGATTTACAGTTGCGCTGCACATCTGTGCTCCAACGCTCCAACAGTGTGTGTGAGGGAGTTTGGGGTTTCTTTTCTAAATGACGGCACTGAAACCTCTTTTCTCTTTTTGCGTTGAATCTGAGACAGAGGTTATGATTCTTCTTTGAGGCTTCTCTCTCTTTTTCTCTCTGCCCTACCACCCCCCCAGCCCTTCCTTCTATAGCAGGGGAAGGGGCAGGAACCCAAGTTTGTAACCAACAGTGGATTGAAAGCCAGAGATCCTGCCCCCCTCCCTGGGGCTGACGAAGTGATCTTTCGGAGGTGTTCATCACTCTGCCTTTTTATTATTTCCCTCTCTTATGTTTGGAGTTGTCTTTTGTCCTTTCCTCCACCGTTCTGCCCATCCCTCTCTCCCCAGTTTGCTTTGCAGCGACATACAAATCAACCTGGGGTCTATGTGCAAGATGTGATTTGGTATTATAATTTTACAGAACTGCAGAAGCTGAACCTTGGAAAGGGTCTTAGGGCTCTACCCTTGTCCCCAGTGCAGGGTTCCCCGGCTCACTTCCCCTGCCAGCCTTCCCCCAGCCTTGCAGGAACACTTCCAGGCTCAGTGAGCTTTGATGGTATCTCAAGATGGTCTCAAAGCCTTAGAAAAATTTTTCCCAAATTGAGCTGAAATCAGCCTCTGGGTAACTTCCAGACATGGTCCCGGTTTTTCACTTTGGGGATTATACAGACCACATCTCTCTTCCTATGGTTTCATCCACGAGAAATCGGAACACAGAGATTCTGTTTACCTGAAGTCTAGTTTTCTTTAGATTGTAAATCAAAAGTTTCCTCACCATTCAACAGACTTTGTATTTATTTGTTTCCTTATTTACTTGTTATTAAAGCTAGCGCCCATTGGCCACTTTTTGGGTTTTCTTTCTAGCATCTTCCAGCATGTCTGTGTCATTCTCAAGTGTGTCCCCAAGAATTGGCCTAAATGGCCTGGTACTCCTGGTGGGCTTGGTTCAGTCTAGAGTAAACTAGTCTTCTAGAGTGTGGCCTCTGCCCCCTTGCTGGTCACTGTTGCTTTCTCCTTTATAGGACGTGCTTCACCGGCTAGTTCACAGTGTGGACAACTAGACCCAGTCTGCCAGGGTAGACCCTCCCACACTGGGTTTGTACAGCTTAGCGTGGGAAGAGAAGTACAAGACTTCAGGTTCATAGTCTCTATTCAGTTTCTCCTTATAGCTACTGCCTCTGATGATTTCTTCATCTGTTGTTTTTGTCTGTCATAGCCACTGCTGCTGATGTCCTGCCCCATCTCCCCTCAGCCCACCTCTGTTTTCTCTTGCAGCCCAGGTAGACCGTTCCCACTGAAGCTGACAGCTTCTCGCCTCACATGTTCCTGTGTCTCAGAGGCTTTGCCTGCAGGCTTTCAACAGTGCTGTGGGAGCTTGCTCAGCAGAAAGTTCTGGAAGAGTAGAAGATAGAACACCCCTGAGGCCCCGCCCTCAGCCATGGAGGGGCAGGAGTCAGTGAATAAATACCCTAGATTCCAAATTCGGTCCCCATAGCTTCCTTAGTTGGCATGAGTCTGGTTGTCCCCAGAAGCAGCCTGCTGATTAGCACACCTTTGTGGACTTCTCTCTGTTTTTCTTTCTTACTTCCGCTACTTTCTCACCTGCAGTCACCTCCCAAGTGACTTACCTGCACCCAGGTCCTTGTCTCAGGGTCTGCTTTGGGAGGAACAAAACCAAGAACCTGTCCCCTCCAGCTTTGTGTCTTCTGAAAATTATTCTTAATTCTTCTTCCACTCCTAGAACTACACAAAGCGCTACAGCGTGTCTCCAGAAAGATGTCTTCCGTTAGTGGGTTACGAATTCCGGTTAGTGGGTCAGGACCAACACTTTCTCGAAACTAAAATGGAATAGAATAGAAAATATGAGAAGGCATCACACCTTAAGTATTGTTCTGTGAAGTCATATAAATGTATGTGTTTACTAGGTCACAAGATACAATTTATTTCTTACTGTGGGTTGTGGTTAAAAAAAAAAGTTGAAAAGTCACTGCTTTTGCAAACACAGTATATAAATCAGCATTTTTAAAAGGATATTTATATCAGCTGAAGATGTTGCCATCCAGTCACAGGGCTATCAAATGAGGGTGTGTGGGCCTTTCTGTGCATGCGATGTGCTGGATTAGAGGGGCATTCTTTCGAATAAACCAAGGAAATGAGGTTAATTTGGCCTGATTTGTTCTTTGTAAACCAGTGCTGATTCCAAATTATGCCTGTTTAAAAACAATCTCCTGGTTTTTCTGTTTAATAAGATGTTCTCAAACACAACAGAGGATAGAATTAAAGCATTTCATGTCTGTCTTTTTCCACACCCCATATTTTGACCGGTTTGAAAATTGCCCGTCCTTAGTCTTCTTGCTTCTCTGCTTCTCTTTCATTGTTCTGTGATGAGGAGGAATCAGTCCACAGTCTGCCCTCCTGCTGGGGGCTCCCTACTCCTGTTTCAAGCCCTCTTCCTAACCTGTGCTTTTTTCTAGTCAGATGGCGGTTCATCTCCACAGGGTTCATCTCCACAGCAGTGCCCAAAGCACAGCAGGAGTTGAGAGAATCTCCTTTTCATCAGTTAATCTGTTAATGTTTCCTCAGCTTCTCAAGTTGTGCAAAATTAATCTTTTTCCTTTTGTCACCTTAAAACTCCTTTAGATTAAAATATATGGAATCTGGGCACTTTGTATCATAATAGGATGGACAAGACATTGCCCTTCCTGGTCACTAATTCAGCGACTCTTCCACATAACTTCCACGTAGCAGGCCACGGTGGAAGCTTCCAGACTCCTGAGAGGGCAAGACTGCATTTAGGGCCGGGTCCTGAAACCTCCCAAACTCACCCCCTTCCTGCTTTCCACCCTTGAGACACAACACTTAAGTTCTTTTCTCTATTTACTTTTTTGGAAATAACGAATAATAGTGAAAGTCACAGCAGGCCATTGAAAAAAATCCAAAAAAGACTGAAAACCATAAAATATAAAAATCAAAGCACCTGTAATCTACCACCCAGAGATAATAACCACTTCTACTACTGGTGTTTATCTTTCTAGGCTCTTTTCTATACATATATTCACACAATGAAAGCAGTGTCATTTACCCATCTATGTTTGGGTAATCTGCCCTTTGTAAACTTGAAATTTGTGGTGGTTCCCTCTCCATTCTAATTAATATTTTTGCCAACAAAGTGTTGGCAAACATTTCAAACACGCTGAAGAGTTGAAACCATTTTTATGGTGAATAATCATGTGGTATAAATTCTATAATTAATGTTTAGATTAGATTCTATAATTAATATTTACTATACATGCTTCATTGCGTATCTATCCATGTCTCTATCCATCTATCAATATATCTAGTGTTTTAAAGTTTAGAAATCTGGTTTCCCCACATCAGACATATAGACCTTAGCACCCCTATGCTTTAGTTTGCATACCATTATTATTTCACTTATTATTTGTATCATTAATTTTAGTAGCTATGTCACAGTTTATTTAACTAGTCCCTTATTTATTTATTTATTTGAGAGGAAGAGAGAGAGGCAGGAAGAGAATCATAAGCAGGCTCCACACCCAGCTCGGAGCCCTGCATGGGGCTCAATCTCATGACCCTGAGATCATGACCTGAGCCGAAATCAAGAGTCAGATGCTAAACATACTGAGCCACCCAGGCGCCCCTAACTAGTGCCCTCCTGATGAACATTAGAGTATTTTCAACTTTTTGTTAGTATAAACACCATTGCAACAGACATCCTCATTTGTGCACACTTATCTGATAGCTTCCTTGGGATGAATTTTGGAAGTGGCTGGCTCAAGGTTCATGTGTATTTTTTTTCCTTTTTAATTTCTTTCTTTTTTTTTTTAGTTGAGGTATAAGTGACATAACATTGTATTAGTTTCCAGTATACAACATCATGATTCGATACTTGTATGGTTCACGTGTATTTTTAAGGATCTTCATGTGTATTGTGCCTTTGCTTTCCCGAAAGCCTCTTCAGCACCACACATCTATAAGCAGTCTATCTATTTCCCCACACTCTGAGCAATACCAGATATTACTGATCTTTTCAAGTTTTTCTAATCTCTTTGGGAAAATACATTTTATGGATTTCATTTATAAGCCTGCCCCTTTTGTTCTTTCCCAGACTTCAAATCCCTTCGCATCTTGCCATGGTGACCAGCACTTCCGGGTCCTTCTCCCCTGGGCAGTCTCCATTCAGAACTCTAACTTCCCGCTGCAGAGATGGGAAGTTCCATTGTCTGCGTGAGTGACTTCATGGACTTGGCCTTGCTTCCAGCTGGCCTAGTTTTGTTGCCTGAGCACCAAGAGGCCTTTTCTGTCCACTTTGATACACTCTCCTCAGCCCTTTCCCAGATGTATCTGACTATAGAGAAAGTTTCTCCTGAGCATTGGTAGTGGCAATGGTAGGATATTGGCATATATATATACTAAAGCAAGAAAGTGGGGCACTTGGGTGGCTCGGTTGGTTAAGTGACTGCCTTTGGCTCAGGTCATGATCTCAGGATCCTGCTCTGCGGGGAGCCTGCCTTTCCTTCTCCCTCTGCCTGCCACTCCCCCTGCTTGTGCTCTCTCTCTCTGTCAAATAAATAAATAAAATCTTAAAAAAAAATAAAGTGTTTAGGTAGACATTAAGGAAGGACTACGGATCATCTGAGAGGTAAAATGTTGAAAGCTGCTTGAGAGTAGGCTGGGATGGCACTGTCTCCAAACTTGGAGTCTTCATTGGGACACTCTGTCCTTGAAGCTGGTGTCTGCATCAGATTATCTTCCGAGAGCATTTCCAGATCTAAGACTCTTTAATTTCATTGGCAAAGCATGCCTTTTACTTGAAGCCCAAATGGTCATTCTTAAGAACTTTGAGGATAAACAAGTTCTTATAATTGCAAACAAATGAAAAACCAACCTAACAAACTTTTTGCATCAAAGACATTATAATTGCTCTGGTTAAAAAAAAAGTTTAATTAAACATTGAGTAGAACAAAAGAATATATAATATGGGTAAAGTCATAGCAACAACAACAACAGATAGCTCTGTACGTACCAGCCAGTTTAATAAAAAGAACGTTACCGAAAAAGAACGTAAGGGTTACCTTGAAGTCCTCGCTACCCCTCCGTCCTTGATTCTATCCCTTCTATCACCTCAGAGGTAACCAATATCCAAGCTTTGGGTTAGTCATTCCTCTGGCTTGCTTTATGGTATTACTGAATATGTTTATATTTCTAACAATATATTATTTACTTTTGCATGCTTTTTTTGACTTTTGTGTGAATGGGCTCATCCTGAATGTATTCTTCTACAACGTGCTTTTCTCACTCAACATTAGATTCTTGAGATTTGTTTATATTATTGCATGTAGATTTAGTTCGTTCATTCACATTACTATATATAGAACCCCATTGCGTCAATATACCACAATTAATTCATGGTACTCTTGGCGTGCATTTGGGTTCTTGATAGTTTTATGTTACCACTAACAGTGCTGTGAGGAAGGTTCTTGTGCATTTCCCTGGAACACTGCGCAGGAATTTTTTTGGAATAAATACCTAGGAGAGGAATCGGTGGATCACAGTACATGTGTAACTTTGAGTTTGCTCAATAATACCAAATTATTTCCTAAAAGCATTGTACCAATGAAAAATTCTACCACCAATGTGTTTCTACTGCTCAACATTCTTGTCAACCCTTGATCTTGTTCGATTTTTAATCTTTTCCCAAACTGGTTGGGTGTGCAATGGCATCACTGTGGTTTTAATTATTATTAATGAGACTTTAGTAATCATGTAATAGCAATAATAGTGGAGTTATAAATACTTATAATAGTGTAGTTATATTCTCCTGGGAGGATTTTTCATTTTTTTCATCTTCCAGTCAGTGCCAGAAATTAAGACAAGAACTTTTCTTTGTAGGTCTGGTGCATGGAATGGATTTATTTCTAGCTTACTCATTATAGTGAGCGTGTAGACCTTTGGTGTATCAGCTCTATGTGGGTGATGAAGGGAGAGGGGAGGTCTCCTCTGAAACTGCCAGTCTTGAGCGGGCCTAGTTCATGGAAATCAAACCTAAATTTGGATACCTGTCCTTGAGAGGAAGGGTGAGACTCAACATGCGCTTCCCTGACCAGGTTCCTGCTTTTTTGCGAAGGTTTTGACCTCTGACTATTCCTTCTTTCTTGCAAACTCAAGATAGATTTCAAAAAGTAAACCAAAAAATTCAGAATTTTTCGTTGATTTTTCTATGAGCACAGTCAGGCTCCAATGCCTCCCATATTGCCTGAAATAGTCCTACTTGCTTGACTTTGAAATTGATTCCCTTTCCAACTTATAGTTACTTTTAACTGTATTTTATGGAATTAGACCAGCACAATCTAGTAATTTGATGGGTTGAAGGACACTTGTACCTCCTCAAGTTCACATACTAGAAAATTCTCAGTGGAGATGGCTACCCCGTCACTTGTTCAAGATTTTACAATAGAACAAAGAGTTGCCTTCACTAATTTGCTAAGATGTTTCCCATTTCCTGCCTGCCTTTAGTTTTCATTTGCAATTCCTTGCTCGGCATCTCATTGAAGAGTGGTAGTTCTAGGAGACATCTGCATTTGTGCTCTAAAAATGCCCATGTCTTGCTTCCCCAGTGCATCCTTAACGATGAAAAAGATTCCATACCCAATTTGATTATGCTGTATGTAATTTGAATGTGACATGACTACCATACATTTAAGAAAAACTTTCAAAGACCGATCCCACCAAAACAATTTACTGACAGCTTTTGTAAGGGATGCAAAATAGTGTGTTTTCATTTTCCATTCCCTTTGGATAGGCTTCATGTGAATACATGGATTAAATGAAATACTTTATGTAAATCATCCAGGGCAGTGCCTGGGGTATTGCCTGTTCACTAAATAGTAGGTTCTTCTTCCTCCTTATAAGCCATAAATACCTGTGTTAGGACTCACTGGTGTCTACTTTGGCCAATAGGCAGAATAAGGTGGTGCTACACAGAGCTGCTCCTGTGCGATAAAAGGTTAGAGAGATCACTGCTACTTCATTTCATTTACCTTTTATTTGGCCATTTCCTTCATACACTGGACTTGTATCTGCTCATCAGAGTGGTGGAAAATTGCTCGGAAAGATATGAGGGTGTGTACTTCCTTCTTCACTGGCCCGTGGTTTCTGAGAACTGGCTTCATCCTGCAAATGGGGACTTGACCAGCTCTACTGGTCCCCTCCCCGCGAACAGTCTTGCCTTGACCCTGGGGCTTACTGATGACTTATGCTGCTGGAGGAAGGACAAAGGGAGCTTGTCACTGCAGGCCCTTCTCCAGCAAGGGGCTGGGAAGAGGCCAAGTTGCCGGCAGGCTCCTGTATTGACAAGTTGCAGCATCCTTGACAACAGCCAAGACAAAAAAATGGAAATTTGTGTTTTCATCTGGAATTTCTGAGCTTTGAATTCTTGGACCAGAGGATTCTCAATAAGAAAAACCAGGACACACATAGAAATATCCACATCCATATTAGTCTCTTTGTTAGACCCTAGGTTAGCAGATCAAGACCGCCAACTAGCAGGATGATTGTACTGGGAATAGACTGGGCCTGAATGCCGTGTCCCAGGGCCGGGGTGGGGAGCAGCAGATGTGGGATGTTACAGGCACGAGAGGGAGGAGAATATCCTCTCCTTGCAGTGAGCACTGAGTCACCCCCAGGAACATCTGGAGTTCCACTATGTGATGACTCAGAATGGCTCTCGTGGACTCTTCAGGGGATCTGATCACCATTTATAATGTGGTTTCCAAGGGAAAACCAAGTGCGAGTTACAAGCAACTGACTTACAATCGTGCTTTTGGGACACTGCCATCTGTAGGTGGGAGGCACTTGGGCTCCCCTCTCACCGACGCCTGAAATCTTGGCAGGGTTACAAGCTACCCTGTACCTCTCTTTGGGCAGGAAGCTACATGTGGTATTTGTTGAATGATGCCAGAAGCCCATTGATCCAATATATTGCCCCCACTTGCCTATTGTGCTACTGGAAGTTTCCCTGTGAAGATCACGGGGTTTCCACAATGAGAAGGAAGCCGTTTTGTGAACCCTTTGTATAACTGGTTGTGTTAAGGCATTATGTGAGTATGAGAGTGGATAAATGCCTTAGTTGATATGTTTAGCAAAGATTTCTCTGTCCGATTATCAACTTGGGATTCCCTAGATAAGTTCTGTAATGTAGTTATTTTCAAATTCTTTGCTACCTGCAGAAGAAGATATATTTTACATCACAATCTAAAACACACACATACATGCACACTGTATGTCATCTAATCTAAGACTTTCGGTTGTCAGAGGCACCATTATTTTAGGTACCATTAAAAAAAGTGATGCCAATTAAATTATGCCCTTCCATTGATTAAAAAGGTCATCATCGTGAGTTCACAGAACTTAAATGTAAAAAAGGTGCTTCTTAGAATCAATGAACTATTATGTATATAATATATGCATATATATATATTACTGAAACAAAAACTTCATAAACCTTTTCTGTGTACAATGTGTTGTAAGTATTTACTTTTTTTTTTAACCTAACCTGATCTAATGTATTTTATTAAAAATAAAGCTGGTCCCAGTACATTTGTTCAACAGCACACACGTGTTGTGTTTTAGGACATAGAGCCCAACATGAGGCTTGAACTCATGACCCTGAAATCAAGACCTGAGCTGAGATCAAGAATTGGATGCTCAACCAACTGAGCCTCTGAGACACCCCCCCCCCACGTGTTTTAAAACTGACTATGGTATTGTTTTGAAATAAGGAATTGGAGGTGATATGCTGAGACTGAGTTCTTATTCCAAACCAGATGTCATGCCATAGCATAGGTTGTGGCCATTCATTTCATTCAGATGGGAATACATGGCCTACTGTTTAAGTCAGGACTCTTGATGGCAAGTAACAGAAACCCATCTTGAACTAGCCATGGCAAAAGGGAGATTTTATTGTTTTATGTAAGGGCAGGGGTATGCTGGTGGGCCCAAGAATACTGGAGCTAAGGACTCAAATACTCAAATACCGCGGGATCTCTCTTTATCTCCTTCTTTCTCTGTTTTGTCTCTGCTTGTCTCTGGTGATTTCATTCTCGTGGATTGGCATTTTCTTTGAGACTTAACCTTGGTCATTGGCAACTACAGGGCTCTTATCTTCCTTTTTTTTTTTTTTTTACCACCAGAGGAGAATCCTCTGAAGGATCTGACTGTCCCTGTGGTCAGGGGCTAGGATAAAGCCATCTCCACTAGAACCACATGGGCGGCATGGAGAATGATGCAATTCTCCGAAAGGAGGGGTCTTGTTTCACTTAGAAGAATGCAGTAGATGCTGCTCACACCTAGACTGGGGGGGGGTGGGTAACACCGGGCATTGTGTCCTCGGGCTCAGCCTCTCCCAACAAGCATCGTGCAAGGCCTGCAGATTATCGTTTTGAAAACCAATGGCTGTCAGCTCAGCTCCACCTTCTTTTCTTCCCCAGAGCTCGCATCTCCCAGTGAAGGTAATAATAACTGACAGCAGCCAGTGTGTGACTGTCAGTTCAAGGGCACTGAATGGAAAATGGATGCTTGCAAAATCAAGGAGAGAAGCTCCCCCGAAAGAAACCATTCTACCTCCTGTCACGGGTGGAGCTGGCTAAATAAATCATGCATGAAGGCTTCTAGTTCAGTCCAGGTTTTCATCCTTGGGTGCTTGCGCTCCGTCCTCTGCCAGGGAACCAGAGAATGTTGCAGAAGGACAAAGCCTCAGGTTTTAGCAGCCTGTCACTTGTAGACATTCTCACGAAGTTCATGTGAGGGCTGTTTCCCGGAAGTGTCTTTCCTCAGTCTCCTCTCTCCCTCTGTCTCTCTCTCTCCATCTGCCATTTAATCTATATTAAAATATCACTAGCTGTGCATTTCTTTTTTTAAAGATTTTATTTATTTATTTGAGGAGGGAGGGAAGGGGCAGAGGGAGAGGGAGAGGGAGAGAGAGTCTCAAGCAGACTCTGCACTGAGCTTTGGGGCTCGATCCCAGGACCCTGAGATCACGACCTGAGCAGAAACCAGGAGTTGGATGCCCAACCAGCCATGCCACCCAGGCCCCCATCATCAGCTATGTATTTAAAGGCTGGCTGCCTACCGTTCTCAGTACACACTGCTGCAATTTTATTTTATTTTCAGAGTATCTTTCCTGAATCCTGTTATTCTCAGTTTTGCCATGATGTGCCAGAAGTTTGTAAATTATACCACTGGTTTAGTGCCAAGAATGATGTACCAGTTGCCACTTTATTTGCAGCTTTCTTGAATCTTAAATACAGTAGCTGTTTCTGTAAGTACAGCCTTACAGGGAGATGGGTGTCTCATTTTGACACTGGGGGAACAGCTCGAACAGATCAGTAGTGTGTAAAGGCTTGAGGGACAGAACCCTATTGAGGGCCTGTTGGTGGAGGGGTACTTTGTTAGTTTCACTGGGGCAGGAAGAGGAAATGAAATCCCACCATAGTACTCGAGGAGTCTGATGTTTAGCTGGGAAGTCAGACTAGAACCACATGGGTGGCATGGGGACACACATCCGAAATGACTTCAGAAAATCCAAAGCAATGTAAGATCAGTCCTAATGGAAAAATGTGAAGAGAGCATATCAATGTGAAGAGGATTTAAAGTAGATTAGAGGGGCGCCTGGGTGGCTACGTCATTTAAGCATCTGCCTTCGGCGCAGGTCATAATCCTGGGCTCCCTGCTCAGTGGGAGTCTGCTTCTCCCTCTGCCTCTCCCCCTCCCCCTGCTCATGGTCTCTCTCTCTCTCATGTTCTCTCTCTCTCAAATAAATAAATAAAATCTTAAGAAAAATAAGGTAAAGATTAGAAAAGGCAAACTAGAGGAACCAGGCTTTGAAATAGCTTTGAAAACAGGCAAGGGACTAAGAAGGAGGGGAAGGGCTTTTCAGGTTGGCTGTGCAAAGAGGGCATGAAGACAGAGACCAGTGGTTGTAAAATTGCACAAGATTTATGGTCAGAAGAGTTCAGTCCTTCTCTCTCTTATAATTGATATTTGCTTCATTCCTGGAGCGCAGAGTACGGTCACGAGCAAGGTAGCAAAGAGCCGCTGCCCTCCCAGCTTCATGTTCTAGTCCCTGGGTCATCACTACCTCCTGGGGTGGCACCGAGGACTTAAAGAGGCAGTGACAATGAGAGAGGCTGGTGAAGTTTAGTGCTGCATCATGCTAATTGTTTATGACTAGTTGGAGGGGGAGGAGGAGGGCAAGTTGATTTGCTTGACTACAGTGATCCCAACTCTAGGCTGAAGGTAGGGATGTTGGGAGAGAACGTAATTTGGAAAACATGTAGTGCACCCTACGGTCGCTCCCTTTTATCGATGAGCAAACAGGCTCAGGAAAGGAAAGTGCCTTCCCCAGCTGGAGCTTCATCCCAGGGCTCTTCCACTTGCATCGGGCCAGCCGGGATGGCCATGGACGGCAGAAGAAACTCAGGACCTGCTTGACTTTTCATGGGCTAAGACATCCGTGTTCTGAACAAATCAGGGGAAAGCAAAGGCTTCCGTCACTACTCCTGGAAGCCTTTTTGTAGATAGATACCTTCATTTTGAGGGAAGAAACAAAGAATTAACAAGACAAGGCCATTACCTATGGGTTTTCAAAATATTCAGAATCACTGTTGTCCCAGTTTTTTTGACTGAGACCATAAGAAGACATATATTCTACTGTGGCCTATCATTAGGGTGAATATTATATTTATTGTCTACTTTTGAGTGTGAAAAGGAGTGCTGTTGGTAATTCTGGGACAACAGACACAAAATGGGACTGTCTCTTGCAAACTGGGGACATCCTACCACAAACACACCCATGTAATTGAAACAAAGTTGCATGAAGTAGTTTTCATCTTTAATATATGTAACAAAGTGTGGCATTTTCTTTTTTAAAATTGAAGTATAGCTGGCATACAACGTGATATTAGTGTCAAGTCCGGGACATAGTGATTAGATGAGTCTATACATGATGCTTACCACAAAGGTAACTACCATCTGTCACCATATGATGTTATTACAATGCCATTGACTATATTCCCCATGCTGGACCTGTCATCCCTATGATATATTGATTAACTGGAAGCCTGGAAGCCTGTACCTTCTACTCCCCTTCACTCATTTTGCCCATCCCCCCTCGCCTCTGGCAACCATCAGGTTATTCTCTGTATTTATGGGTCTGTTTCTGCTTTTTGTTTGTTTGTTTTAGTTTTTAGATTGCACATATAAATGAGATCACATGGTATTGTCTCTATCTGACTTATTTCACTTAGTGTAATACTCCCTAGGTCCATCCATGTTGTTGCAAATGGCAAGACCTCATCCTTCGTTATGGCGGGGTGGAATATTACTCTGTAATATATAATTACATATATAATATATGTATAATGTATATATAATGTATGTATATATAATGTGTATAAGGTACATCTTCTTTAGCCATTATCTATCCATGGACACTTGCAAACCCTGACATTTTCAATTCTATTCTATTTCCCTATAAAAGTACCATATGACCCATTAAATTGGATTAAAAGTTTTGAAACACACAACTCTAGTTGATTGTTGATACATCCGAGGGGCTTGGGATGGTGATGGAGAAAGAAAAAGAGGGGGGGCGTATGGTGAAGTGAATGTCTGAGATGCACTATAAACTTGTCCCATCTGAACATTTCGGTAAATGTGCTCCCCCAAGAAAAACACTGGTAATAAACATGTCCTTCCATCTATTCCTCATGCTTAGCAAAAGGTTTAGATCGATCTTTCTGGATCCACGTGTTCTATTTGGAACAGGCCTCTTCTTGGTGTACTTGCCCTCCACTCCCACCCCTTTTCTTAGCTTTGGGCTTTCATCTGTTAGCCTGCCACTGATTTAGAGGAGTAAGGCTTCCAAGGAACAGTGGCTCATTTATAGTTTCTGGCC
This sequence comes from Ursus arctos, assembly GCF_023065955.2. Classification (NCBI taxonomy): domain Eukaryota; kingdom Metazoa; phylum Chordata; class Mammalia; order Carnivora; family Ursidae; genus Ursus; species Ursus arctos. Next base: position 32,121,013 of record NC_079873.1, on the reverse strand, counting down.
CTCTGCATACTTTTTCTGGGCCTGCATTTTGAAGTTGAAGCTGACGCTTTTGTAAAGCTGAAGTGTCGTCTCCGCTGTACTCCTTTAAACACACACATACATACACAGTTCCTGGACATCTCTCGTCTGTCTCAAAACTTTGCCAAGACCTAGCAGAGCAGGTCTTGCCGGCCAGTCAGGCATGTGAGACTCACTCCTGTGCTTATTAAGAAACCTTTGTAAATTTACCCATGGAGGAGAGAAGGGTTACCACTCTCCCCTCTGTCTCCCCTTCCTCAGGGTCCCCCCAAATGTTTGAACACTCATATGTGCTACCAAGAGCCACAAAATGAGAGACTCGGGAGTAATACTTTATAGCAATAAAATAAATTTCCGTAGGTCCCCACTTCGTAAAGATTTTGAGATGATGAAGGCATGTAGGGGACCACAGAGATTTTCCTGCCTCAAAGGATAAGCTATGGTAAGATATTGAACCTGAGAGTCCCTTTTTCCTAAAGCAAATTTTATCATCTGATCATCTGAATCCATAGACTAAATTTGACAATAGTTTATTTTACTAGAGAAGATTGAGGACGTGGCTTTTCCTGGTGTTATTGAAAAAAAAGTGTGTGTATATACACACGCTCACACATACACACCCCATGCATGATGGTTTAGATGGAGGAATTTGAAAACACACAGAGAAAACTTTGGTAGCACTGAGATTCCTGACGATGCTTAATGCATTAAAAAATTCTTGAAAAATCTATCAGGCCAGATAAAAATTGTTACACTTCAATATTTTTACCAGAGGCTCATTTACATGCACAGTGGCTCAGGGCATTAGAAGCCTAAAATATATACACACTGAATTAAATAGAAAATGTGATTATGAACCATCAAATGAGAAGCCTCTAAAACAAACCAAGGCTGGTAGTAATTATTTTAATATAGTATTTTAAAAACATATACATATGCCATTTAGCCTTTCCAGCAACCCTATGAGGCATGGCCAGTTGGGGTATTTGAGTTTTAGGGAGATTCAGTGGCCGTCTTAACTTGGTTCTCTGGAGCTGAGCCTGCGCTTGTTGACAGACTGCTCTCAGGGAAAACCTGTAAGTCAAGGAGCGGCGCAAAAAAAGAGCCAAGCCAGGATACGGTCTCGGGTAAAATCCAGCACCACAAGATGCTCAAACACGTGTATTCCGCAGGACCGCACTCCCTCCCCCAATCATCCATCTCGGAGGGTGCCTATCACGGTCTACCTTCTGTCACCCAATGATTCACATCCTTCCCACATGCTAAATACACTCACCCCCTCCCCAGGTCCCTGAAGTCTCATCCCATTATAGCATCAGCCCAAGCTCCAGAATCTCATCATCTACGTCAGGTCCAGATGGGTAGGAGCCCCCTCCGATCTTCTTCCTTCACTGTAACTCCTTGAATACAGTTTTTCTCTATCTGGAGACCTGTAAGACTAAAGAGATAAGTGATCTGCTCCCCATGTACCCAACCTACAATGCAGGAATAGGCATAACATAACTGCTCTAGACATTCTTTTTAAAAATGAGGTTGGGACGCCTGGGTGGCTCAGTCAGTGAAGCGTCTGCCTTCAGCTCAGGTCATGATCCCGGGGTCCCAGGGTGGAGCCCGTGTCAGGCTCCCTGCTTAGCAGGCAGTCTGCTTCTCTCTCTCCCTCTGCTTGTGCTCTCTCTCCACCCCCCATCAATAAATAAAATCTTTTTTAAAAATGAGGTTAAATTGGGGGCACAAAGTAGTCACTGTTCTATAGAAATTCTGAAATCTAGCTGCCCAAATTTTGATAGTTACTGGTCATGCCTCACAGTCTAGAAAGAAATCTTTTTTAAGAAGATTTTATTTATTTATTTATGTATGTATGTATGTATGTATGTATGAGAGAGAGAGAGAGCACAAGCAGGGGGAGCAGCAGGCAGAGAGAGAGGGAGAATCAGACTCCGCTGAGCAGGGAGCCCAGTGTGGGGTTTGATATTGGGACCCCGGGATCATGACCTGAGCCAAAGGCAGACACTCAACTGACTGAACCACCCAGGTATCCCCGGAAAGGATTCTTTATGGTTTTCTACCCTCTGGTCTCTTGATTCCACCCTCTGAGCATGCTTTCTTTTTTCACGAAAGGTCACACCTCTTGACAGCTAAGAAGTGAGCCTGCTTCCTGACAGGAGAATTCTGGGAGTCCAAAGACTTCCCCCTATTCTGTAATGTTTCTATCCCCTCAGTCGTGCCAGGAATATTTCTGCATGTATAACTTATTAAGAACACTGTGGATCCCCTGTGAATCTTCTTGGAGTTCACTCCACTAGACAAAAGTCATATCCACAAATTTTATTGATACAAACTCTTTTCTGTTGTTTGGTTGAGAGGATCTATGAGACACATCCTTAATCTCTTTCAGGGGCCTATTGTATGATTGAAGGGACTCCGAGTCACCACCTTGATTTAACGAAGGACTTGACAGTCATATCTTTGGCTTTATCTTTAGACTATGTTTTCCTGGCAATTCCCTGGGTTTGATCTTCGTTCATAAGACATCCAGATGTCCTTTACACTTTATTGTGGCTGCAGTGTAGCCCCTTTGGCAAATCATTTGCTAGCACTAAATCACCTAGCACCCACAAATAAATCCCTATGGCTTCCAATAGTACAAAATATCTTTTTCTGGGGTGCCTGGGTGGCTCAGTCAGTTAAGCACCCAGCTCTTGGTTTTGGCTCAGCTCATGATCTCAGGGTTGTGAGATTGAGCCCCACGTTAAGATTCTCTCTGCCCCTCCCCCCTCAAAAAATGAAATAAAATAAAATTTAAAAAATCTCTTTTTCTAAACATCCAGATCTCTGCAGGATTGTCACATTTCAAGTTCAGGTATTGAAGGTATCCTACCGAGTAGGATAAACCATTCCAGACACATAGCATCAGGACACATGATTTACATGTCGTTAGAAACTTAAGGGAATTTCTCTCTTTTCTGCCAACATTTGTTGAATTCTGAATCCTATGCTAGGTATACAAGGCATATTAGACATGGTTCTCACCACGGAGCTACTTAGAGACATAATTTATCTCCATAGTTTTCTTTTTAAATTAAGTCTAGACCTATGCTATCTAATATTTTAGCTACTAGCCACATGTGGCTACTAAAATTAAAATGAAACGAAATGAAACCACTATGTTCCCCAGTTGTATTGGCCATGTATTTCAAATGCTTAATGACCACATCTGGCTAGGGGTTACCCTGTTGGACAGCACAGATATAACATTCCATCATTGCAGGAAGCTTCCTTCGACATCAAAATCTAGGGGAAAAACAATAAGATCTAATAAAGGTAAGCATTTATCTCTATTTTAAGTATATTTGTCTCTCCTCTCCTGTACTAAAATGAGTCAAATATCAAAGAGACACTGCATGTTTCTTCAGTAAACATTCTAACATGCTTTATAATAAAGAATGTTGGCTAATTGAACATAATAATAAAATTTTTTAAAAGAATGCTATAAAACTGTGGTTCTTAATACTTTTAGGATCACAGATCCTTATTAAAAATCTACTGAAAGTTAGCACCTTTTCCCCCAGGAAAGTGTATTTATGTATCAAAAGGCAGGCCCGATTACAGGGGGTTCATGGACTCCCCACACCAAACCCTTCCGTTGAGCCTCTAGGAGAAGGGGACTCAGATTAAGAATCTCTACTGTAAAGGGAATTTTATTTTGCTATTGACTTTCAGTATAAAACTGATGATGCAGTTTGCTATTTAATATGCTGACTTTTGATAATAATAAGAATATATTTAGAATAATGATGAAGGGAAAAATGGAAATTTCCTACAAAACACTGAGAATGCAGAGCTGTCCTCAAAATAACTAAAAAATAAACCCAGCCCTTTGAGCTACAAATATAACATAGAACCGGCAAATCTGTCAATTCGGATCATGTGTCCCAATCAATAAAGAAATATATAGTTTTAGCAAATTGGCTACATTTTCATTAGTCTCAAATGCTTCCCCACCACCACCATGAGAAAACCTTAAGGGTGATGGAAGGAACATTTTACTAGCCTTCTAAAATCTAAGTTCCTGATGTAATTCTAATACTTCTAATACATATAACAGATATTTCTTAAGAGTGATTTGGTGCCTCAATGTTACGTGGACATTCAGAATGATAGGGTGGGATTCAGTTGACCAGGAAGACCCTTACTTGAACTTTGAAGGGAAAGAAGTGGCTGTTTCTTTGGAAATCTGTTGAATTAGATGAAGTTTCTGCAAGGAGAGCAGAATTATAAATGGAATTGGCTCCAGGTATGGCTGAGGGACAGAATCCTTCATGGCACTGAGTTTCTGATTTCTGAGCCAATGTAGAATTTGTATTTGTGTGGAAGAAGCACTGAAGCATTCTTTCCAAAGAGTGGTAATCTGAACCATATGAGGACTGATTAATGGTTGTCATAAGAAAACCTCAGTTAACCAGAATTCTAAAGGGATGGACTTCCATAAATCGAGAAGAATGTGTTAGGGAACCTTCCTCTGTCCTCCCCAGCCCCCTATCTTTTTCTTCCTTTCTTTCTTTTCACTGTAACCCTGTGGAACATCCCCAATATGTATGAGTCTCTTTTACTGCTTATTAAACTTGAGTAAGTAAAATCTGCTGAACGTAAGTTAGTCTTTGGTCTTACTGTAGCCTTCTGTATGTTCATTTTGTAGACTGATCATTGTTTTTTTTTTTTAATAGAAGTTGATGTGTGAGTTTAGGCTGAATATAAACTGGACACTTTCAGAGAGGGGTGGCTAATATCCATTTATTATGTTTTCCCTTCTTTTATCCCCTGTCAGTAATAGGCAATAAATTTCCCATTCATTTGTGTATCAGTTTGGATACATTCAGTTACAAGTAATAAACAATGCTGTTCACCGAAGCTTACATTGAAAGGACATTACTGTTGAAGGTCCTCCAGAGTTAAGATGTCTGAGCTTGATTTAGTAGCCCAATACGGTCACCACAGACCGTAGATTCTTGTTAATCCTTCCACTGTACCGTCCTCAGCTGAAAATCTTTAGAAGTCCCCACATCTTACCTCATGGTTGCAAAAGGGCTGCCATAGCTTCAGGCATTCAACTTACACAATAGCTTCCAAAGCAGGAAGCAAGGAAAGAGGGCAAAAGAGTTTTCTCCTTGGGCAGTTCTCTGTTTTGTCGGGAAAATCTTTCCCCACCCCACCCCAAATCGGACTTCTTACTTGTCACTGGGCGATCCTGGATTTCCTGCCTACCCCGGTAACAGTTGTTGGCAGAGGGCAATTTGTGACTTAAAGTCATCGCCATTCATCTCCTGGGGAAGGGCACATTGATGCCAAACACAACCTGGGGGTCTTTTAGCAAGAGAAAAGAGGAGAATGGCTGCCAGGCCAGCGATCAGCCGATCAGCAGCTTTTGGTGCACCCAGATTGGTCTTGCTTTTGGGGGGCCCACTCTTCCCTGGCATACTTGTTATTGTACCCCAAAAAGGCCATTTGCTGTCGGCCTGTCAGTGCTAGGGAGAGCCATACTATTGGGTTGGGATCTAAGTGAAGCTGGGTGGTTCGATGTCCGTGAGCTTCTGTTAATCGAGTTGCTCAGCAGGGTAACCTCTGCCAGGATTCTGAATTGAGATAATCTGCAATGTCTGCCTTACAGTCTCTGACTTAAGTGAAAGCAGAGTGAGAATGCTTGTGTCTTCTGGCTCATTATAAACACTCTCCCCGTGGCGTAACCTGGAGGTTTCTTCTCTCTGGGCAAACATCTACGACTTTTCAAAGGACACTTGAGTTGAGCTTGTGGTCTTGACTTGAGCTAATGGTTTAACAACACACGGAGTTTACCCCGAGACCCCTGGAGGCAATGAGCAGGGTTGGAGTTCACGGTGGGAGTTACGGTTGTGCAGGTGAAGGGGGAGGGGAGGAAACTCACATCCCAGAGTATAGAAGCCCAGCTTCCGGCAGCTGGTCCTGCACTTGCTTGTGCGGCAGTCCTTTTAGATGTGTATCAAGGCTTTGGGATGTGAAGACTTGCAGTAGTGTGGAATGAACCAGAAATACTAAATACCCCAGTCCACCATGCCTGGTCTTTCACAATTGTTCAGTACGTTTTTGTTAGAAATTTTAAAATAATGATAGGCTCACTGGAGAAAACCTGAAAAGCAGAGAAAAAAGGGGAAATTTTCACCCATGAGTTCTGCTCGAGCATGGAGGTTTCTGGTATGTTCTTCCAGCCATCTTCCCCATTTCTTTCTTTTTCTCTTCCTTTTTTAGAATAATGAAGTATTTCAAGTATAAGAAAAGTATTCACCCTCTAGATTCAACTGATTTTCACATTTTTCCACATTTACTTAAAACCTTTTTTTTTTTGTGCTAAGACATAAGGTGTCGATGGCCCCCTGTATGCATTTCGGAGTTCCATCCTCTTCCTCTCTGCCCAGAGGAAACCACTGATCTGAAGTCGATGTATATTTTTCCAATCCATTATAAGTTTACTGCGTATCTACGGAAAACCTATAGTAGTATTTTTTTTTTGCATTTTAAGATGTTACATAATTGACGTCACACACTACTACATTTATTATGTAACTTGCTTTTATTCCAATCCATTGTTGTGTTTGAGATGCCACCTTGTTTCATGAGGATGGAGTTCACTCATGTGAACTGTGACAGCTTTCTATCATATTTGAACACACCCCCGTTTATTTCTAGTAATGGTTTTATACAATTGTCTTTCACTACAGGCAGCGCTGCCCTGAGCTTTCTAGCGCATGGCTGTTTTTGCGTTATGTGGGAGTTCCTGAGGCATCCGTCTCACGGTGGGAGGGCTGATGGGAAGGGTAGATTCAAGTGCAGTGCACAGGATCTCGTCAGCCTCGTTGTAGCAGCTGTAGTCGGCCGGCAGAGAGTTCCCGTATCACGACATCCTTGCCAGTGACGTTTGTGCCAGTCTGATGAGTGTGAATTGCTATCTTGATCTCTATTGTCCTGATGACCAGCGAGGTTGAAGATTCTTTCATGGTAACATTGCTGTGGCTCCAAATCTAGGAGCACTTGTTCATATTTATCTTTTTTCCCCCATGGGACTGTTTTCTTTATATATCCTGGATAGTAATTCTGTATTCTCTGTGTGCCAAAGATTTTCTCCCAGCCTGGCACTTGTCTTTAAACTTTGTTTATGTGTCTCATTGCACAGAAGTTTTACATTTTACTGTGGTGAAGTGTAGCAGTATTTTCCTTTATAGGTTATGGTTTGTACATTTAACTCAATAGTCTTTCCCTACCTCATGATCATGCAGACCCATTCTGCATTTTTCCCCAAATTTTTGGCTTTCAAATGTAGGCCTATAAACTCTCTGGAAATGATTTTTTGGTCTGGTGCAAGATAGGACTCTTATTTTTTTTCTTGGTATGCATATCCACTTGATCCTAGCATATTTATTGACCATTCCTCCCACTGATTAGGAATCCTACCTTATTGTATTCCAAATTTGACATACGTGTGTCAGTATTATATATATAATATTCTATATGCGTGTGTAGTTTTATTCTTCATTCTGTATATAGTTTGCAGTATCTGCTTTTCTGCTTAGCTGTATTTCATACACATTTCCCTATTCCAAACTTGATTAGTGGGTATATAATAGTTTGTTGATAGAGGATAACTTGTTTGCTCATTCCCCTGGGGTCAGATGTTACATTTTCCCTATAATAAATAATATGTGCTGAAGGTGTCTTAGAATGATGACGTACCAGCAGAATGGGGCTGTGCACCTGCCTCTCCCATAGGTCCCTTCCCTTCTCTATGGAGGGTTACCCCCGCCTTGTGCTTACACATCTCGAGTTATTTGTCCACGAGCGAGTGTTCTGGTGGTCACGGGGATGCCCCGACCAGATCTGCCTTCAAGGAAGGACCAGCCGTCTCAGCTGGAGGCAATGCTGGTCTCAGCCAGTCATCGGCTTTCAGCCCTTTCGGAGATTGCCTCTGCTGTCGGGAGTGCTTGGCTGATGTTCATGTCCTTCCAACGTGGGCCCTATCCAGTGGCTGGTCGAGGCAGGGATATAAAGCCTCAGCCATTTCCACCCAACCCAAGAGGCTGTCATTGGGCTGACATCAAAGCTCGACTTCTCCCTCTGTCCAAACCTGCTTCCTTCCTGTGCCTTTCACAGGTGTTGACAGTCCGCAATAAACCTCCTGTGCCCTGAACTCCACACCAAAGCCACTTCCCAAAGAACCCAACCTGTGACAGTTGTCTTCTTTGCTTCGAACCAGGAATAAGTCCAGAGCCTCTTACTGCCTAGGTAGATTGTATGGAGGCCAGGATGACTTGGGGGAAGAGGGAAATGCTCTTAATATGAGCTAGATCTCTTGACACTTAATAGGAGATAGGCCATATGGAGTTGAAGAATCCAACAATTCTTAAGAGAATTCCAGTTCAGCTCTGAACGTGGAGAGAAATGGGGGCAGGGTGGGAGGGGGAGGGACAGCAGGTTCTGAAACAACTTCTCATATTCAGAATGTTTTTTAGAAACGAAGCTTTGAGTTACATGCATAATAAAGTTTATTTTCCATTCTGAAAGTAATACTTGTTTATAGTAGAAAATTTAAAAGAGAAAGAAGAAAAACATCCAATTATAGGCTCTTCAGTGCATTGTTTATTTTGAATTTGATTGTTTTACATTGTTATAAATCACACCATTTGTATAATTTTGCTATAACACATCGTTCACTTAATGTTATAACATAAGCTTTTCCCACACTATTGTATCTTTTTATAAACATTATTTTTAATGGCTACATTACATTACAACCAATGAATCCAATGAATATACTATGGTTTATTTAACCATAAGATTGACTATTTGGTCTGTTTATAGTCTTCTGCTATTATAAGTGACTTTGCAAAGAAGTTTTTGTGTGTAAAATTTTTTTCCAATATTTAATATTCTTTTCTTGGGATAGATTCCCAGAAGTGGAATGACTGGATAAAGGGGTTTGAACATAGGCTTTTGATTTGTGTTGCTAGATCGCTTTCCCAAAGGGTAATACTGGTTTTCATGCTCATTTTTTGATATTGAGAAAGGAAGAGTTTGTGTAACTTTGTACCTGTCCAGGTGGCCAGAGAGGAAGTGAAGAACCCCGGAGCAAAGGAGAACATGGAGCTGGGCTTCTCTAGTTGGGGAGTCGGGGCCTTTTTCAAATGGACATGGTCCAGCCTTCATCTGCTTCCAACTTTGTATTTCCATTCTCTCTCTCATCTCAGAATACATGTGGAGCAGGGACCATTACTCCTTCGCTTATCCTGTATGGGGATTTGAAAAATCTCATAATAGAGAGTGTCCTTGTCCTTGTCTGTTATGCTTACAGGTCCCTGTACGTAAACGTGTGACCAAGATGGTGCCAACTCCATGGTCAGTGATCAGACCAGGAAGTCTAGAAGGAAAGATATGATATGTAAATTTAAGGCTCCAGTTTTGAAGTTTGGGCCCTGGTACTACTTTAAAGATGAAGAATCTACCACTTACTAGAATCCAATACTTAATATTCTAAAAATGATTCAGTTCCAACTTGCAAATGAGTTTAAATTTTAAAATTAAATACAGACTTTCTCTCTGAGGCTGTGGTTTTCGAGGGTAGCAAGACTCATCAAGAAACTTTACTTTAACGATGCCTTGGTGAGAGGCTCTAAATAAACATCCAGATTGTTGATTTCGGCCCTCATTTCCTACAAATATACCCAAGTAGCTTTGTAGGTCTTTTGTCATTAAGATAAGACATTTGATTTGCCTCCTTATCCTCCATCCAAATTCATTTCACAAGGTGGACCGATTTTCAGGTATCACAAGCACTCAGTTCGACTGAGTTTTCTTTGACTCCTGGAGGAACTGGAGGCCATGTCTGAGTCACACACATTTTACTGCGTCTCCCCTGGCATGAGAATCATATACACTGGCATCTTCTCAGAGTGAAGTTGACTTTCTGTCCCGAGTCCAGAATTTCAGTTGGCACATGGTGACTCCAAAACCAGTTGGAGGCTCATTTTGATCGGCTCTGGCAATCTCAGCCCAGCCAGGTTCACTCTGAGAGGTCCCCTGTCCCTTCATGAATGGCCACAGAAGCTTTCACTCTCGGCTCTGCGTTCTAATCGCCCCTCTTGCATGAACTGTGCCAAAGCCATGCTTCGAAATATTCGTCCATATCAGGTGGCTTTTCTTGCTGCAGTTTCTGTTCTTTTTTATTGTAGGATCTGGAGACTCACCGCTAGAAGACGATGAAGTCGGGTATTCACACGCTAGATATAAAGGTGAATGCTTTGCTTGGGTGCTAATGAGGACCTGCTGATGCCAGGAGACCTTTCCTTTTTGCCCTGCAGAGCAGACTATAATAAAGTGACCAGACAACCAACACATTAAAGTGCAAATTACCTGTCCAGAAAAAAATATTGAAAAATGAATAAGCTTATGCTCCCATTTATAAAAAATGAAGAGAAATAAAAGAAAGAAAAAGCATTTGGAATTTTCTGAAGTGCTGTCCTTCAGCACGCCAGTGGTCATTTTATTTTCCTAAGTTTCTTTACTGCCCTTACTTCTGCAAAGCCAAGCTCTAGCTGATGAAAGTGAAAATCAAGCCATGAATTCTGCCTGATTCATACATTACAGCTGAAATGGTTCAGAGTAAACCACCCAAGGTCAAATCTGGACCCCGTGCTGCTAATGTACTGAGATGAATGGGGAATGATAAAACTTGATTTTCACAAGCTCATTTCATTGTGCCCTTTCTGAGTCCAGCTTGGCTCCCAAAATGATTAAGTAAATGTGTTACCCAATGAAACCTTAATCTCATGATAAAGAACTCCATCTCTACACATTTCCGGCCATCCACCCCCCACCAGGTATAAAAAGCCTAATCAAGAAACTTCTATGCAGGCTCAGGTAAGTATGTCCACAAATATTTCTACTGGTGAGTCCTTTATCTGAAGCTTAGGGAGCCCTGGGAAAAGGGAAGGTAAATTGAGATGATTTCTCTCTGAACTCTGGTTCCTTTTGCAGTGGAGGAATAATTTGAAGAAAAATTGGTTAATAAAGTTCTGTTGTGGCACCTTGCCCGGATATTTGCCCACAACCTAGCAAGAGGACACTGCCCGGCTCTGTTGCGATGTATCTAAGCTGTGGGAGAATCAGGGTAGTACTGGTCAGCCTTTGGTCACAGAGAGTGCTTCAGTTGTTTTCCACAGAAGTGAACAATCTAATATAATGACTGGTGCCTATGTCCACGTGTATTTCCCACCATTTTCCACATTTTCTTATGATTTGTGAATGCAGATACTCATTCCTATACACAATTTCTATATTAATAGCCAGAGGAATTAGCCAATTAAGCAAAGGACAAGCTTATTAATTAGATGTTTGGGGTAAAGAGGTATTCTGATTCCTCACACTTCTTAATTAATTGAGGGTTTTTTAAAAAGCTTTTTATTTATTTACTTGAGAGAGAGCATGGGCATGAGAGAGAGAGAGAGAGAGAGCACACAAGCAGGGAGGAGGGACAGAGGGAGAGGGAGAAGCAGACTCCCCACTGAGCAAGGAGCCCGATGCGGGACTCCATCCAGGGACCCTGGGATCATGACCTGAGCCAAAGGCAGATGCTTAACCAACTGAGCCACCCAGGCGCCCTAATTGAGGGTTTAATTTTTTTTCTTTGAGTTCCTTGTTGAAAAATCTTCCTAAAACACATGCGTGCGCATATGGCCCTTCACCTGTACAGTAGAAGTTGTCTAGCGCCCTTGGGTCATTGTTCCTATTGTTCGTCCTCTCCTCACAGCCTTGCAAGTGTGGGAGGTAGACCAGATGGCTAAAATATGTGCCTGTCCTAGAGCTTTAAGAATAAGTCTGTCTTAGGAAATTGTTTTTATTGTCAGTTTTTTTAAGTTGCTGGGTTTTTGGGGTGGTTTTTTTTTTTTTTTTTTGGCTTTTGTTGTTGTTGTTGATTCTTAGTAGTCTCTACACCCAACCATGGGCTTGAACTCACAATCCTGAGATCAAGAGTCTCACACTCTTCTGACTGAGCCAGCCAGGCACCCCGGTTTTTGTTTTTGTTTTTTAATTTTAATACTTTAGACGCAAACCATTGTCAATGGGGTGGGGGTGGTTAGCTCTAGATCTTCAGGCCCCTGCGCAGTGTCTGGCACAGAGCACATACTCAATAAATGTTCTTGAGTTAAAGAAAAGAAGAAAGTGAAATGTTATCAACGTCTGTTGTGGCCCCAGAATGTGGCAAACATTGCTTTTTGATTCTCTTGCATGGAATGCCGTCGTATGGTCACACTAATGGAGGGGAAGGCATGTGGAGATGTATTGTTATTCCTTACGCACAGATGAAGGAACCACAGATTAGAGAGGGTGGGTGACTTGCCCAGAGTCCCACGGCTAGCCAACATTGCATTTAGGTCTGAAATCCAGATTTTTTAAAAAGATTTTATTTATTTATTTGACAGAGAGGCAGCGAGAGAGAGGGAACACAAGCAGGGGGAGTGGGAGAGGGAGAAGCAGGCTTCCTGCTGAGCAGGGAGCCTGATGCGGGGCTCGATCCCAGAACGCTGGGATCATGACCTGAGACCAAGGCAGACGCTTAATGACTGAGCCACCCAGGTGCCCCCTGAAATCCAGATGTTTTAACTCAACGTCCAGTTGCGAGAGGCTCCTCACTAGTCTGCTATAAAACACTGTCTATCCCAGGAGTTCCAGTTAACTGGGATGCTTACCACTTTGGCCTAGGGGGCTGAAAAAGCTTTCCTGAATAATCGATTTAGATTTCTCCCGAAGTAAACCCTGTCTTAATTGAAGCAGCATAAGAGCTTTCTTCCGCTAAACCTCCGTGTCAAACGTTTTGCTCATTCACTTCAACTCACGGTGCTTTGGTGAACTTCCAGCTCAAGTCACTCACTGGCATTTTAATTATTGCTACTGAAGGGCTGTTAAACTGTCAAAATATCTTCCATAGATTTCTCTTGGAAAATAATCCAAAAGGAATTCCTTTTGCGAGTAAAGAAAAACAGGATCATTTTCCCCATGTTGACAATGGCATGGCTTTTGGATGTGCAGTCAGCACTTCTGGGAGGATCTGAGGACTCAGAATATGGGACAGAGTCTAACTGCATTGAAAGTATATCGAAATAGATGAATTTGTGATATATGTATACCCAGGTCATTCTCTACGGACCTGCCATCCTTAGGTTGAGAATTGGACAGTCTTCCCAGTTTTACATCAGTGGAGCTGTGATCAGGACACAGAATGCACAAAGGATTTGCCTTCGGCTGGAAGGGTTAGAGAGACTACTCAGTTATCAGTCAGCAAAGGGAGGAAGGAGGCAGGCATGGGTAGGGGGTCAGAAAGGAATAAGGTGGAGTTTGAATCCTACAACTTTAAAGCTAGATGGGACTTTGAGAAGGACTTCATCCACTCCTGTCACTCCTAGATGAGGAATCTGATTCCTTGAAAGATTTAGTGAATTGTCCAGGGTTGCTAGGAGATGATAGAGTTGGAACAGATGCCCCCCCCTCCTCCGGGGCTTATGCCTCGGCCCAGTGTTGCATGAGCCATACTCCACTAGCAGTATGTTTTCCTCCTCTCTCTGTGTCCCCCATACTCACTCCCCCCTCGCCACCCTTCCCCACCCCCAGTGGGGGCTTCACTTTCTCTCTCTGGAGAGAGAGGCAGTAAGGGGGACCCAGTCGGCAAGAGGAGGAGGCTGGAGTTGGGGAGCACAGAAGCCTTGTGGTCCAGAAGGAGAACAAGACACTCAGGGAAAGGAAGAGGAAATGAGGCAGTGGGGAGTTTAAGGAGGAGGGGTGGGGAAGATGATAAAGATAAAGAGGTAAAATGGCAGGTGATTTTTAAGATTTTTTTTTTAATACCATGGAAGTCCTCTGACGAACTCTAAAAAGTGCTTCTCTGAGACCCAAAACAAAAGGTGTATATTGGAGTTTTCTTGTAGGTGATCTTTCCTATTACAGTTGGAAAAGAAAGGCAGAGAGAGAGGGAGGGAGAGAGAAATATACATCAGTTCTAGTAGGTAGGTTCCAAATCTCAGTTTTGTTTGAGTAGTAGGCATCTGTGGATTTTTCCAGAATTTATCTTAAGATCTTTTGATGATAGAAGAAATATCCACAGCTTGGCATGCTAAGCAAACACACCCTAAGGGCTTCTCATTTACCTGTGATCTTGAAATCCCCCAGCTTCAATGGCTTACCTGGAGCCATCACCAAAGAAAGAACCAGGGTATTTAAAATTGGTTCAAGAATTCTTTTATACTTAGAAGAAAATAATGGAGACATGTACGCTGTTATATACTTTACTTCAGGGTCCATGTTGTTCTCATTTAAAACGGTTAGCACAGTGTGTGTAAAGTCCAGAGGAAAGAAACTTTGTTTCGTTGCCTTATACCCTGAACGTCCAGGGAATACGTGCTTGAGTCCTGACTGTAGGACCCACATGGCAGCAGTCTGCAAAAACATTATAGGATGAAAATATTAGCCAAAGGAGTTGGGAAAGCACGAAAATAAAAAAACAGTCTGTGCACAAGCCCTGGACATGACCTGGTCTTCATGGCTGAGAAGCAGCGGAAACACACTCTCAGAAAATTCCTTGGACAGTCAGACAAGGTGTCCTCCTCATTGGCCACATGATGGCGCACGCACCCCGCTCACGGACGGCCCAGGTGCCCGAGTGGTGTGTGGAGCCAGGCAGCTGGAGGGAGGGGCTCCTGTTCGTGGCATCAAGACCCCCCGGCAGGCTTGGGGGAGCTCAGCACTGGTCCCCATCGATTGTGCGGTGGCCACTGCGGGAACTTGCCCACGGGGAAGCTAGCCTTGCCCTAACGATGTTATGGCTTCCAGCGAGCATCTTCCAAAGGCACGGGGGAGAGGTTCTCATTTACCAGTGTGATCCTAGCTGTGCTCTGGGCAACTACTAGACCAGCATCAAAACACCCCGGAATTTTGCCATTTGGGAACTTTGCCACATGTGCCACTCTCTTACCTAAATGGGGCATAACTGGGGACAGCCGAAAAGGGGGAGTTGCTTCCCTATGGGAAACAACTGTTCTGTGATTTTTAAGCCAAAATTATATCCCGTGACAAAACCCTGGACATGGCAGCTTCATTCACATGAACTAAAATAGTATTATGAGTTTTTACAGAGAATATGGGTGCAGATTTGGAAAAACTCTAACCAGTTCTTGACTCCCCTGCTACTATGTACGGATGGTTGGGGTTAGGGTTCACAGTGATATCAGTCGCCCTCTAAAGAATTCTGTTGCCTCCTTCAGGGAAATACCGAAAGGAACAAGCATTTATTGAATAAGTGCTGTGTGCTGGGCACTATGTTAGGAGCTTGATATGCATTAGTGGGTTTTTTTGTCCTTATAAGAGCCCCTGTGACAGAGATATAGGTATTGACTCAGAGAGGTTAAGTAACTTGTCCAAGATCACACAGTTAGTAATGGAGGAACCCAGATCCATAGTCAGATGTGTCTGATACCTAGTCCTGTGATCATAACCTCCCCACCCAGAGACACCTTAAAGACTCCTTTAAAAAAAAGATTTTATTTATTTATTTGAGAGAGAAAGAGTGAGCATGAGCTGGGGGAGAGACAGGGGGAGAAGCAGACTCCCCACTGAGCAGGGAGCCCAATGCGGGGCTCGACCCCAGGACCCTGGGATCATGACCTGAGCCGAAGGCAGACGTTTCACTGACTGAGCCACGCAGGTGCCCCCACCTTCAAGACTCCTTAAAAGGTTCCAAAATCTGGAGCGCAGCCAGCCAGGGACTTGGAGAATGAGGAGACACGTTTTCTAAAGATGTCCTTTCCTATTTCTCCCCTCCTTTGTTTCTGCTACCTGCAGACATCCCGTGGTGCTCCCCCATCAAGGTGAAGTATGGGGATGTGTACTGCAGGGCCCCCCAAGGAGGATACTACAAAACAGCCCTGGGGACCAGGTGCGACATTCGCTGCCGGAAGGGCTACGAGCTGCACGGCTCTTCCCAGCTCGTCTGCCAGTCAGACAAGCGGTGGTCCGACAAGGTCATCTGCAAGCGTGAGTACCAGCCCTGGTGGGTCCTCGGCGCCAATCAGGGCCAAAGTTCTTATGCTCTGAGATTAGGGCTTGTTGTTTTTATTTTAACTGAACGTTACGTGGTCCCCAACGAGAAAAACTCCCCCTGGTGAGCAGACGCCCGTGGGTTTGTAAGACGTGGTTGGAAGTGTGATGCCACCTGTGAGGCAGGATGGTGTGATGGAATGTTTGGGCAAAGGTGCGAGCACGGAGGTCTGTGCAGCGAAGGGTTGTGTTTGTTCAGTACGTGCTAGCCCCTGACAAGGTGCTGGGCAACTAGAAACAAGGCACACACAGGCTCTGCCGTCAAGGGTCTCGGAGCAGCAGCAGAGAGGGGGCAGAGGTGCACATCGTGCCAGAAGTAACCAGGACGGTGAGCAGTCACTGGCTCCTGTCCCTAGAGACAGTCCCGAAGTGTTCTCCGGAGGGCTGGAGCTTCGGGAGGCAGCACGAGTCCCCGCAGAATGCTATCCCAGGGGAAGGAACTGTGCCTCGGGAGAGAAAGAAGACTGGAAACGCATTTCAAGGGCTGACTTTTAGCTTGAGGAGGAGTCTCCTCTCATTTGGGCCAGGCAAGAGGCACGGCATGGTGGTAGCGCCTGTGAGATGCCATCATTATTCCAAACGGCCACCATTGATTGAGCACCTATGGTATGCCAGGCATCTGCTCTGTGTCCAATTTTTGCAACAAGGCTATCAGTAGGGGTGCTGATGCTTTACCTTTATTGTTGGTGAAACTAAGGCTCTGGGCTGCGGCTATGTGACCCAGCCCCTGCCGACAATGCACCACGGTGACTGGATATATAGTGGACCCTTTCGGTGCTTCACCCGGCTATTCTTCGTTGCCCTTTTCCCACTTTTAGCTGTCCATCCCCCAGCTTCTGACTTGCCCCCAGCTGCTTCTTCGGAGGGAGAGGAGGCTGTGCTCCTCCAGAGGACTGTTCTCTTTGTGCTGACATGGAGAGCATCCCCAGTGGGCCTGCAGCTGCCCAGGGCTGACCGGTAAAGGATTAGGGAAGCGCGGCTTCCTTGCCTGGGGGCAGTCCAAACTCGGCTGTCCTTCTGCTCCAGAGCTCCCCTGTGGAGGCCGACTGAAGCCGACCTTGCCTGAGATCCCACCTGGCCCGGCTTCCTTCCCACCCCTGGCCTCCTTGCTCCACCCCTCACCGGTGTCCCTTGGGAGCCCTTTCTAACTATAGCACTTGTACACAAGTCCACGTCTCAGGGTCTGCTTCTGAGGAACCCAACCTAAAAGGGCGGCTCAGCTGGGATGCCCAGCCAAGCCAGTCTCACAGGAAACAGTGGGCCCCCCTTCTGCGTGGCATGCGGCCACCCCTTTGTGTCTTTGATTCTGTCCGGTGTCTTTCGATTGACTTGGCACTCTGTGTTTTCAGCATCTCTGGACTCTGAAAGTCTACGGACAAAAACGAAGAAGTGCTGAGCATCCGGTTTTCTCTTTTTCAGAAAAGCGATGCCCCACCCTGGCCATGCCGGCGAATGGAGGGTTTAAGTGCGTAGACGGCGCCTACTTCAACTCCCGGTGTGAGTACTACTGCTCGCCAGGGTACACGTTGAAAGGGGAGCGGACTGTCACGTGTATGGACAACAAGGCGTGGAGTGGCCGCCCAGCCTCCTGTGTTGGTAAGAAAATACCAGTCTTCGGGGGGCATGTACTTTGGGAGGAGCACAGTGTGTGTGTCTACAGTGCATTTTAAAGGAAGCATCAACACCCTGGGTGTAAAGCCTGAGCCCCCAGCTTTGCTTTCAGAAGCGCTCTTCATCCCCACTTCTCTGGCTTGTAGCCCGGACCGAGCTTCGATCTGTATCCTGGAGCTCACTTCGCAGCCGATGGCTTTCATCGCGCTTCTGTCTCTTTCTCGGTTTGCTACTGAGGGCCCCGCAGGCTGCCAGAGGTGCTGCCTCGGTCCAGGGCTCTGCCCTGTGGCACTGAGCACAGTCACCGACATTTGTGGGACCGCCCCGCAGAGAACATCTATGTGCCTTTCAGCTGACAGATGGAGTTCATCTGTTGCTGATTGTGGTGGTCGGCAAGCGCTCCGCGTGCTAAGCCGGGATTTGGAAATGTTACCTTACTCGGGGGTTTGTTGAGCAAGGTTCTTGAGGTGTGGTCCTGGGAGCCGCAGCAGCACTTGGGAACTTAGAAATACAAATTCTCGGCCTCACTCCGGATCTGCTGAATCAGAGGCTCTGGGGGTGGGGCCTAGGCCTTTGTGCTGTGAGGAGCAACCCCCAACCCCGGGGCATTCTGAAAGTGCTTAAAGAGAGCCACTGATGGAAGATAGTACTTCTCAAACTTCAAGGAGCATGGAATCACCTGGAAACGTTGGTGAAAATGCAGATTCAGCAGGTCTGGGGTGGGGTCTAGCAATTGGCATTTTCTCAGGCCCTCCAGGGGATTTTGATGCTCTGAAGTTTGAGAACCTGCCTTAGAATATCAAATTTGGGAAGAACTTTAATACCTTCATTCTCAAAATCGTGCCCTTGGACCAAACCAGCAGCATTAGCACCAGCAGGAAGCTTATTAGAAATGTAGCATGTTACGAACCATGCCAAACCTGACAGATCAAAATCCTCATTTTAATAAGCTCCCCAGGGGATTCCTGTGCCCTTTCAACACTGAGGCAGACTGCTCTAGGACAGTGGTTTTCAACTCTGGCTTCTATTTAAATCTGAATCACTAGGGCCCTGGTATTTTTCCAAAGCTCCCTCCAAGTGGTTGAGAACCACCATCCCAGAGGATCGTTTACTCATAAACTCTTAGAGCTGCCAGGACCCACCCTTCCAGAACATTCTAGTCCCTTCCCCTGGTCTACAGATGAGGCCTGAGAGGTTACCTGACTTACTCAAGTTGCATAGAACCAAGCCTGTGTCTCCAGGCTCTCAGGCCCCAAGTCCCTGAATCCAGAGACAGCTCTGGCACTGACTAAGCTAAGGTAACTGGCCATAGGAGCCTGGCTCCTACTCTGTTAGTATGTGCCCATCCTCCAGAGAACTGGTCAGCTCAATCTGCTGATGTACTTTACCCCAAGGACTCCTTCCTGACCGCTCATTGTCTGGGGCATATACTTCGGCAGTGAGCCTGAAATTGGATGTTACCCTCTGGGGGCAGACGTATGACAGCAACTCCTCTGGCCTCAGTCCAAGGGGTGTCTTTGTGATGGTCCACGGTCCTCCAGGGCAGCCGTTCTCACTCTGCAGTTAAGGGGGGGGACCGAGCTCTAGCCAAGGGACCTTGCCCGAGGTATGATGGAAACCCTTCTCTGTCCGAGGCGTGGCCTGCACCACACCTAGTATCCATTTGACCAGAGCACCAGGTCCAAATAAACTCCGATCACTGACTGAGATTTACTTGAAGCTTCTCTTTTTCTACGACTTAGGTAGGAGTTTGTATTGGTCGATAATTGGGAAACCAGACACCACATTAGGTACTTTAAATGGAGGAGAATTTACTACAGAGAATGGGTTAAAAAAATCTAAAAAGAGCGAGAGGCGCAAAAGAGGAAAAACACTATATTACCGAGATCAGTTACAGCAGAAGGCCATGCCAACTGAGTGCTGGAGGAGCAAACGTTTGCTGGTGTCTTGGGAGCCCAGGAAGCCTTCTCTAAAGCTCCCACCAGAAGCCTGATGGCTTCCACCTTCTTCCTGCCTTCCGTTCCCAGGACGGTGCCTCCTGTGGGCAAAACTCCCTGGCACCCAGCTGGCAGGAGGAGTCTGGGAAATAGAATTTTGAGACTTTCAGCGCGGGCAGTAATGGGGAGATTATAGAAAACCTGCGCACCAGTGGAATATTGGCTTCAGCAACCTCTTCTCCGAGGCTTTAGACCTCTGTCCCCGACTCACCGTAGTCTCGGTGACAAGAAGGCCTCGCGGTCCTGGTCAAGCGGCACAGGTGGAACGGTGCTGAGGGTGGGCATGCGCCCCTAGGAGAACGGGACCCCAGGCCAGAGGTTTGGGACAGGAGGGCCCGTCACAGATGTTGCTTTCAGTGTCTCCCCCTGTGACTCGGTATGTGCGAGCTAACTCCTCAGAACCACCACTCAGATTTTCTCATCTCTCCTCCCTCACATTGGGAAGGGCAGAGGCGGGTGGGGGGAGGAGATGCTGGAAAATCTTTCTGCTAAGCCAGCGTCGGCAGCGCGTTCTCTCGGGACCACACTGTTCGGGTGTCTAGATCGTGAGCAGCCATGGAAAGAAAATGCCGCTTGTTCTCAAAAAGCAACAGGCATGGCTTAAGCTGGACCAGATGGGGTTGGAACCTTCCCAGAGGGAGAGAGAAGGAACTAAGAAACGAACCCCAACTGCAGGGGATTTATCTTAGAGTTTGCCAGAACGTAGGTTCAGCCATACTGCGGAGGTGGGAAGGGATCTCGTGCCTACAGGGACGTGGGCGTGGCAAAAAGGGGACCCGTGAGCCACAGGAGAGCATGGAGCTCCCAGGAAAAGGAGACAAATGGACAATGCAAGCAGGCAATTCTTTGATTTTGGTGACAGATAAGCTGGAGTCTGTCCCCAGGGAATGTGACTCCAGGGATGTCATTGACTTTTTGGGCTTTAAATGTATGACATTTGTTTCATCACTTTGTATGTTGGCAAGGCTAGGGGGTCCTTGAGCATAATGCAGAGCCTCAGCCTATTTTAGATGCTGACACATGGTGGCCGAGTAGTCCCCAAATTTCCACACAGCTTCTAGCAGCGCATCTTGGCCAGCGCTTTGCTGAGTGCTGAGAAAATCGTCCCAGCTCTCCTCCAGACCTGGGGTGGGGCGGGGGGGAGAGAGAACCCTGGGCTCGCTTTCCACTCTGAGGTGGTCAGTCCTGCGGTCTGGCTTATTCGAAAGTGCCATGAGTTAAAACGAATTCTCTTCTGCAGACCACACTCTGGCAGCGGATTCAAACCCACGGTTATTTCCGAAACAGCTATAGAAAGAAGACAATGCTGGGGAAGCATCCCACTGCAATTGCCGGAGGGTAAACTATTTCAAGAGCCACCACTGCCATTGATATAGAAAAAAAGGAAACCTTGGAACGAAACAACTATTGTTTTGGGGGGATGTTTTTTCTTTCTTTCCATTTGTAGTTATTTTGGGTTGCATTGGCAGTTAGATAGAACAATGGGCAGTTAGAATTACAAGTACTCATCTAGGGACCAGATTGCAAGTTGACACGTGATTTCTCCTTTAGACCAACTCTATTTCCTACGCCAAAAGAGGAAGGGGAAAACATTAAAGAAAGTTTAAAAACCACAGATAATGAGAACCCAGCGGACATCTTTTGACATGCAAAGAGCCCCATTTAGCTGTTTTAACAAAGGACAATGTACAAACCAACTTGGTTTTTGGAATTGCTGTCTGCTTCTTTTGTGTCTCCTGCAGAACAGAATAGATTGGGAGAGTTAGCGCAAAACGGGATTCTAGAATAAAATACTCTCTGAGATTGCAGATATGCACGCACAGGATGGAATGCTCTTCTGGCTTCCCCACCGTCTGACAGGTGGGCTTACCCACTGACCCACAGGGAGGTTTGCTGGGCTGCCCTGCCTTATTTCCACACATTTGGTTGAAGATACAAAGATTATGAGGCTAAGAATAAATGTATCAGTGTGTCCTTGTCGATCTTAAATTATGCTAAATTTTTCCCGGGTTGACAAACACACATCCTTTTGCAGACTTTCAGGAAGCTAGTGTCAGCTTTGAGACAACTGGATCGATTGAGATAGTGCTACATTTTCTCCCCTGGCCTGATTTGTTAGTACAAAGCGAACAGGTAAGCTTCTGGTGACCACCTCTAATACAAACGTACCACCAGCCGCTTTTCAGTTGGGTGTCTTTCTGGTGAAGATGGTGACTTTTCACTGTGGAATTCATTGCTTCCGCTCTTGCCTCTTTCGTCCATTGGGGAGAATCTTCTAATACCTTCCATGATACCAAAGAATCAGAATCACTTCCCAGAGACATCCACAAAGATTATACTCTAGCTGGGGGGAACAAACAGTTGGGCAAGTTTTCAGTGTCCAGGTGTGTTCTGTCTTTGGCAGTCACTCTATTTCTATGCCCCATGAAGTGGCTGCTTCCTTCCTCTGTCACCAGCCTCAGACTATTTTGTATCTGTATCAGTAATCTATTGCTGCATAACAGACAACCCAAAATTCAGTGGCTCTAAACGACCATGTTATTTTGCTCCTGGTTGTTTGGGTTGGAGATTTGGGCAGGGCTGCCTGGAGACAGCTCATCTCTGTTCCCCGCATGGTAATGGCTGAGGTCACTGACTGGGGCCAGAGGATCCAAGATGGCTTCACTCACATGTCTGGAACCTCAGTTGGCTATGCTGGCTGGGATTTGGCTGAGTCTCCTTCTCTCTCTCCCTCCCCCCTCTCTCCTTCCCTTCATAATTTCTTATCCTCCTCACGTGGCCTCTCCAGTCAGATAATTGAACTTCCTTAGATGGCAGCTGGCTCCCAAGACAGCAAAAGTTGAAGGTGCAAACTCTTTAAGGGCCCAGACTGGGGACTGGCATAGCGTTACTTCCTTTAAGTTCTGTGAGTCAAAGTGAGTCACAAGGCTGGAACAGATTCAAAGGGAGGTAAAATAGAGTCTACCTCTTGGTAGGAAGGGCTGCATGTATATAAGGGGATTATGAATAGCCATCTTTGCAGGAAATTCACCACAACATTCTTTGTTCAAAATCAGTGCTTGGAAGTCATTAATGAAATACATCTTGGAAGATGCCATACAAGATGCTATAAAAACTGGTGTGATTGCTTACATACCAGTTCAGGTACTGTTAACAAGGCCAACATCATAATGCTTCAAACGAGACAGAAGTTCTGTTCTTATATCAATGTTTGTGCTTAAGCAGCCCTGGGCAGTGTCCTAGGTGCTAGGCCCCAACTCCTTCCCACTTGCTATTCTTCAGTCTAAGATAGCTGCTCTCGCTCCCCCCACACATCCACATTCAAACCAGGGTAGAGGAGGGAGGAAAAAGAAAAGGATATGCTCCTCCTGCCCTTATTAACAGCGCAGCCCAGAAGGTGCCCACGTCTCTTTTCCTCACAGCCCATTGGTGGAACACATCACGTGGCCATGCCTAACTGCAAAGGCGGCTGGGAAATGTGGTCTTTATTCCGGAAGGCCAAAGGCCCAGGCCAACTTCCTTTGCTATAAAATAAGAGGGATCAGAGAGTGGGGGAACAACCACCAGTCCTTGCCACGTTGACTGTACAGAGTGAGAGCAAGTTGGTGTGAAAGGTCAAGGGCTAGAAGTGAGAGAAGCAGCAGATAGAAAGCCAGGTATGTAGAAAGTCAGGAAACAGGCACTGAATGGAGTCCATGGTTGCGAGGAGTGGGGGCAGCCCTTGACTTGGGGTAGGAATATAATCTTGCCTGAGAATGAAGCAAAGAGAGGACACCCCCCCCCCCCACAGGTCGTGCAGTCTCAGATACAAGTTACTGGCATGTTCTGAAGCACCTATTAATCATATGTCTAGCAGTCATCTTCAAACACAGATCTCCAATGGAAAACACTATTTGAGGAAACATTTTACCATGCAGTTAATTTATAGCCTTAGTTTAAAAGGCTTTTTTTTTTTCTCTTGTTACCTGTAGGCCAGGACACTATCCTTTTGAACTTCTTTCTTATTTCTACCGTCCACCTGGTGAGACGTTTTAAGGATTCCCAAGCTTGTCAGATAAACAGTAGTTGATACGGTGAAATATATTTGTGTCTGATATATGTATTTTAAAGAGTTTATTTATTTGAGAGAGAGCACGAGCAGGGGGTGGGGGGAGGAGCAGAGAGAGAGGGAGAAGCAGACTCCCCGCTGAGCAGGGAGCCCCACAAGGGGCTTGAGCCCAGGACCCTGGGATCATGACCTGAGCTGAAAGCAGACGCTTCACCGACCAAGCCACTCAGGCGGCCCTTGTCTGTGATATTTCAAATGCAGAGAGGCGACTCGAGCGACTAGAGCACAGAGGAGGGACACGGTTGGTCAGATGTCTCCTGTAATAGGCAGAGGCCAGGGTTTCCACACAGGCTGTGGGCCTCCTGACTCAACAGGGAATTGTAATTATGTTTCTATAGTAACTTTGTTCAATTCATTCACGGAAATTTATGATCACTTATAAAAAGCAATGATGGCCATGGCTGTGTAATAATAGGCTTAGGTTTCTGGAACATCTGCTGAAGGGCAGGCCAGCTGGTCTCGTCTGCTGAATGTAAGGACAGAATGTTTGAGGGTGCAACAGAATCTGCTCTTCGAGGATTCAGAGCAGAGCTGTAGCAGGCAACCCCAAAAGAATGTACATGTTGGAGGAAACTATTACGTCAGCGGCAGGCAGACAGAAGTGTTTGGCTTATTAAGATAATTAAAAAATATGTGATCGTATCTTAAAATCCCAGACCGCAGAGAAATTCCACAAGAGAGGAAATACTTCCCAGTGTACAAATGAGGTTGGTAATAACAACACTTAGTTGGTGGGCAGCAGGGAGAAGTCAGTGAAATAATGCAGGCATAGTACTCAGCCTGGGGCGGGAAGGCAGGTTGGTTCAGCAAATACTAGCTATTATTTTTAACAATTGATTTTTTCCCTGTTTCTAGTTTGGAAGAGCACTTATTCTGAAAAAGTAGGCCAGTTTCGGCTGATCATTGTTAGCCGGATATAAGCTGGCTTTGGGAAGCTCGAGAGCCTTCACCCAGATAACCTAATCTGGAGCATGTTTGCTCACAATGTCGGTGCGCATGGTCGGATTCAGAAAACACAGCACGTCATTCAGCTGTTTAGTTTACATGACGCAGAGACTAGGCGTATCTCTTCCCTCGGACAGTGTCACCCCAAGAACATATGGGAACACTAATTTTGCATTGAAATCTGTCTCCTGTCCTCAGCCCCTCCCCCTTTTGCTTTAAATTTAAAAAAATAAGTAACTAGGCTTTCCGTGATGAGTGCGCCAGCTAGACTTGGCCAGCAGGGGGCAGGTATTGTACACTCATCGTCGTGATTCACCCAGAGCTGTGAAACATTCATCTCAATTATACACGGATGTCTTCTGTCACCTCTCATAACAAAAATAAGATTATTTAAAAAAAAAAAAAACTTAGCAAATGAAAATACCTCGAATGCATTTAAAGCACGTTCCATCTCATCAGAACATGTATATACTTTATCAGTGTTAAGAGGCGTATGGTTGTACATTTTAATACCCCTGAAATTGGGATGTATCTCAAAATGGGTTGTAACTTAGATGCCATAAAGTATGGTAGCTACTCGATTTGGGATTCGCGTATTAAGGTTTGTAAATTCACACTCCATCGACGCATGACATGAATGCGTATGAATTTGGATAGCCGAAGGCAAAAACCGTTGAACAAATTATTCATAATTTCTGACCCTAAATAAAATGAGAAGTTATTAGACAAGACGTAGGAGAAAGTATATGAAGACTATACGTGGTGCTTTAGTCTCTCAAAGATGTTTGTGATTCAGAATCAAATGATATTTAATTTTCATTCAGGTTGTAGCATAGATGCATTTAAATAATTACCAGTTAACATGGAAAGCAATGCACATCTAAATGTTGTTAACTTGCTAGGCCGTCTTTATTTTTTTTAAAGATTATTTATTTGAGAGAGGGAGAGAGAGAACACAAGTTGTGGGGAGGGGTGGGGGGGGGAAGCAGACCCCCTGCTGAGCAGGGAGCCCCATATAGGGCTCCATTCCAGGACCCTGGGATCATGACCTGAGCCGAAGGCAGATGCTTAACCAACTGAGCCACCCAGGTGCCCCTAGGCCATCTTTAAATATGTTCTCTACGTGTTCAGAATCATCAAGTGGAATTTACAAAAGTTTGAAGCCCCCTCCTTCTTGTGACTTCACTTCAGCTATAACAGAATGAAATCCAATCCAGCGCGGATTGACATCTCATTTATTTCTGGTCCTCATTACCAACCCATCCTTGATACTGAGGGAGCAGAAATTCTATTACCAGGTAGAGAAGCTACTCAGGGAACTTCAGTAGGGCCAGAGCCAAGGCAAAACTGCTGTCCCCAAACACAAAACCATAGGCTTGGTCCCGTGGCAGTTGGAGGGCACAGTGGACCCAGACACACCATTGTTTGTTGTAAGATACTAGACAGTTGAGAATGGACATAGCCAGAGGAGAGAGAGCTTGTTGCAGGGGTAAATGCTTGGGCTTGGGTTATAATTCACCCTATCACTGTTTATATGCCTGGCCATAAATAAATCACGTAAGCTCTCTGAGCCTCAGTTTCCACATCCATAAAATAGACCAGTGGGTCGTTCCTTGAAACCTCCATCCCATTTACTTTTACCTCACCTGGGGCCGTGCCATACTCTGCCTCGTGTCCTATCCTATATATGGTGACAATAATCCGCCCCGATGGACCGTAACCGCTTGAGGAGCACATGATTCTCTTGCCTTCGTGCACCCTCTAACACAGCAGTAGGAATGAGGCCTTGCA
The DNA here is from genome assembly GCF_023065955.2 of Ursus arctos. Taxonomy (NCBI): domain Eukaryota; kingdom Metazoa; phylum Chordata; class Mammalia; order Carnivora; family Ursidae; genus Ursus; species Ursus arctos. The sequence continues at coordinate 32,094,379 of NC_079873.1, read as the reverse complement.
TAAGGCAGCCTCTCAGTAGAGATGTGTTGCCTTGAATTGAATCAAAGTAGAAGACAGCTAAGGTCCCCCTCTCTGATAATCTCTGCTGCTGTCTTTAAAGGCGGGACGTCTTCTAGCTGGGTGGGCTGCAGTGTCATGAAGTCAGTAAGCAGAGTTTGGAAGCACGGGGAGAAGTTGCTGTGGCTAATCAATTACCCCGGAAGCCGCCTTGCACGGCCAGGTGTAGCCATGCGTGTAGGAGCTCTCCAGCCCTCCTCCGAGCTCAGCAGGAGAGAAGGGGCAGGATGAATGGAGGGAAGAGAAATACAGCGAGGTGAACAGACCCTTTGAAAATGGAGAGCATCTAGAGCTATGGGCATGTCACACGCTGGGTGTTGCACCCCCAGTTGACAAGCTATTTCTTGATGATGGTGAGAATCTTCTGGTTCTATTTTCAGATATGGAACCTCCTAGAATCAAGTGCCCAAGTGTGAAGGAACGCATTGCTGAACCCAATAAGCTGACGGTCCGGGTGTCCTGGGAGACCCCGGAGGGAAGAGATACAGCAGACGGCATCCTAACTGAGTAAGTACGACCCGTCGGTGAGGAGGACGTTGCTGCTTTTATGACAGACATTTGACTAGCCAGCGCGGGGAAGTGAATCCATGTGGGTCCATTTATGTTGTCAGAGTCTGTACGGCCCTCCTTCAGCAGTCCCTCCATTGTCATCTTCAGCACCTGACCTACTGTACATTTCACTTCCGTCCTTGTGTCTTGCCTGTCTCCACTATAGCACGTTTACTGCCAGACCCCAGATGCCCAGATCCACGCCAAGCACAGAGTTGGGACTCGGTAAATATTTGTCAAAGGAGAGAAGGGAAGAGAAGGGGTGGTGGGACGAAGAGGGACGGGAGGAGAAAGAGAACACCAGCTGGTTAACTCTGGGATAGAATCACCCCCATTGCCTGCCCAGAGGGCTCCTACTGAAGCCCCTAGGCCTTTCTAAGCCATCACCTACATGCCTGGGAAGCCTCTGTGTCTCCCAGGTAGAGCCAAATGCTGCCTCCCTGGTGCTCTCTGAGTGTGGTTTAGTGCAGAACTTTCTATCCCTTGTTTTTTGCAACTGCTTCTTTTAAAACTTGATTTTTAGTATGTTTTTTTAAACTTGCGACTATATTGGGGGCGCCTGGGTGGCACAGTCGGTTAAGCGTTTGACTCTTCGTTTTGGTTCAGGTCTTGATCTCAGGGTCGTGAGATCGAGTCTGCTTGAGATGCTTTCTCCCTCCGCTCCTCCCCCTGCTCGCTCGCGCTCTCTCTCTCTCTAAAGTAAATAAATGAATCTTTAAACTTGTGACTACATTAAACACTTGCAGAAGAAGCTTATAAAAAAAGAGAAGGGTTCTTCTTCTGCCTTCTTCCCTACCCCAACCCTATTCCCCAGGACCAGCTGAGTGAAGAGTTTGACATACATCCAGAATGCTTTTTAAAATGCGTGATTCCCTTTAGGAAAGTTCTGCACATGTTCTAATCTAGCATCTGGGCCTGTACCCCTGCAGCCATCTGCTTGGCCTTCACGTTCCTAGAGGCCACTATTTCATGTCGGCATGTTCACATCCGTGCCTTCAAGTTCATGGCCCTGTCAGACCAGCCCACTTGAGTGTGCACCTGGGGAGAAAGGATACCTCTGACTCGCTGCCTCTGAGCTTCACAGCAGGGAAACGCTTGCTAGAATCCTGTCGACCCAGGCTGTGCAAGAGGAAATATTTTAAGCAATTATGGGCAGTAAGAGAACATGTTCTACTAGGAAGATGTTGCGTCTTTCTCCCCAAGCAAGACATTTTGTTCCTCCATCCTGTTCACTTCTCCCAGTACGCTATTTAGCTTAAATACTATTACTAGCTGTGTGCCTCCTTATAACTCCTGAAAGGAAGAGCTTTGCGTATTAAGAACATTATATATTTGCTGTCATATCCACAGGTCACAAAGCCCTCAGGAGAAATTTTAGGCAATTGGGATTAAAAAGTAAGTCACAGATGATAGAAACAGGGATTGTGTTTTATTTATCTTGGAACTTTGGGGCCTAGCACAACGCCTGGCCCAGTCCCTGGCACATCATAGGTTCTTAGATCTTGACGACAGCAATTGCTGTTCAACTCCTGTATAATATACACAAAGATGACTGTGTTTGTCTAACGAGGGTATAGACCTTGGCATTTTTATGGGTCGCCTGTGTGTTATGGTGAGAAGCGTGACCGTTTCAAAGAGCACCTTAGTAGCCCCCAGCCTTCCGTTCCAAGCAGCTGTCTGCTTCTAGACTTCTACAGCCCGAACCAGCAGAGGCTTGGAGCAGGATGCTGTGGGGGGCACACTCCAGACAGAAGCAAGAATTCCAAGAAGGCTGGCTCGTCGCCTTTTCAGCTGTCACGTGGGCTCCTTGCTTCTCCAGCATATCTCTCATACAAGCTACTGTTCTATGGTCCCCTTCTAAGAGGGAAGGTTCTAGAGAGCACGTGCTTCTCTGAGACAAGTGCTTCCTGTGAGCTCCCTCATTGACTCCTGAAGACCGTTATTTTCAGGTCACAGATGGAACAGGGTTATCTGCATTTGAGTTGTGCTTCAATTCGTACCTCAGAAACACACACCTTGTCCACCTCTGTGGAAGGCTCTCTTCGGTGGTCACAGTGGTAATTTCACACGGTCATTCTTAGCAAATATTCTCATCATTGCTAAGAACTGCAGAGAGAAGGCAAATTAAGTATCTGTCGGAAAGCCAACCCACCGACCTGGGATTCGATCATGCCGTACCTACTGGTGTTCTCATCAGACAGCCAAGAAGAAAGATTATAGAGTCACCCTAGCCGTGTGATCTTGGGCAAGTTCCCTAACCTTTTGGTGCCTCAGTTTCTTCATCTGTGAAATGGATATAATAATTCCTATCTCATGGGGTTGTTGGGAGGATTAAATAAACCAGTATGTGTAAAATACCTAGAACCGTGCCTGAAATATGTATATAGGGTTTATGTACGTGCAAAGAACTATTATTATTATTATTATTTACTACTACTACTACATTAGGATAATAAAGGAATCATAATCAACTTGCCTTTTGCTCAGGAAAGATCTCCACACTGGGCCAGACAGAGAAAAACTAGAGATAATTCTAGCAACCCCTGTAGGCCCAAATTGCCGATGACTGCTTGGACTATACTCTTAAATGGTTTTCCTCGCAGAAAATTCGCTCATCCTCCCCAAAGGGAGGCAGTGTAGGGTTCCCCCTGGAACAAAGGTGGGATGGGAAGAAGACTTGGGGCCCTGGGTTCTCAGTCTCCCCCATTCTCTGTTCTACCCTCCAGTGAAAAAAATGGATCCAAACTTCCCAGGACTTGGGGACTTCCATGTTCTGGTCTCAAACTGCTCTTCCAAAGCAGAACAAAGCTCAGGAAATTCTGTTCTTCAAGAAATCTTTGTTCTAGTCAAACTGGCCTAATGGCTGCCCCTCAGTATCTCCACGTCCAGTGCAGAGTGGGGGCTCAAGAAATGCCCGTAATCATCATCTTTGATCATTAGGCCCACAATGACCTAATTGTTGTTAGGCCTTTAACGTTCATGTTTGGTGTTCCTGTTTTTTTCTCCCCCTTTTAAGTGTTATTCTGAAAGGCCTCCCCCCAGGCTCGAATTTTCCAGAAGGAGACCACAAGATCCAGTACACAGTCTATGACAGAGCTGAGAACAAGGGCATTTGCAAATTTCGAGTTAAAGTACGAGGTAAGAATGCTGCTTATTGGCTTTTTCCTCTCGTTACAAGAGCAAAGGGAAGTCGGCCCTCAAGCAGGAACCCTTTGTGAGTGCCCACTGCCATAGGGATACTTGCCAGCTTTGGATTAGCCTCTGACGATGAGGTGAGGGGAAGGGTGCCATCTTAACACCTGAATGTCACAATACAAATCCGGATGAGGTTCAGCGTGGGCAGATTATTTAAGAGGCCTGAGCGAGCAGTAAGCTAGTCTCGCATGAGCCCATGGCTGGCTGTCCCAGAAGAATATTATTTTGATAACATTTTCATCCCTGGGCTTGGGTGACCAGCTAAAGCCTGTAAGTCCTTTTATAAAGGAGGTTAAGAGCCCCCTAGCTTGGGCCACCGGGAGTCCATGTTCTTGGTGTTCCAGAACCTTTGTTCTTCTCCCTGAAAAAAGTACTTTGAAGATTTATTTTATGCCACATGGTTTGGGCAGCTAATTACTAACCCTCTTTATTCTTCGTTCTTCTCGGCTCAACCCCCTCATCTGTAAGACAGAGGACTAAACCACTCGATCTCAGTGGTCTCATTGGTATGAACAGCGACCACGCCCAGGCCCACCCACCGGCCAGATAGGCCTACGTGCCCCCTCCCTCATTCACAGGCCCAGATAGAAGCGTGACTGCATGGCTGCCGCCTTCCCTGGTTACTCTGTGGGGGGGAGCTCAGCGCTGAGCCGCCTCTGGCCTTGTGTCCCTACAGTCCGACGCTGCGGCAAACTCAACGCCCCGGAGAATGGTTACATGAAGTGCTCCAGTGACGGCGATAATTACGGGGCCACCTGTGAGTTCTCCTGCATCGGTGGCTATGAGCTACAGGGCAGCCCTGCCCGAGTCTGTCAGTCCAACCTGGCTTGGTCTGGCACGGAGCCCACCTGCGCAGGTATGCGTGCAGCCCTCTCCCCAGCCGGCAGCAGAACCTGAAGACCCGTGGGTTCTGGATTCCAGTAGAGGGAGGGAGGATTTCACTCCATACACTTGGAAAGGTTCAGTGTCATCCCTCTTCATCTGATGGGTGCAGATGGTCCTCGAATTTCTAGGGCCGCTCATCTCATCCACCCTCCTCCTTGCCCTCTGTCCATTTCTCTTTCACGTCCTCTAAGGAGGAAGCTGGAGGTGGGGACCAGGGCCTGCCATTCGCGACTTTGTGAATCAGCAGGGTCGGCTTTAGGCACCCTTGTTCTTCCCTTCTACACATGTAAGGTTTTGTTTTGTTCTGTCTTTGTTTTTTGTGTGTTTTTTTTTTTTTTTTTTTTTTGCAAAGCCACGACATTAGTGCATATGGACAATATAATGCCCGCTTTGCAGCACTGTTTTGAAAGTCACACAGACCTTGGGCATTCGGGATTTTTCCTGCTAATGTCAAATGAGGAAAATAATACCTACTACTTGGGCTGTTGTAAGGCTTAAATGAGGTTATACCCACTGAACAGTGGGATAGAGCAGTGCTTGGCACGGGGTAAGCACTCAGTTCACGTCAGCTCTTATTCCCAAGAAGCACAAATTGGGCTGAGTAGTGATCATGGTGTGAAATTTGAACTAGTCAGAAAATTCTGGACATATATTTATATACTTTTGGGGTACTTCCTCAACTGTGTTCTTTCTCTTTAACCCCAGCCATTCAGAGTTGGGCGCGCGAGAGAGAGACACGTGTAGACCATCAGCTAAATGCCCAAGGTCCTTCACTTTCGTACATTAAAGTAGAAAGAACATACTCCTTTCCTTCCCTGTCTCACTCTCTGAGGCAGGGACAGTAATGCCCACCCCCCCAAAGATGTTCACATCCTAATCCCTAGAACCCGTGAGTATATTACCTGACATGGCAAAAGGGACTTTGCAGAGGCAATTAAGTTAAGGATTTGGAGATGCGGAGGGTCGCTTGGATTCGCCAGGTGGGCCCAGTGTAATCACCGGGGTCCTTATAAGAGGGAGGCAGAGGGAAGAGAGAGGTGAAGGTGCCGCGGTGCTGACGTGGAAGATGCGAGCAAGGCCACACGCCAGGAGATGAAGGTGACCTCTAGATGCTGGAAAAGGCAAGGAAACAGATTCTTCCCTAGAGCAACCCCCTGGGGGGGGGCGGACGGGGGCAGGGGAGCAACATTTTGACTTCAGCCCAGTGAAACCCATTTGAAACTTCTGACTGCCAGACGTGAAGGAGAATTTGTGTGTTAAGCCCCTAAATTTATGGGGATCTGTGATAGCAGCAAGGGGAAACCAGTACACCTCCCCATTCCCCAACCCAGTGCTTCTTGGGACCATGTCCCGAATAAACCACTTACAACTGGGGCACCTGGGTGGCTCAGTGGCTGACTCTTAATCTCAGGTCATGATCTCAGGGTCGTGGGATTGAGCCTGACCTCGGGCTCTGTGCTCAGCGTGGAGTCCTCCTGAGATTCTCTCTCTCTCTCTTCCCCCACCCCCCACCCCCCACCTCCCTCTCTGCCCTGCTCCCAACTCACACGAGCTCACGCTTTCTCTCAGAATCTTTACAAAAACACACACACAACAGAAACTTTGCCTGGGGGTTTACTTCTTCTGTGTTCGCGTATGCTCTGCCCGTCCTCGCAGGCTATGTTGAGCCAGAACAAGTAGAGGCTTTCTCGTTCATCGGGCCCTTTCTGATTCCAGCCATGAATGTCAATGTGGGTGTCAGAACAGCAGCTGCGCTTCTGGATCAGTTTTATGAGAAAAGGAGACTCCTCATCGTGTCCACCCCCACAGCCCGGAACCTTCTCTACAGGCTGCAGCTGGGAATGCTGCAGGTGAGTCCTTGCCGCCAGGCCCAGGCTGGGGGGAGAGCCCTAACGGGAAGGGCCTGGTGGTTTCATTAAAGGCGAAGGCCGGGGTCAGTGCCTCGTCCATCTTCTGGGAACTCCGGGAACTGGCGCTTTAGAGCTACCACTGTTCATTTCTGGCTCTAGGGCCTAACCTGGTTAACATCGACTCCCCAGAGCTAACCCAACTGTTTTCCAACTAATAGGGTTTCTTTGTCTTTCCTAGTAAGCCCAATCGACCTGCTGTCCTGGCCCAGCCAAAGAATAGTTGTCTTGGTTGGACCTGTCTGGGATATGCCTCAGCCGGAGGCCATCATTCCATTGTTTGCCCCAGAGGCTGGCTCAAGGGATGAGGGGAGTCCAAGAGCCTTCAGGCCCCAGATCCTGCCCCAGGGGGCTTCCCCCACTCTCTTAGAGCTCTTCCGAGAGTGATGGCTGTCTTTAAGAACAGTGGTTCTCAAAGTGTGGTCTGTGGACCAGCAGCATCAGCATCACCTGGGAGCTTGTTCGAAATGCAAATTCTCCCCCATCCCAGATCTATGGGGTCTAATCTACGCTTTAACAAGACCTCCAGGTGATTCCTGAGCAACCGAAAGTTTGAGGCACACTTTTCTAAGGAAATGTGCCCTTCTCAGCTGTGTAAATTTTATAGCTACAAAGTGAGGCAACCAGAGTCTTTGCTGGGGTAGGGGGAGATAAAAACAGGAAAGGATCGAGCTAGAACTTCCTAGATTATGTCCAGAAGCTGGTTTGCAGTAAGCATGGCCAACCTGACTGGGAAAGAGGCAGGATGTTAAGCTGGGTCATGGACACGGTGCTGCACAGTTCTTTTGAATAAACCTTTCGTCTACTCCAGGGAATAAAAATAAGACTAAGTGTTCAAAACAATCTTGGTTGAGGGGCGTCTGGGTGGCTCAGTCAGTTGAGCATCTGACTCTTGATTTCGGCTCAGGTCATGATCTCGGGGTCGTGAGATCCAGCCCCGCGTTGAACCCTGAGCCGGGCTCAGGGCAGTCTCCTTGGGATTCTCTTCCTCTTTCCCTTCCCCTGCTCATGCCCACACGCATTCTCTCCCTCCCGCAATAAAATCTTTATTAAACCAAGATTGTCTTATTTTGTAAAGTTTGCAGTTTTACTTCTCATTTCAGCACTTAGACTCCTCATTATTCAATGTATTTCTCTTCCTTCTTCCCGTGTACTGGAAAGGCTTCCCATAAACTTGGAAGAACCATGCCAAGTTTTGTAGGCTCCTTTGATGGGAACTCAGTTCATTACATCCTTACTCCCAATCCCTGCCACCTTCCCTCCCTCCATCTCTGTATCCCCTTGTCCCAGCGGGGACTTGCTCTTCAGGTGTCACAAGGCTGCACGACTCCACTGTGTGGGAAATTGGCCTCACAGGCTATATATACACAAGCATACATTTCCCAATTTCTTGTTAATTTGTAGAAAAGTGAATAAGCCAGGCAACTTGCTTTTCCTCTATGTTGGCAAACTATAGCTTTTGTAAGTGAAATTTGATTGCAACACGGCCCCACTCATTGATTTGTGCACGGTCCATGTCTGCTTTTGGGCTCCAGTGGTACAGTTGAGTAGTCAGGACAGAGACCATCCAGCCCCGGGCAGCCTAAAATACTACCTGGCCCCTTAGCAAAAAAGGTTTGCTGTCCCCTGCCCTCGTATCACATCCTTTCGGGTACTTGCTAAATTACAAATTAAATCATGGTGATGTCGGCAGGCAGGGTCCAAGGAGTCAGAGCGGGGTCCCTGAGGACCAGCCTGGAGGGTCCCTGTCTGCACACAGGACAGAAATCAGATGCAAGCCAGCAGGAGGTGGAAGTAGGTAGAGTGGATCGAAGGTATAGAGAGCATGCAGGTCAAGAGAGTCCAGGGAAACTCGGAAAGGAGAGAGTGTCTCGCCTTTGGTTCAGGGTCTGGGGATTTTATTGAGGATCGTGGTCTGGTGTCCATGTCCTCTCAGGCATCCAGGAACCGGTTAGAACAAAGGTGAGGACCCACGTGTTAGTCCTTGGAGCCAGGGGGCCTTGGTGTCCAGAGGCCTAGTGTCGCTGGTCTGGAATGTGCATATGATGACTTCCTCTGGTCATTCTCACCTGGTCCTTAGATGTCATCTGTTTGAAAGGAGTCATTAACCCCTTATCTCTTTCAAGGAGGGCCTACACTGTTTGCAAGATAAAGCGCGTGTCAAGTGGGAATGCAAGTGTAGAAGCAGGAGCAGGAGCAAAAAGCAGGTTGTTACGGAGTTCTTCAGTTTGCCTATCTCCGTTGGAGAAGATGTTTGGTATTCGGGTGTTTGTACATGACCCCCCACAGCATATTTACTTTGGCATTCTCACCAGAGCCTTCAAGGAAAGTTTTGATTGACATAGGTGATTCAGTTAGAATAATAAAAACACGTATTTCTATCCTGACCAATTCCATCACCTTATGGAGGGATGCTTCAGGAGAACTGTAGTAAAATACTTGGTGTTATAGTAACCCAGGAGTTCAAATTTTCTTTCCTCATTTAGCCAGATTCATCTTCTATTACTTTCCTGTTACCAATTGCCATCGCGGTTCCTGATGGGACCTCCTGGCGTGTGGTTGAGGGGACCACATTCCCAAGGCTCTTGCCAAGGGCTGACTCACAGGGCTGGAACTTTCTTTTTTCCCCTCTTTATATTTATTTTTTTAATTTTTTTTATAATATATATTTTTTATTATGTTAGTCACCATACAGTACATCCCTGGTTTTTGATGTAAAGTTCCATAATAAATTGAGGTATCATTGGGGCACCTGGGTGGCTCAGTCAGTTAGGCATCTGACTCTTGGTTTCAGCTCAGGTCATGATCTCAGGGTTCTGAGATCAAGCCCTGCGTTGGGCTCCACACTCAGCGCAGAGTCTGAGACTCTCTCCCTCTCCCTCAGCTCCTCCCCCACTTGCTCATCTTCTCTCTCTAAAATAAATAAAATCTTTAAAATAAAATGAGGTGTCACTGACCTATAACATTAGTTATACTTGTACAACATCATGAGTCAATATTTATATATATTACAAAACGATCATCACAGTATTCCAGTTAACATCTGTCTGTCACAACCTAGATATAATTTTTTTTATGAGAACTTTCAAGATCCACTCTCCTAGCTACTTTCAAATAGATGATACAGTATCATTAACTACAGTCACCATGCCGTACATTACGTGCTCAGGACTTATTTTATAACTTGAAGCTCGTACCTTTTGGCCCTCTTCACCCACTTTGCCCATCTTCCCACCCCTGCCTCACAAAAACACCAGTCTGTTTGCTTTATTAGATCACTTTTTGTATTTTCTCTTTTCAGTTTTTGTAGATTCCACATATAAGTAAGAACACATGGTATTTGTTTTTCTGTCTGACTTATTTCACTAAGTGTAATGACCTCAAGGACCATCCGTGCTGTTGGAAATGGGAAGATCTCATTCTTTTCTAGGACTCAGTAATATTCCATTGTGTATATATACCACATTTTCTTTATCCATTCATCCATCAATGGAAAATTAGGTTGTTTCCAGGTCTTGGATATTATGGATATCCAAGATAGAATTGGATATAAATAATGCTGTGGTGAACATGGAGGTGCAGATGTCATTTGATAGTTCTATTCTTAGCTTTTTGAGGAGCCTCCATACTGTTTTCCACAGCGGCTGTACCACATTCCCACCAACAGTGCACAAGGGTTCCCTTTCCTCCACATCCTCACCAGCACTTGTTGTTTCTTGTGTGTGTGATTTTTTTTTTTATTTTGGCTGTTCTGACAGGTGTGAGGTGATACCTCAGTGTGGTTTTGATTTGCATTTCTCTGAGGATGAGTCATGTTGAGCATCTCTTGATATACCTGTTGGCCATCTGGATGTTTTCCTTAGAAAAACATCTGTTTGTGTCTTCTACCCATTTTTTGATTGGATTGTTTGTTGCTTTGCTATTGAGTTGTATGAGCTCCTTATATATTTTGGCTATTGACCCCAAACTGATAAATGATTTGTAAATATTTTCTCTCATTCAGTAAGTTACATGTTGATTTCATTGATGGATTCCTTTGCTGTGCAGAGCTTTTTAGTTTGATGTACTCTCACTTATTTTAGTTTTTGTTTCCTTTTTAAAAATTTTAATTGTAGTATAATTAACATACAGTGTTGTGTTAGTTTTAGGTGTACAATATAGTGATTTAACAATTATATACGTTACTCAGTGCTCATCCAGATAAGCATATCCTTTAATCCCCATCAACTATTTCACATGTCCCCTCCCACCCACCTTCCCCCTGGTAACCATCAGTTCTCTATAGTTAAGTGTCTATTTCTTGGTTTGTCTCTTTTTTTTTCTTTGTTTTGTTTCTTAAATTCCACATATAAGTGAAATCCTATGGTATTTGTCACTCTCTGACTTACTTCACCTAGAGCATTATACACTCTAGATCCATCCATGTTGTTGCAAATGGCAAGATCCCATATTTTTTATGGCTGAGTAATATTCCTGTGTGTGTGTGTGTGTGTGTATCTATATATCACATCTTCATTTTCCATTCATGTACTGATGGACACTTGGTTTGCTTCCAGAGTTTGGCCATCGTGTATAATGCTGCACTAAACATGGGGGTGCGTATATCTTTTCAAATTAGTGTTTTCCTATTCCTTGGGTAAATACATACTAGTGGAATTACTGGATTGTATGGTAATTCTATTTTTAATTTTTCAAGAAAATATTGTTTTCCACAGTGGCTGCACCAGTTTGCATCACCACCAACAGCACACAAGGGTTCCTTTTTCTCCACATCCTTGCCAAACACTTTTTCTTTTTTGTGTTTTTTATTTTAGCCATTCTGACAGGTATAAGGGGATATCTCATTGTGGTTTTAATTTGCACTTCCCAGATGAATGATGTTGAGCATCTTTTCATGTGTCTCTTGGCCATCTGTATGTCTTCTTTGGAAAAATTTCTGTTCATCTCTTCTGCCCATTTTTTAATTGGATTATTTGGTTTTTTGGGTGTTGAGTTCTAAAAGTTCTTTATGTATTTTGGCTACTAACCCTGTATTGGCTATGTCATTTGCAAATGACATTATGTAGGTTGCCTTTTTGTTGATGGTTTCCTTTGCTGTGCAGAAGAAGCTTTTTATTTTGGCGTAGTCCCAATAGTTTATTATCGCTTTTTTTTTAATTTTCCCTTGTGTCAGGAGACATATCTAGAAAGATAGTGTTATGGCCAGTGTTAGAGAAATTACTGCCTGTGTTCTCCTCTAGGATTTTTATGGTTTCAGGTCTCACATTTAGGTCCTTAATCCATTTTGAGTTTACTTTTGTGTATGGTGTAAGAAAGTGGTCCAGTTGCATTCTTCTGCATGTAGCTGTCCAGTTTCCCCAGCACCACTTGAAGAAACTGTTTTCGCATTGCATAGTCTTGCCTCCTTTGTCAAAGATTAATTGATCATATAATTGTGGGTTTATTTCTGGGCTCTCTATTCTGTTCCACCAATTTATGTGTTTGTTTTTGTGCCAGTACCATCCTGTTTAGGTTACTATAGCTTTTTAGTATATCTTGAAATCTGGAATTGTGATACCACCAGTTTTGTTCTTTTTCAAGATTGCTTTGGCTATTTAGGGTCTTTTGTGGTTCCATACAAATTTTAGGATTGTTCTAGTTCTGTGAACTAGTTCTGGTGTTGGTATTTTGATAGAAATTGCACTAAATCTGTAGATTGCTTTGGGTAGTATAGACATTTTAATGATATTTCTTCTCCCAGTCTGTGAGCATGGAATATTTTCGCATTTCATTGTGTCATCTTTTATTTCTTTAATCAATGTTCTGTAGCTTTCAGAATGCACATCTTTCACCACCTTGGTTAAGTTAATTCCTAGGTATTTTACTGTTTTTGATGAAATTATAAATGGGACTATTTTCTTAATTTCTCTTTCTGCTACTTTATTATTAGTGTGTAGAAATACAATGGATTTCTGTACTGATTTTGTTTCTTGTGATCTTACCGAATTCATTTATTCTAGTAGATCTTTGGTGGAGCCTTTAGGGTTTCTATATGTAGTGTCATATCATTTGTAAATAGTGAAAATTTTACCTTTTCCTTACCAATTTGGATGCCTTTTATTTCTTTTTGTTGCCTGATTGCTGTGGCTAGGACTTTGGTACTATGTTGAATAAAAGAGGTAAGAGTGGACATCCTTGTCTTGTTGCTGACTTTAGGGGACAAGCTCTCAGTGTTTCACCACTGAGTATGATGTTAGTTGTGGGGGTTTCATATGTGGACTTTATTATATTGAGGTATGTTCCCTCTAAACCTATTTGTGGAGGCTTTTTTTTTTATCATGAATTGATATTGTACTTTGTCAAATGCTTTTTCTTCATCTGTGGAGATAATCATATGGTTTTAATCCTTTCTCTTATTGACGTGATGTATAACACTGATTTGTGAGTATTGAACCATCCTTGCATCCCAGGACTAAATTTCACTTGATCATGGTGAATGGTTTTTTTCTAATGTATCCTTGGATTTGATTTGCTAATATTTTGTTGAGATTTTTTGCATCCATGTTCATCAGAGATACTGACCCATAGCTCTCTTTTTTTGTGGTCTGTATCTGGTTTGGTATCAGGGTCTTACTGGCCTAATAGAATGAATTTGGAAGCTTTCTCACCACTTTTATTTTTTGGAGTATTTTGAGAAGAATGGGTATTAACTCTTCTTTAAATGTGTGGTAGGATTCACCTATGAACCCATCTGGTCCTGGACTTTTGTTTATTGGAAATTTTTTGATTATTGATTCAATTTTATTGCTGGTAAATTGTTTTAATTTTATATTCTTGATTCACTTTCGGGAGGTTACATCTTTCTAGGAATTTATCTTCTAGGTTGTCCAATTTGTTGGCATATAGTTTTTCATAATATTCTCTTAATGATTATTTTTCTGCAGTTTGGTTGTTACTTCTCTGCCACAATTTTTGCTTTTAAGTTTTTTTTTTTTTTTTTTTTTTTTTTTGTCTGGCTAAAGGTTTATAAGTTTTGTTGATCTTTTCAAAGAATCAGCTCCTGATTTCATTGATCTGTTCTGGGGTTTTCTAGGTTGTATTTCATTTATTTCTGCTCTAATCTTTATTATTTCCTTTCTTCTACTGGTTTTGGGTTTCATTTTTTTTTCCTTTAGGTGAGGTTGTTGGAGAATTTTCTTGCTTCTTGAGGTAGGCCTGTACTGCTATCTACTTCCCTCTTAGAATAGCTTTTGCTGCATCACTAAGACACCAGACCATTGTGTTTTCATTTTCATATGTCACCCAATATTTTGTGATTTCCTCTTTTGATTTCTTCCTTGACCCATTTATTGTTTAGTAGCATGTCATTTAACCTCCATGTATTTGTTTCTTTCCAGATTTTTTCTTGAAGTGATTTTAAGTTTCATAATGTCGTAGTCAGAACAAATGTATGGTATGACCTTGATCTTTCTGAATTTGTGAGACTTTGTTTTGTGGCCTAACATGTAATCTATTCTGGAGGAATGTTCCATGTGCATTTGAAAAGAATGTGTATTCTGTTTTTGGATGGAATGTTTTGAATATATCTGTTGATATGTCTGGTCCAGTGTGTCATTGAAAGCTGCTATTTCTTTGTTGATTTTTCTGGTTGAATTAGCCATTGATGTAATGGGGTGTGAAAGCCCCCTACCATTATTGTATTCCTATCGATTACTTCCTTTATGTTTATTAATAGCTGCTTTATGTATTTGGGTGCTCCCACATTGGATGCAGAGATATTTACAATTATATCTTCTTGTTGGATTGTCCCCTTTATAATAATACAGTGTCCTTCTTTGTCTCTCATTACAGTCTTTATTTTAATGTCTCTTTTGTCTGATATAAGTATTGTTACCATGGCTTTCTTTTCACTTCCATTTGCATGATAAATTTTTTTCCATCCCTTCACTTTCAATCTGCATGTGTCTTTAGGTCTGAAACGAGTCTCTAGTAGGCAGAATACAGATGGGTCTTTTTTTTTTATCCATTCTTACACCCTATGTCTTGATTGGAATGGTTAGTCCATTCACATTCAAAGCTAGTATTGACAGGTATGTACTTATTGCCATCTTGTTACTTGTTTTATGGCTCTTTTTGTCCTTCTTCTCTGTCCCTTTCTTCCTTTGCTCTCTTCTCTCATAAGTTGGCTTTCTTTAGGGATGTCCTTGGGTTCCTTTCTCTATTTTTTTGCATATGTATTACTGTTTTTTTTTATTTGTGGTTACCACTGGGTTTACTATATAACATCTATGCATATTAAGTTGATGCTTGCTTAAGTTTGAATCCATTCTAGAAGCCCTAAATTTTTACTTTTCCCCACTCCCACCCTGTTTTAGGTATGGGGTGTCAAACTTTACATCCTTTTACTTTGTGAGTCCCTTGACCGATTTTTTTTAATAGATGATTTTACTACTTCTGTGCTTCCTACTTTTCTTATTCCTGCTTATGGTCTTTCCTTTTCACTCAAGGACTCCTCTGCAACATTTCTTGTAAGACTGGTTTAGTGGTGATGAATTCCTTTAACTTCTGTTTGTCCAGAAACCTCTTTATCTCTCCTTCTTTCTGAATGGTAGCCTCACTGGACAGAGCATCCTTGGTTGTAGGCCCTTTCAGCACTTCGAATATGTCATGCCACTCTTTTCTGGCCTGCAAGGTTTCTGCTAAAAAATCAGCTGATAGCCTTATAGGGTTGTAGCCTTGTGTATAACGGTTTTCTTTTTCTCTTGCTGCTTTTAAAATTCTCTATCACTGCTTTTTTGCCATTTTAATTACTGCATTTCTTGGTGTGGACTTCCTTCGGTTGATTTTGTTAGGGGCTCTCTGTGTCTCCTGGATCTGGATTTCTGTTTCCTTCTCCAGAGTCAGGAAGTTTTCAGCTATTATTTCTTCAAATAAATTTTATGTCCCCTTTTCTTCTGGACTCCCTGTAATGCAAATGTTATTAGGCTTGATGGTGTCGCTGAGTTCCCTTAATCTATTTTCATTTTTTATTCTTTTTTCTCTACTATTCAGGCTTGATTGCTTTTCATTACCCTGTCTTCCAGATTGCTGATCTGTTCTTCTGCTTCCTCAAGTCTATTTATTCCATCTAGCATATTGTTAATTTCACTTGAGTTCTTCATCTCTGATTCTTTTTTTATGTTTTCCTTCTCTTTGTTGAGGATCTCACTGCGGTCCTCCACTCTTAAGTCCGTGAGAATCTTTATGACCATTACTTAAAATGCTCTATCAGGTATATTACTTATCTCCATTTATTTTAGTGTTCTTGCTGTGATTTTTTCCCCCCTGTTCTTTCATTTGGGACATATTCTTCGGTCTCCTTGTTTTGTGTCTGTTTATGTGTTCAGAAAGTTGGATACATCTCCTGCTCTTCCTGTAGTGCCCTGCAGTGCAATGTACCCTGTTCATCAGGACCTGTTTGCCTGTTGTGGGCAGGGTTTGGTCCCTGTGTTGTCAGTGGGCCAGTCTGGGGCCCCCTTGGCCTTGAGTTGGGTCAGACCAGACATTTGCCAGAAGTGTGGCACCAGAGTACTTTCTGTGTACTGGACCCTCAGAAGCTTTCATTGGTGGGCAGCACCTGCAGTCAGACCAGATGTGTGCTCCCAGTCCACTGCTGGGGCCCAAGTTGAACTGGTGTGTACGGTTTTCTTCCCCTCCCCTCAGGGCAGGAGACACTTTAGGGGTGATGCTGGCCTGTGTTGGGGTTGCTTGCACACTGCTGCTCTTAGGACACTACTTTGGATGGATTCCTGCTAAGGGGATGTTGGAGAATGGGGGGGGGGAGTGCAGTGCCACCAAGGTGCCAGGGCCCACTGTTAGCCAGATAGGTGAAGGGTGTTGGTACTATGCTGGTCTTGCCAGGTGTCCATGTATCTAGGTTGGAGGTCAAGTAGGAAATGGGGCCCTCCAGCTCTTCTGTTCTTAGAGAAATCTCTCCAAGATCTCTGCCTCTCCAGCACATGCTCTGAGATGATAAATCTTTTCCCCATATGCCCCAGGCATTTTTCAAACTGCTGCTTCCCTGCTGTATCTCAGCAGGGCTTTCTTCTGTGCTGCCTCTTTAAGGGCAGGGACTCCGTGTCCTGTAGCCTTCAGGCTCTCCTGCATCTGAGCCCACTGATTTTTAAAGTTCTATGTGTTGAGCCCCACTGTAAGAATTCGTGAAGGTAGGCCCCTGTGGTTTTGAAAGCCAGATATTAATGGGGATTTGTCTTCCCTGGGGTGCCTGGTGTGGGGTCTGTTCCTCTCCCCTCTCCATGCCCACAGTGTCCCTCCCATGGACAGTCCCGCGGGTTAGTCTGTCTCCTGATTGCGTCTCTACCCTTCCTACCCTCTTCAATGTGGCTTCGTTCCTACATTTAGCTGTGGAGAGTCTGTTACACCAATCCGTGTGTCATTGTTTGGGTTGTTTTCACAGATATGGGTGTTATCATCTAGGTGTGTCTATAGGAAGAGGCGAGCCTAGGATCCTCCTAATCTGCCATCTTCCCCAGAACTGTTGCCTTTCTTTTGATGTCAAATCCAAATGATTCTCACCAAGACCTATGTCAAGGAGCTTACTGCCTATTTTTTTTTTTTCTAGAAGTTTTATGGTTTCAGGTCTTACATTTTTAAGTCTTTAATCCATTTCATTTTATTTTTGTATATGGTGTAAGACAGTAGTCCAGTTTTCCCAAGATCATTTATTGAAGAGACTGTCCTTTCCCCACTATACTGTTGGCTCCTTTGTCATAAATTTGACGATATGTATATGAGTTTATTTCTGGGCTCTGTAGTCTGCTCCATTGATTTATATGTTTTTATGCCAATACCATACTGTTTTGTATTGTACTATAGCTTTGTAGTATAGTTTAAAATCAGGAGGCATGATACCTTCAGCTTTGTTCTCAAAATTGCTTTGGGTTTTGTAATTCTGTACAAATTTTAGCATTGTTTGATCTATTTCTGTGAAAATGGCTTTGGAATTTTGATAGGAATTTCATTGACTCTGTAGATTGCTTTGGATAGTATTGACGTGTTATCAATATTCTTCCAGTTCACAAAGATGGAATAACTTTCCATTTGTTTGGGTGTCTTTTTCAATTTCTTTCATCAGTGTCTTACAATTTTTAGTGTATAGGTTTTCACTTCCTTGGTTAAACTCATTTCTAATTATTAGTCTTTTTGATGCGCTTGTAAGTGGGATGGTTTTCTTAATTTCTCTTTCTGATAGTTTGTTATTAGTGTATAAAAGGCAAAAGATTTTTGTATGTCGATTTTTGTATCCTGTAACTTCACTGAGTTTGTTTATTCTGACAGTATTTTGGTGGAGTCCTTAGGGTTTTCCATATATGATATGTCTCTGCAAATAGTAAGTTTTACTTCCTTTCTAATTTGGGTGGCTTTTATTTCTTCGTCTTGTCTAATTGCTCGCGGTAGGACTTGCAGTACTACGTTGAATGAAGGTGATGAGAATGGGCATCCTTGTCTTGTTCCTGATCTTAGAGGAATAGCTCTCAGCTTTTCACCATTGAGTATGATATTGGCTGTAGGCTTGTCATATATGGCCTTGATTATTTGGAGGTTTGTTTCCTCTATACCCAATTGTTGAGAGTTTTTATCATAAATGTATGTTGAATTTTGTCAAAAGCTTTTTCTGCATCTATTGAGATCATATAATTTTTATCCTCCATTTTGTTAACATGTTATATCTCATTGATTAGCAGATGTGGAATCATCTTTGCATTCTGGAATAAATCCCACTTAATGGTGGTGTATGATTCTTTTAATGTATTGTTGGAACAGGCTTGCTGATGTTTTGTTGAGGATTTGTGGATCCGTGTTCATCAGGGATATAGCCTGTAATTTTCTTTTTTTTATGGTATCCTTATCTGGTTTTGGTGTGAGGGAAATGCTAGCCTCATAAAATAAGTTTGGAAGTGTTCCCTCCTCCTTTTTTTGTGTGTTGGGGGAAAGAGCTTAAGAAAGATTTGTATTTTTCTTTGAATGTTTGGGAGAATTCACCAGTGAAGCTGTGAAGTCCTGGTCTTCTGTTTTTTGAGAGGTTTTCAATTACCAATACAGTATCCTTACTATTTGGTCTGTTCAGATTTTTTGTTTCTTCATGATTGAATCTTAGAAGGTTGTATGTTTCTAGGAATTTATCCACTTCTAGGTTGTCAAATTTCTTGTGTAATTTTTCATGGTAGTATCTCATTATCCTTTGTGTTTCTGGGCTATCAGTTGTAATGTCTCCTCTTTCATTTCTCATTTTGACTCTTTTTTTCTTTGTGAGTCTAGCTACAGGTTTGTCAGTTTTATGTCATCAAGGAACCAACTCCATTCATTGATCTTTTCTAGTGTCTATTTCATCTATTTCCACTCTGATCTGATTTACTTTCTTCTAACACTGAGCTTTGTTTTTCTTTTTCTAGATCCTTGACGTGTAAAGTTAGATTGTTTTACAGAGGTTTCTCTTGCTTCTTGAGATAGGCATTTATCACTATGGACTTCTCTCATAAGGCTGCTTTTGCTGCATCACATAATTTTTGGTATATTGTATTTTCATTTGTCTCAGGGTACTTTTTGTTCAATAGCATGTTTAATCTTCATATATTAATGAATTTTCCAGTGTTCTTATAATTCTGATTTCATACCACTGTGGTCAGAAAAGATATTTGATATTTTAATATTCTTAAATGTATTAAAACTTGTTTTATGGCCTAACATATGATCTATCCTGGAGAATGATCCATGTGCCCTTGAGAGGAATGTATTCTGTTGCTTTTGTATGGAATATTCTATATATCTGTTAAATCCATCTGATCTAACCTGTTGTTTAAGGCCAATGTCTCCTTATTAATTTTCTGTCTGGATGATCTATGCATTCTTGTAAGTGGGTATATTAAAGTGTCCTGTTGTACTGTTATTGATTTCTCTCTTTATTTTTTTATGTCTTTGAATTTTATTTCTGATTTATTTTTTTAATATTTTTTAGTATGTTAGTCACCATAGAGTACATCCCTAGTTTTTGATGTGAAGCTCCATGATTCATTAGTTGCGTATAACACCCAGTGCACCATGCAATATGTGCCCTCCTTACTACCCATCACCAGCCTATCCCATTCCCACATCCCCATCCACTCTGAAGCCCTCAGTTTGTCCCCCAGAGTCTATAGTCTCCCATGCTTCATTCCCCCTTCTGATTACCCCCTTTCTTTATCCCTTTCTTCTCCTACTGATCCTCCTACTTCCTATGTTCCATAAATGAGTGAAACCATATGATAATTGTCTTTCTCTGCTTGACTTATTTCACTTAGCATTATCTCCTCCAGTGCCGTCCATGTTGCAGCAAATGTTGAGAAATCGTTCTTTTTGATGGCTGAGTAATATTCCATTTTATATATGGACCACATCTTAATCCAGTCATCTGTTAAAGGGCATCTCAGCTCCTTCCATGATTTAGCTATTGTGGACAGTGCTGCTATGAACATTGGGGTGCATATGGCCCTTCTCTTCACTACATCTGTATCTTTGGGTAAATAGTAGTGCAATTGCTGGATCATAGGGTAGCTCAATTTTTAACTTTTTAAGGGACCTCCACACTGTTTTCCACAGTGGCTGTACCAACTTGCATTCCCACCAACAGTGTGACAGGGATCCCCTTTCTCCACATCCTCTCCAACAATTGTTTCCTGCCTTGTCAATTTTTGCCATTCTAACTGGTGTAAGGTGGTATCTCAGTGTGGTTTTGATTTGAATTTCCCTGATGGCTAATGATTTTGAACATTTTCTCATATGTCTGTTAGCCATTTGGATGTCTTCATTGGGAAAGTGTTTGTTCATATCTTCTGCCCATTTTATGATTTATTTGTTTCATGTATATCGAATATGAGAAGTTCTTTGTAGATTTGGATACCAGTCTTTAATCTGTAGTGTCATTTGCAAATATCTTCTCCCATTCCGTGGGCTGCCTCTTAGTTTTTTTGACTGTTTCCTTGGCTGTGCAGAAGCTTTTTATTTTGATGAAGTCCCACAAGTTCGTGTTTTCTTTTGTTTCTCTTGCCTTTGGAGATGTGTCATGAAAAAAGTTGCTGTGGCCGATGTCATAGAGGTTGCCGCCTATGTTCTCCTCTAGGATTTTGATGGATTCCTGTCTCACCTCAAGGTCTTTCGTCCATTTAGAGTTTATCTTTGTGTATGGTGTGAGAGAGTGGTCAAGTTTCATTCTTTTGCATGTAGCTGTCCAATTTTCCCAGCACCATTTATTGAAGAGACTGTCTTTTTTCCACTGGATGTTTTTTCCTGCTTTGTCAAAGATTAGTTGCCCAAAGAGCCGAGGGTCCATTTCTGGGTTCTCTATTCTGTTCCATTGGTCTGTGTGTCTGTTTTTGTGCCAGTACCATGCTGTCTTTGTGATCACAGCTTTGTAGTATAGCTTGAAATCTGGCAATGTGATGCCCCCAGCTTTGTTTTTCCTTTTCAACAATTCCTTGGCGATTCGGGGCCTTTTCTGGTTCCACACAAATTTAAGGGCTGTTTGTTCCAGTTTTTTGAAAAATGTCATTGGTCTTTTGATCGGGATGGCCTTGAAAGTGTAGACTGCTTTGGGTAGCATAGACATTTTAACTATGTTAATTCTTCCGATCCATGAGCATGGAATATTTTTCCATCTTTTTGTGTCTTCTTCAATGTCTTTCAAGAGTGATTTGTAGTTTCTAGAATATAGATCCTTTATGTCTCTGGTTAAGTTAATTCCGAGATAACGTATGATTTTTGTTGCTATTGTAAATGGAATGGATTCCCTAATTTCTCTTTCTTCAGTCTCATTGTTCATGTATAGAAATGCAACTGATTTCTGAGTATTGATTTTGTATCCTGCCACATTACTGAATTGCTCTATAACTTCTAGTAGTTTGGGGGTGGATTCTTTTGGGTTTTCCATATAGCATATCATGTCATCTGCGAAGAGAGACAGTTTGACTTCTTCTTTGCTGTTTTGGATACCTTTCATCCCTTTTTGTTGTCTGATTGCTGTTGCAAGGACTTCTAGTACTATGTTGAATAATAATGGCGAGAGTGGACATCCTTGTCGCGTTCCTGATCTTAAGGGAAAGGCTTCCAGCTCTTCCCCATTGAGAATGATATTCGCTATAGGCTTTTCATAGATGGTTTTTATGAAATTGAGGGATGTACCCTCTATCCCTACACTCTGAAGGGTTTTAATCAGGAAAGGATGCTGTATTTTGTCAAATGCTTTTTCTGCATCTATTGAGAGGATCATATGGTTTTTGACGCTTTTCCTGTTGATATGATGTATCACACTGATTTGCGAATGTTGAACCACCCTTGCATCCCAGGTATGAATCCCACTTGGTCATGATGGATAATCCTTTTAATGTACTGTTGGATTCTATTAGCCAGGATCTTGTTGAGGATTTTGGCGTCCATATTCATCAGAAATATCGGTCTGTAATTCTCCTTTTTGATGGGGTCTTTGCCCGGTTTGGGGATCAAGGTAATACTGGCCTCATAGAATGAGTTTGGTAGTTTTCCTTCTGTTTCTATTTTTTGAAATAGCTTCAGGAGAATAGGTATTATTTCTTCTTTGAATGTTTGGTAGAATTCCCTGGGGAATCCATCAGGCCCTGGAGTCTTGTTTTTAGGGAGGTTTTTGATCACTGCTTCAATCTCTTCATAATTAATTGGTCTGTTTAAAAAATCAATTTCTTCCTGTTTTAGTCTTGGTAGTTTATAGGTTTCCAGGAAGGCATGCATTTCTTCCAGATTATTTAATTTATTGGCATAAAGCTGTTGATGTAAATTTCTAATGATCCTTCCTATTTCATTGGTGTTGGTTGTAACTTCTCCCTTTTCATTCATGATTTTGTTAATTTGGGTCCTTTCTCTCTTCTTTTGAATAAGTCTTGCCAGTGGCTTATCGATTTTATTTATTCTTTCAAAGAACCAGCTTCTAGTTCTGTTGATCTGCTCTACTGTGCTCCTGGTTTCTAATTCATTGATCTTTGCTCTAATCTTGATCAACTGCTCTCTCGTGAGTGGATTAGGTCTGTCCCTCTGTTGCTGTTCCAGCTTCTTGAGGTGAGACTATAAAAACTGCATTTTAGGTTGTTCTATTCTTTTGAGTGAGGCTTGGATGGCTATGTAGGACTGCCTTTGCAGTGTCCCATAGGTTTTGGACCGTTGTGTTTTCATTCTCGTTGGTCTCCATAAATTGTTTAAATAGATTTTTGATTTCCTGGTTTATCTAATCATTCTTAAGATGGTTCTTAGTTTCCAAGTGTTTGAGTTTCTTCCAAATTTTTCCTTGTGATTGAGTTCCAATTTCAAAGCATTGTGGTCTGAGAATATGCAGGGAATAATTTCAGTCTTTTGGTATCGGTTGAGACCTGTTTTGTGACCCAGAAGATGGTCTATTCTGGAGAATGTTCCATGTGCATTAGAATAGAATGAGTATTCTTTGGTTCTGGGGTGTAGTGTTCTATATATATCTATGACGTCCAACTCGTCTAGTATGGCATTCAAAGCTCTTGTTTCTTTGTTGATTTTCTGCTTAGGTGATCTGTCTGTTGCTGATAGTGGAGTGTTGAAGTCCCCTACTATTAATGTATTTTTATCTATATGTCTCTTTATTCTGGTTAAGAGTTGGCTTGTGTATCTTGCTGCTCCCCTGTTGGGGGCATATATATTTATAATTGTCATATCCACTTGTTGGATACATCCTTTAAGAATAATATAGTGTCCTTCTGTATCTCTAACTACAGTCTTTAGTTTAAAATCCAATCTGTCTGATATGAGAATTGCTACCCCAGCTTCTTTTGAGGTCCATTGGCATGAAAGATGGTATTCCATCCCTTCACTTTCAGTCTGGATGTATCTTTAGGTTCAAAATGAGTCTCTTGTAGACAGCAAATGGATGGGTCATGTCTTTTTATCCAATCTGCAACCCTGTGTGATTTTATGGGAGCATTTAGGCCATTTACATTGAGACTGATTATTCAGAGATATGATTTTAATGATGTCATGTTGCCTGTAAAGTCTTTGTTTCTGTAGATTGTAACTTTCTGTTCTGTATCACTCTTGGGGCCTTTTTATTTTTATAGAACCCCCCTTAATATCTCCTGTAGGGTTGGTTTTGTGGTTACGAAATTGGTCAGTGACTGGTGATTCTGGAAGGTCCTTATCTATCCATCAATTCTGAATGACAGCCTTGCTGGATGAAGGATCCTTGGCTGCGTATTTTTCTCTGAAAGAGCTTTAAAAATGTCCCCCCAACCCTTTCTCTCATTCCAGGTCTGTGTAGACAGGTCTGACGTAATCCTGATACTTTTGCCTTGGTATGTGAGAAATTTCTTTGCCCTGGCCGCTTTCAGTACTGTATCCTTGGATCTAATATTTGTGAATTGCACTATGACATGACGTGGCGTAGGTTTGTCGTGGTTGAGTTTGGGAGGGGTCCTCTCTGCCTCTTGGACACGAATGCTTGTTTCCCTCGCTAGATTAGGGAAGTTTTCAGCTACAATTTGTTCAAATATCTCTTCTAGACCTCTGTTTTTCTCCACCCCCTCGGGGATGCCGATGATTCTGACATTGGAACGTTTCATTGAGTCAGTAATCTCCTGTAATCTACATTCTTGAGATTGGATTTTTTTGAGCCAAGTTTCTGTTTTAGCTTTCTCTTCTACTAACCCATCCTCTAATTTGCTGATACGTTCTTCTGCCTCATTTACCCTGGCCGTCAGAGCATCTAGTTTTGAGTACATTTGATTCATAGCATTTTTAATTTCTGCCAGATTTGCTCTCATTTCCACCCTTAGAGATTCTATATTCTCATTAACATTTTCATTAATACTTTTTTCAAGTCTACACATCATCTTGACCATTGTTACTCTGAATTCCATTTCTGATAATTTGGTTATATCCATATCCATTAGTTCTGTGGCAGAGGCCACAGACTCATTGTCTTTTCTTTGCTGGGGGGGGATTTTTCCTCGTCATTCTGATGAGGAAAGGTTGTGGGGTTGTCCAGAGCCCAAATTATTGAGCAGGACCCAGGCAGTGCGCACTTGTTTTATACGGACCTTAAGGATGTTTTATAGGGATCTTAGGGATGTGGGCTTCTTGATTTTTCAGCCTGCCTTCTGGGGGAGGGGCCAGCCGTGCCGATACTCAGGCAACCCTGTTTGGGTACAGTCTCCCTGTCCCCTGCAATGGGGGATGGGGATGGGCACAATGTGAGCTGGTATTTCTGGGCTTTTGTTCTCTGGCAGCTTTCCCTAATCTAGCAAAGGAAACAAACATGGTCTGCTGTGGCTCTTCTGAGAGTCAGAGCAGCAGTGGCCGAATCTCAGCCTCTGTCTCAGAACAGAGAGATCACAGTCCGCTCTCCACTGAGCTCTTCGGGCCACTTTAACTCTGTGTCTGTTGGTGCTGCTCAACCCTGCAGCATCCCGGGATGTGCGCCTCACACCCGGTGTCCCTGCCCTCACTTCCAGGGCCGGCGCGTCTCTGTCCTTTGTGTTTCTAACACCGCCAGCCGCCCCCGCGCGCTCCCGGAGCTCCCGGTCTCAGTCTGGTTCCAATGAGCGCACCAGAGCTCCGTTTCAGTCTGGTGGCGCGCGCTCCCGGCTCACGGTCTCAGTCTGCTCTCTCGCGGGTGCCGTACGCGAGTCTGCCCGCTCCCCCGTGCAGGTGGCTACCGCTTCCCGGCGCCCGAACGTGGCGGCTCCCTCCCCCTTCCGTTTATCTTCCGATATCTGTGCGCGGATTCACGGCTCCCCGCTTCGTACGTCAATACTCAGCGCTGGAGATGTTCATTTGTAGAGATCCAGATGCATCTTCCTGCTTCTCAGGCTGGTTCCGTGGCTGTTCAGGCTGGTCTGGTACCTATCCAGCTCGACTCTGGACCGGCTGAAAAAGGGGTCCCCTACTCCTCTGCCATCTTAACTCCTCCTGATTTCTCTCTTTAGGTCTGTGAACATTTGACTTATGTATTTAGTTGCTCCTATGTTATGTCCGTAAAGATTCACAAATGTTATATCTTCTTGTCAGATTGATCTCTTTATCATTATATGACACCCTTATTTGTCTCTTATTAGAGTGTTTGTTTTAAAGTATTTTGTCTGATATGTTTGCTTACCCCAGCTTTCTTTTGGTTACCATTTGCATGGAATATCTTTTCTCAACCCTTGACTTTCAGTCTCTGTGTATCCTTACATCTGAAGCGAGTCTCTTGTAGGAAGCATATACAGAAGTCTTATGTTTTGTTTTGTTTTTTTAAGATTTTATTAATTTATGTGACAGACAGCCAGCGAGAGAGGGAGCACAGCAGGGGAGTGGGAGAGGAAGAAGCAGGCTCCCAGCGGAGGAGCCCGATGCAGGACTCGATCCCGGAACGCCGGGACCACGCCCTGAGCCGAAGGCAGACGCCTAATGACTGCGCTACCCAGGCGCCCCTTGTTTTGTTTTTTATCCATTCAGCTACTTGCTGTCCTCTGATGGGAGAATTTAATACATTTAAAGTCATTATTGGTAGATATGTACTTATTGTCATTTTCTTAATTTCTGGCTGTTTTGTACTACCCATGTTCCTTTCTTCATCTCTCATTCTTTCATTTGTGGTTTGATGACTTTAGCATTATGCTTAGATTTCTTTCTCATTATGTTTTGTTACTACCGTAGGTTTTTGCTTTGTGGTTACCATGAGGCTTCCATGTTAACAACTTAAGTTCTAATCAACTTCAAATAGAAGTTGTAAATATAAGTTTGAATGCATTCTAAAGCTCTACATTTGTACTCTCTCTCCTTACATCTTGTTTTCAATGTCATAATGCATATCTCTTGTGTATCCCTTAATATATTTTAGTACTCTTTAAACCTTCATACTGGCTTTATGTGATTAATCCACTAATTTTACTATATATTTACCTTTACCATTGAGTCTTTCATATGTTTTTTGTTATGAATTACTGCCCTTTCATTGCAGCTTAAAGAAATTCCTTTAACAGTTTTTGTAAGGCTGGTTTAGTGGTGATGAACTCCTTTAACTTTTGCTTGTCTATAAAAATCTTTTTCTCTCTTTCAATTCTGTATGGTAACTTTTCCTGGGTTGTCATCTTGGTTGGGATTTTTTTTTTTTCCTTCACTTTCAGCACTGAAAAATCTGAAGGGGCTCATGGGGGCTCCCTTGCACTTAACAAGATATTTCCCTTTTGCTGCTTTAAGATTCTCTCCTTGATTTTAACATTTGAAATTTTAATTATGCTGTGTCTCGATGTGTGGGTCTCTTTGGGTTCTCTTATTTGGACTCTGTGCTTCCTGCTTCTGTATGGATGTCTTTTTCTTCCTCAGATTAGAGATGGTTTTAGCCATTACTTTATCCAATAAGTTTTCTACCCCTTTCTCTCTCTTCTCCTTCTGGGGCCCCTACAAGGTGAATGTTACTCCAATTGATGTTGTCCCACGAGTCTATTAAGCTATCTTTACTGTTTTCCTTTTTTTCCTTTTTATTGCTGTGATTCTGTTCCACTGCCCTGTGTTCGAATTCACTGATCGTTTCTCCTACTTCATCTAGTCTCCTGTTGAACCACTCTTCTATATCTTTTTTATCTGGGGTTGAAGTTCTTACTGTGCTCATTCATGCTTCCCCTACGTTTAGTGAGCGTCTTT
The DNA here is from genome assembly GCF_023065955.2 of Ursus arctos. NCBI lineage: Eukaryota > Metazoa > Chordata > Mammalia > Carnivora > Ursidae > Ursus > Ursus arctos. The sequence continues at coordinate 32,067,101 of NC_079873.1, read as the reverse complement.
ATGACCATTACTCTGAACTGCTTATCAGGTCAATTATATATTCCCATCATTTCACTGAATTTTTTTATGGAATTGACTTACCAGTTTTTAATAATCTATATGCCATTGCCACATTTCCTTTTCTCTGGGTCTTTTCTCCCCAGGTATATTTAGATATAATTGACCTACATCATTGTATGAATTTAAGGTGTACAGCATAATGGTTTGTCTTACTATGGTGATCATTTCACAATATATGTACGTTTAGCTGGCATCCATCAGCTCATGTATATACAACAAAAATGGAAAGAAAAAAGAAAAAATTTTTTCCTTGTGATGTGAACTCTCAGGTTGTACTCTCTTAACTTCCGTATATATCATACAGCAGTGCTAACTACACTCGTCGTGCTGCACATTATATCCCTAGTATGTATGTATTTTGTAACTGGAAGTTTCTACCTTTTGACCACCTTTCTCCAATTCCCCCTCCCCTCAACTCCCACCCCTGGTAACCACAAATCTGAAGATAGTTTTTTCCATGAATTTGGGGGATTTTTGCATTTCACATATAAGTGAGATCATATATTATTTGTCTTTCTCTAACTTATTTCACTTAGGATAGTACCCTCAAGGTCCATTTTCATGGTGTTGCAAATGGCAAGGTTTTATTCTCTTTTGGTCAAGTAAAATTTCATTGTGTGTGTATCTCCCATTTTCTTTATCCATTCATCCATCAGTGGACACTAAGGTTGTTTCTGTGTCTTGGCTCTTATAAATAGCTCTGCAATGAACACTCTTTGAGTTAGTGTTTTTGTTTCCTTTGGATAAATATCCAGAAGTAGAATTGCTGTATCGTATATTTGGGGGGTAACCTCTATACTACTTTCCATAATGACTACACCAATTTACATTCCCACCAGCAGTGCACAAAGTTTCCGTTTTCTCCATATCCTACCAGGATTTGTTATCTTTTGTCTTTTTGCTGATGGCATCCTAACAGGAGTGAGGATGTCTCATTATGATTTTGATTTGCATTTCCTTGGTGAATAGTGATGTTGAGCATCTTTTCATGTACCTGTTGACCTTTTGTGTATCTTCTTTGGAGAAATTTCTATTCAGATATTTCCCATTTTTAAATTAGATTATTTGTGGGTGTTTTGGGGTTTTTTAATTTAAATTGAAATAGTGTTCAGTAGTTCATCAGTTGTGTATATCACCCAGTATGCATCACATCACGTGCCCTCCTTAATACCCATCACCAGTCACCCCATCCCCCCACCCACATCCCCTCCAGCAACCTTATTTACCTATAGTTAAAAGTCTCTCATGGTTTTTCTCCCTCTGATGACTTCTGATTCAGTTTTCCTTGCCCTCCCCTATGATTCTCTGTGCTGTTTCTTATATTCCACAAGTGAGTGAAACCATATGATAATTGGCTTCCTCTGATTGGCTTGTTTTGCTCAGCATAATACCCTCCAGTTCCATCCACGGTGATCTAAGTGCTAAGTGTTCATCCTTTCTGATGGCTAATATTCCATTGTTTTGTTTTTGCTATTGAGTTGTAAGAGTCCTTTATATATTTTGGATCGTAACCCCTTACTAGATATATGGCTTACAAATATTTTTTCCATTCTGTAGGTTGTCTTTTCACTTTTTTGTTTCTATTGCTTTGCAGAAGCTTTTTAGTTTGATGTAGTCCCACTTGTTTATTTTGTTGCTTGTGCTTTAGGTGCATATCCAAATCAATGCCAAGACCCGTGTCGAGGAGCTTTTTCCTTAATTTTCCTTCTAGGAATTTCATGGTTTCAGGTCTGATGTTTAGGTGTCTAATCTGTGCCAAGTTAATTTTTGCAGGTATAAGACACGGATCTAATTTCATTCTTTTACATGTGGATATTCAATTGTCCCAGCACCGTTTATTGATGAGACTATCTTTTCTCCACTGAGTATTCCTGCATCCCTGGTCAAATACTAGTTGACCGCATATATGTGGGTTTACTTCTGAGCTCTCAAGTCTGTGTCATTGACCTGTGTGTCTGTTTTTATACCAGTAGAACACTGTTGATTCTGTAACTGCTTTGTAGCATAGCTTGAAATCAGGAAGTATAAGGATTCCCATTTTTTTTCTTTTCAGGATTGTTTTGGAAATTTGGGGTCTTCTGTGGTTCCATATAAACTTTAGGATTTTTTTTCTACTAATGTAAAAAACATTCCATTGCAATTTAGATAGTGATTGCATTGAATCTATAGATGGCTTTTGGTAGCATGCACATTTAAATAATATTCTTTCAATCCAGGAGCACAGGATACCTTTTCATTTAATTGTGTTTTCTTTGATTTCTTTCATCAGTGCCTTATAGTTCTGAGTAGAGATCTTTCACCTCCTTGGTTAAGTTTATTCCTATACATTATACTTGGTTTTTTAAAAGATTTTATTTATTTATTTGAGAGAGAGAAAGAGCGAGAGCACAAGCAGGGGGGAGGAGCAGAGGGGACAGGACCAAGCAGACTGCATGGAGCATAGAGCCTGATGTGGGGCTCGATCCCAGGACCCTGAGATCACGACCTGAGCTAAAATCAAGAGTTGCACACTTTACCGACTGAGCCAACATTAATGTCAGGGATGTTGGTTTAAAGTTTTCTTTTCTGGTAGTATCCTTTTCTGGCTGTGGTTTCAGGGGAATGGTGGCCTCATAAAATAAGTTTAGAAGTATTCCCTCCTTGTCAGTTTTTTGGAAGAATTTGAGAAAGATTGGTTTTAAGTCTTCTTTAAATGTTTGGTAAAACTCACCAGTGAAGCCATCTTGTCCTGGGCATTTTTTTTTTGTTATGAGGTTTTTGATTACTGATTCAGTCTCCTTACTAGTAATTACACTATTCACATTTTTTAAAATATTTTATTTATCTGAGAGAGTGAGTGAGAGAGAGAGACAGACAGCATGAGTGAAGTGAGGTGCAGAGGGAGAAGCAGAGTCTCTGCTGAGCAGGGAGCCCAACATGGGGCTCAATCCTGGGACTCTGGGATCATGACCTGAACCAAAGGCAGATGCTTCACTGACTGAGCCACTCAGGCGCCCCGGACTATTCACATTTTTTACTTTTTCCTAATTTAGTATTGGTAGTTTGTATGTTTTAAGAAGTTTTCCATTTCTTCTAGGTTGTCCAGTTTTGGGCATGTACTTGTGATTCTTTATATTTCCGTGGTATCAGTTGTAATATCTCCTTTTTCACTTATAATTTTGTTGATTTGGATCCTTTTTTTCCCCCTGTGTCAGTCTAGTTAAGGCATGTCAATTTTGTTTTTCAAAGAACCAACTCTTAGTTCGGGTTAATTTTTTTCCCTATTGTTTTCCTATTCTATATTTAGTTTATTCCTACTCTAATCTTATTTCCTTCCTTCTAACTTTTGGCTCAGTTTTTCTTTTTCTAGTTCCTTGAGGCATAAAATTAGGTTGTTTATTTAGGAAATTTCTTCTTAATATAGGCTTCTGTTGCTAGGAACTTCCCTCTCAGATCTTTTGCTGTACCCCATATGTTTCGATATGTAGTGTTTCCATTTTCATTTGTCTCAAGATATTTTTATATTCCCTTTGATTTCTTCTCCAATACAGTAGCTATTCAGGGGAGTGTTTGTTTCTACTTTCCTCTTGTTACTGATTTCTAGTTTTATACCATTATGTTCAAAGAAGATACTTGGTAGGATTTTATTCTTACTGAACTGGCTAGGACTTGTTTCGTGGCCTAATATATGGTCTATACTAGAAAATGTTCCATGAGTATTTGAAGAATGTATACTCTCCTGTTCTCAAATAGAATGTTCTGTATATGTCACTTAAGTCCATTTGGTCTATAGTGTTGTTCAAATCCACTGTTTCCTTATTGGTTATCTTTGGAGAACAGATGATCTCTCCATTGATGACAGAGGGATGTTAAAGTCCCCAACTGTTATTGCTGTTTGTTTGTCCTTTTAGCTCTGTTTTTGCTTTATGTATTTAACTGCTCTGATGTTGGGTACATAAATATTTTCAATTTTTATATCTTTCCAATGTATTGATCCCTTTATCATTATATACCTTCTTTGTCTTTAAGATTTTATTTATTTGAGACAGAGAGTGCATGTACAAATACAGGGGGAGGGGCAGAAGGAGAGAGGGAGAGAGAGAAGCAGACTCACTGTGGAGCAGGGAGCCGGACGCAGGGCTCCATCCCAGGACCCTGAGATCATGACCTGAGCTGAAGGCAGATACTTAACTGACTGAGCCACCCAGGCGCCCCTTGTCTCTTTTTACCATTTTTAAAGTGTTTCCTATGATAGAAGTATAGCTACTTCTGCTTTTTGTGGTTGCCATTTACTTAAAACACCCTTTTTCATTCACACACTCTGTGTCTATATCTGTCTTTAAGGCTAACGTGAGTCTCTTGTAGGCAGCATATAGTTGCATCTTTTTTTTTTTTTTAAATCCATTCACGTGTTCTGTCTTTTGATGGGAGAATTTAATGTGTTTACATGTAGAGTAATTATTGATAAGAATGGACCTTCTGCTATTTTGTTAATTGTTTTCTTTATTGTTTTGTAGACCTGTTGTTTCTTGTGTCTACCTGCTGTCTTTTTTGGTGTGTGTTTGATGTCTTATGGTTTTAATATACTTTGACTTCTTCATTATGTTCTTTTGTATAATTACTACAGGTTTTTCCCTTGTGGTTACCATGAGGCTTACATAAAATATCTTAAAATTGTAACACTCTATTTTAAACCAATATCAATTTAACTTCAATAGAATTCCTCAGCTTTATACTTGTACTTCTCCTCCCTTTCACATTTTAGGATATTGATGTTATAGTTCACATGTTTTTATATTGTGTAGCTAGTAACAGGTGATTGTAGTTTGAGTTATATTACAGAATCCAATTTTGATCCTATATTTACCATCAACAGTGACTTTTACATTGCCTTCGTATGTTTTTACGATGTCAGCTAGTTTTCTTTTATTTCTACTTAATGAACTCTGTTTAGCATTTCTTGCAGTGCAGGTCTAGTGGAGATGAATTCCCTCAACTTTGGTTTGCTCAGGAAAATCTTTATCTCCCCGTTTCTGAAGGACTGCTTCACCTGGTATATTATGCTTGGGTTTTTTTTCTTTCAATATTTTATTTATTTATTTTAATAATTTTTATTATGTTAGTCACCATACAGTACATCCCAAGTTTTTCATGTAAAGTTCCATGATTCATTACTTGCGTATAACACCCAGTGCACCATGCAATATGTGCCCTCCTTAATATCCATCATCGGCCTATCCCATTCCCCCACCCCCTTCCCCTCTGAAGCCCGCAGTTTGTTTCTCATAGTCCATAGTCTCTCATGGTTCATTCCCCCTTCTGATTACCCCCCCTTCCTTCTTCCCTTTTTTCTACCAATCTTCCTACTTATGTTCCATAAATGAGTGAAACCATATGATAATTGTCTTTCTCTGCTTGACTTATTTCACTTAGTATCATCTCCTCCAGTCCTGTCCATGTTGCTGCGAAGGTTGTGAAATCATTCTTTTTGATGGCTGAGTAATATTCCATTGTATATAGGGACCACATCTTCTTAATCCAGTCACCTGTTGAGGGGCATCTCGGCTCCTTCCACGATTTAGCTATTGTGGACAATGCTGCTATGAACATTGGGGTGCATATGGCCCTTCTCTTCACTACGTCTGTATCTTTGGGGTAAATACCCAGTAGTGCAATGGCTGGATCATAGGGTAGCTCAATTTTTAACTTTTTAAGGGACCTCCACACTGTTTTCCACAGTGGCTGTACCAACTTGCATTCCTACCAACAATGTAGGAGGGTTCCCCTTTCTCCACATCCTCTCCAACATTTGTTGTTTCCTGCCTTGTCAATTTTTGCCATTCTAACTGGCGTAAGGTGGTATCTCAATCTGGTTTTGATTTGAATTTCCCTGATAGCTAATGATGTTGAACATTTTTTCATGTGTCTGTTAGCCATTTGTATGTCATCATTGGAAAAGTGCCGTCTGTTCAAGCGCCACTCTGAGTACGGTTGTTACTAGGCCACGCAGCATCCCTCGTGCTGTGGGAAGGTGCCCCAACGGGCAGTCTGCAGGCTGTACTCAGCAGCAAGTGGGGTGACAGATTAGTGGGTGATGCATTAGTTTCCCTGCTTGGGCTCCGTGGGAGCAGCAGCTCCAAGGCCGCTAACACTCTTCATTTTTGGTCTTGACTCGTCAGAACAGGACTACTGTGTTTGCTCTGGTGGCAATCAGCTCTGCCCACCTACCTCCCAGCTTGGGAGTAGCTGGCTCTGGTGTTCTTACCAATCTTCCTTGTCGGGGCTGGGGAGGGGGGTTGGAAGTATTTTCCATAGCTGGTGGGGCCATGACTCATGTTCCTGCCTGGGCAGGACTGGAAGAGTTCACTTATGGCAACTCCCAAATTTTCCCAAATAGGCTTTGTGATCTGGAGTGGCTGTGAGTCTTGATGGATCGTGGGTGGGGCCATGAGTTAATCCCCCCCGCCTGGATATAGCTGAGAAAACTGGGCGGGGGGTAGGGGAGCGTGTGCATGCAAAGATGGAGTCCCCATGCCTATGTTCCCTGAGAGCATCTCTGCAGGCCTCTAGATGTGTGCCAAGCCTGAAGTCTGCCCCTTTGGCCAAAGATCCAGGACAAATAAACAGGCCTCTTTCCAGAAATACTGGGGTTGTGTTTGAGTTGGCTGTCTAGTGCCCTGGGGGTGGGAGCCTGCCAATAACTGTCTGACTGTTACAGTCCCATAGGAGGACCCAGGAATGCAGACCCTCCCAGCCACCAGAGCCAGGCCATCAAGGGACATTTTGTGAGTGGCAGCCGCAAAAATCAGAATGCCAGACATTAAAAACTGGGGGACCAGTTTCTACAGAGCTCCACTCCGGTAGATGCTGTCGCTCTAGAGTGTGGGAAAGGGAGAGCATGACCAGACAGGGCCTGCTGCCCAAGGTCTCTGGAAAGGTTTACAGTCTGCCCTTCCGTGTGTATTGAATGAGAAGCCTGCCCTGGGGCTGCAGCTGTGATGATAAGCTCACAGGCCTCTTTCACATAATGACTGAGCTCCTGGGTCTGTTCCCTCTTGCTCTTTAAGAACCCTCCCTCCTTTGGTGACGGTCCTGCAGGACTGCCAGAGTAAGCCCCACGGGACGCCGCAGCCCAGTGATAGAGAGGTGTTCCCTGGCGGCAGCCATACAAGTCAAGTTACCAGACAAGGGAATACGCTCCTTTCTGGAAGACACAGTGAGGTGGAAGGAGGCAGAGGCAGAACACGACTCCCTGAGAGCGTCCCTGGAGGGCCCTAGGTGCATGCCAGACCAGCAGCCTGCCCCTCGGGCCAAACCTGGACAAGCCCATCAGTCCCGGCCTCAGAAAGGCTGCTGGGGGCAGGGCGCCGGGGCGGCTCAGTCGTTTCAGCATCTGCCTTCAGCTCAGGTCACGGTCCCGCAGTCCTGGGATGGAGCCCCATGTCAGGCTCCCAGCTCAGCTGGGGAGTCTGCTTCTCCCTCTGCCCTACCCCGGCTTATGCGCGCGTTTGTGTGTGCTCTCGCTCTTTCTCGCTTGCTCGCTCTCAAATCTGAAAAGGCTGCTGCTGTCTGTCTTCCATCTGTACTGTGCTGTAGGAGTTGGAGTTCACCAATGACCGTGTCTCCCATTGTTGCGGTTCCTTGGGACCCAGGAATGCAAGCCCTCTTCCCCCTACCCCCGGCCTCTAGCATTAAAGGCTGTCCTGTGGGCAGCAGGCATAGAAGTCAGGTCACCAGATGTGGAAACTAGGGCACCAGATGAAGATGGAAACCTTTGATTACTGTGTCTTTTCTTACTGTGTTTGGGGAAGGGTGTGGGGGAGAAGCAAGGGCAGATGAGGGGACTCTGGAAATATTCTTCTCTCCTTGAAAACAAATTCGAATTCTCCGGGGGTGGTTTTGGACACTTCGTAGGATCTTCAGCTCACGCAGTTTCACCCCCTATGTAAATACACAGACTGCCATCTTGCTTACGTTTTCAAACTCTTACTGCTAAGCCATTTCTTTTTCTTTTCTTTTTTTTTTTTAAAGATTTATTGATTTATATTTTTGACAGAGAGACCACCAGCGAGAGAGGAAACACAAGCAGGGGGAGTGGGAAAGGAAGAAGCAGGCTCCCAGCAGAGGAGCCTGATGTGGGGCTCGATCCCAGGACCCCGGGATCACGCCCTGAGCCAAAGGCAGACACTTAACAATTGAGCCACCCAGGCGCCCCTGCTAAGCCATTTCTGAATGGTTTCTCTAGGAGGGTATTTAGGGTTCATAACCACTGGTCGAAGCCCAGTTTCTCCACTGCTCTCAAGAATGTTTGGAGTAGGCAAATAAACTTCCCCAAAACAGAACACTGCTGTTTCTGGCAGTCCGCAGTTTGACCTGGAAGTCTCTTTCTTCATGCTCAGGCCTCTCCTGTTTTCTTTTTTCCAGCAAGCACAGTGTGGCCTGGATCTTCGACACATCACAGTGGTGGAGCTTGTAGGTGTGTTTCCGACCCTCATCGGTAGGATAGGAGCAAAGATTATGCCTCCAGCCCTGGCCCTGCAACTCAGGTAGGTGGAAGTCCTGTCCTTAAATTGTAGCCCCTACGAGGTACTTTTGGGGGATCAGGTTGCCTGACTTTTTGCTACTCAGTATTAATTCCAGGTAACCTTCAATGTTGAACTGCTTATAGTCCAAGAGTTCTAGAACCATGCTACTTGGCATGGTGCTGCTTGTGCAAATATGTCATGTGGTGGATAATTTCCAGTGTTCTCTTTGTTCCCCCTTTAACCAAGGGTCTATGCTTTGTCTTTGTTTTGCTTTCTGCTGCGTGGGGTTGGGATGGGTAGGGAAGAGGCTGCAAAAGGACCTACGCAATCCTGTGCATCCAGTTAGCTTTTCCAGGCTTGGCCTCTCTTACCTTCATGCTTCCAGGGTACTTGTCCATACCCCCATTTTAACAACTGTATTTTACTTCGGTAGTACTTACAAAGCTAGAATCATGGTGCTCAGGTTGTGAGCCATGGTGCCTTTAAAAAGCAGAATTCAATAGCCAAAAGGTAATTCCAGAACAATCCCAAATATTTACTTGCATCTCTTGACCACTGTGAAAAGGATATTTAGGCTAAATCAAAACACCTAAAAATCTTCCTTCCTCACCCATCGTTTTTGCCCACAGTGCAAGGGAGGGTGTTTGTTGATAGTCAATAGTCACTACTCTTCATAGTCTTTCAGGGGCTCAGGCTGATGGCACCTCCACCATCTTGTAGCATCAGCGTTTAGAACACATGGCTTCCAGGGTTCTGCAAAGGGGGAAGAGAAGAAAAACAAACCCTACTCCTCTTTTGTGCTTCACGTCGGAAGCATAAAATTGTTCTCTCCAAGTCCATTGGCTAAAATTCATCCCATGATTGCGACTGAACTTCAAGGCGGGCTGGGAAATGCACCTTTCTGTATTCCCAGGAAGAAGAAAATGAAAGAGGACTTGATGAGCCCCATCACAGATATTCCAAGAGATTCCTTGGGAGAGTGTATGATAGAAATACATCCTTAGCCAGTGATGTCCTAGATTGACACAATAGATTCTTTAATGTGTCTATTTTCCATCTGCCTTTTGGCACCCCGCCATGTTTGATTTATATCTCTCCACCCAAAAAGAGTGCCCCATCCATACCAAGGTCAAAAACTCAGAGGGCAACGGAGGGGAAAAAATGAGGATGCTTGAATTATCTTTAGTTGGCTAAAAGAGGGAGAAGGCCAGGTATACTCATAAACTTTTATATATACATTTTTTTGGGTCCTGTCACATTCACTAGCACCTCTCTTGAGGTGACACTTTTGAGGTCACCTCCGGATCTCAACATTTGCTACCCAGTACCTAGTACAGTGCCTGGCACCATGTTGGAGCTAAGGAAGTGGAGGAAATGACTCGAAACGGAAACAGATTTACTATTCCCAGGGGTGAGAGTAGCCTCTAAGAGTGTACTTACAGTTCTCTTTCAAGTTGAGAACAGCAAAACTGGGGAGAGGGCTGTGTTGACATCTGAAAACGTATTAACAAAAATTCTCAAAGTATGTGTTGGAAGCTGTTGGTAACTTAGAAGTACCGGCTCATACCCTGTGCTCCTGATTTTTTAAAAACCTGTCACACAATCCGTTACCGTGACTCTTTGGACTGGAGAGAGAGAGAGAGAGAGAGAGAGAGAGGGAGTCTTGATAAAATTGTGATGCGATGTGATTTTAAACAATTGAAACTTGAAGAACAGAAAAATCCGATTTAAGATAACTTCTGTCACTCAAGTTGTAGATGTTGGGGCGACTCTAGACCTCCGCAGGCGGGGGTGACCAAAGCGACAAGGAAGTTGCATACATGAATGATGCAGTGCTTCTCACACCTGAGCCAGCCTCAGAATCGCCTGGAACACTGTTAAAACATAGAATGCGGGCCCCACCCCCACACCGTCTGCTTCAGTAGGTCTAGGATGAGGGCCGAGAATTGGCACTTCGAGCATGTTCCCAAGTGGGGCCGAAGCTGGTGGTCTGGGCTCACACTGTGAGAACCACTGGCCTAGCGTTTCACCAGAGGCTTCACAGCTTTGAAGTGGATATTTTGCAAAGCAGCCTATCAAAAGGGGGTCAGTCATTACTGGGTAGCCAGGAGACAGTCCAGGGACCTGTCACACAGACGATCTGTCACATGCATTACCTAGTGGACTCAGTGTCAGGCCACGTGTCCCCTTTATCAGACCTATCAGTGAGGAATAAGGGACTTGGAAGATGGATGTTTTCTCTTTTTCCGTTTGACTTCCACCTTAGAGTCTAGTGCAGATGAAAAGAGCCAATTTAGGCAAAGAATGGAAAGCGTGAAAGAACAGGAAATGCAGAATACCTGGATAATCTAAAAATTCTCTTGTCTGGTTAGAATACGATTTTCAAATGGCACTGAAGCCACGTTAAAGCAATTAACAGGCCGCAGCGATGCCTGGCGTTGCGAAGTTCCCACCTCCCTGTTTTCTCACTCTCGTGTGTGTGTGTGTGTGTGTGTGTTTTAAGATTTATTTATTTTAGAGAGGGACAGTGCATGTGCCCATGGGCATGCGCATGTGGGGGGGGTGCAGAGGGAGGAGGACAGAATCTCAAGCAGACTCCCTGCTGAGCGTGGAACCCAGTGCAGGGCTGGATCCCAGGATCCTGAGATCATGACCTGAGCTGAAACCAAGAGTCGGATGCTTAACCAACTGAGCCACCCTGGTGCCCCAACTCTGATGTTTTTTTAGACATAAAGGTATGGGCAAATTCTGTTCCCTAGAGTAACTTTCCAGCAATTTCAAGGGTGAGAGGGACAAAGGATGCCATAATTTTTATATCCATATTGTTTTTGAGGTATAATTGATACAAGTATACAACAAAATGATTCAGTATTTGTATATATTGCAAAATGATTATCCTGCTAAGTCTAGTTAACATCCATCACCGTATGTAGTTACATTTTTTTCCTTGTGAAATTTTAAGATTTACTCCCAGGTACTTTCAGATGTGTAATGTAGTATTAACTATAACTGCCATGCTACACATTAAATCCCCATGACTTAAGATCTAGAAGTTTCCACCTTTTGACCCCCTTCACACATTTTACCCACCCCTAATCCCCTGCCTCTGGCAACCACTAATGTCCTTTGTATCTATGAGTTTGTTTTGTTGTGGTGGTGGTTGTTCGTTGTTTAGATTCGGGATATAAGTGACACCACATGGTATTTGTCCTCTGATTTATTTCACTTAGGATAATGTCCATAAGGTCCATCCACGTTGTCACAAATGGCAACATTTTATTCTTTTAATATGGCTGAATAATGTTCTAGTGTGTGTACCATATTTCCTTTATCCGTTTGTCCATCAGTGGACATTTACGTTGTTTCCATCTCTTGGCTATTGTACATAATGCTGGAGTAAAGATAAGGGTGCATATACCTTTTGAATTTAGTTTATTATTTTCTTCAGATAAACCCCTAAAAGTGGAATTGGACGATCGTATAGTTATTTTTTGATGAATTTCCATACTGTTTTCCCAAGTGGCTGCCCCAATATACATTGCTACCAACAGTGCCCAAGTGTGCCCTTCTCTCTACATCCTCACTAATGTTTTTTTCCCCAAGATTTATTAATCTGATGGGGGGATGGTAGGGGAGGGGCAGAGGGAGGAAAGGGAGACAGAGTCTTAAGCAGATTCCCAGCTGAGTGCAGAGCCTAATGCAGGGCTCAGTCTCAGGACCCTGAGATCATGACCTGAGTTGAAACCAAGAGTCGGACGCTTAACCGACTGCACCGTCCAGGCGCCCCACCAACACTTACTTTTTGTCTTTCTGATACTAGCCATTCTAACAGGAGTGAGGTGATATTTCCCTGTGGTTTCGATTTCCACTTCCCTGCTGATTAGTGATGTGGAGCATGTTTTCATGTATTCGATGGCCATGTGTATGTCTATGCAGTTCCTCTGCCCATTTTTTATTTTGTGTGTGTCGTTTACTGAGTTGTATGAGCTCTTCATATATTTTGGATATTAGTGTCTTCTCAGATATGAGTTGCAAATATTTTCTCCAATTCAGTAGGTTGCTTTTTCATTTCGGTGACAATTGCCTATGCAGAAACTTTTTAATTTGATGTATTCCCACTTGTTTATTTTTGCTTTTGTTGCCTTTACTTTTGGTGTCAAATCCAAAAAAGCATCATGGTGATGACAGATATACTGACTATATATTCTCCTATATGTTAGGGTTTCAGGTCTTACATTCAAGTCTTTAAGGCATTTTTGAGTTTATTTTTGTATACAGTGTATGATAGGGGTCCAGTTTTCCCAAAAGTATTTATTGAAGAAATTGTCCTTTCCCCATTGCAAACTCTCGGCTCTTTTGTCATAAATTAATGGACCATATGTGTGTGGGTTTATTTCTGGGCTGTGTGTCTGATTTTATGCCAGTACCATACTGTTTTGCTTACTATGGCTTTGTAATATAGTTTGAAATCAAGGAGCATACGGCCTCCAGCCTTGTTCTTCTTTCTCAAAATTGTTTTAGCTATTCAGCATCTTTTGTGCTTCCATACAAATTTAAGGATTTTTTTTTGTTCTGTTTCTATGAAAAATACAATGAGAATTTTGATTGAACCATGAGAGACTATGGACTCTGGGAAACAAACTGAGGGCTTCAGAGGGGAAGGGGGTGGGGGAATGGGATAGGCCAGTGATGGGTATTGAGGGCACGTATTGCATGGTGCACTGGGGGTTATGCGCAAGTAATGAATCATGGAACATTGCATCAAAAACTAGGGATGTACTGTATGGTGACTAACATAATAAATTATTTTTTTAATTATAATAAAGTGTGGCAAAATATTAGGTTTGACAGAGTTGGCTGATAGGAAAAGGACTTTGTCATATCCTGTACTTTCTGTTAAAATACATCAATTAAAATGTTTATCTGAAGGCTTAAGGCTGTAAACAAAATATAGAAAGAAATTATTAAAGCAATCGTTCTCATTCATAACCAAAAAATTTAATTGTAATTTTTTGCAAAGATTATAGCAACCTAATTGTGTTCCAGAATTGCCTTAGGTATGTAAATGTTATAAATGTGAACATATTAAGTAAATTGTATTGAAGGAGAGCTGTCAGTATCAATTTAACAAAAATTTTTGATAAGGATTGCACTGAATCTGTATATTGCTTTGGGTAGTATGGACATTTTAACAATATCCCAATTCATGAGGATGGAATATCTTTCTATTTTTCTGTGTGTTTTCTTCAATTTCATTCATCAGTTTCTTATAGATTTCAGTGTTCAGGTCTTTAACCTCCTTGAATTTATTCCTAGGTATTTTATTCATTTTCATGCAATTATGAAAGTGCTTGTTTTCTTAATTTTCTTCCTGACTCTTCATTATTAGTGTATAGAAATGCAAAAGATTTTTGCATCTTGATATTGCATCCTGTGTCATTACTGAATTCATATATTCTAACAGCGTATTGGTGCAATCTTCAGGATTTTCTGCTTCTGTATATAATATGTCCTCTGCAAACAGTGACAGCTTTAATATTTCCTTTCCCATTTGGATGCCTTTGATTTATTTTCCTTTCCTATCTGCTGTGGGTAGGATTTCTAATACTATGTTAAATAATAGTGGTGAGAGTGCGCATCCTTGTCGTGTTCCTGACCTTACTGAAAAACCTTCAGCTTTTTGACATCAAGTCTGATGTTAGATGTGGGCTTGGCCTGCATTATGTGGAGGTTTGTTTCCTCTACTTTGTTGAGAGTTTTCACCATAAACAATATTGAGTTTTGCAAACAGTTTTTCTGCATCTATTGATGAGAATGCTCTTTTTATCCTTCGTTTTGTAAATGTGGTGTATCATGTTAACAGATGCTGAACCATCTTTGCATGCCTGAAAGAAATCCCACTTGATCATGGTGAATGGTCCATTTAATGTATTGTTGAATTCAGCTTGCTAGTGTTTTGTTGAGGATTTTTGCAGCTATGCTCAGTAGGGATATTGGGCTTTTCTTCTAGTGTCTTCATCTGGTTTTGGTATCAGGGAAATGCTGGCCTCATAAAATAAGCTTAGAAGTGTTCCCCCCTTTTCCATTTTTAGGAACAGTTTGAGAAGGACTGTTATTAATCTTCTTTGAATGTTTGCTATAATTCACCAGTGAAGCTGTGTGGACCTGGTCTTCTGTCTGGTGGGAAGTTTTTTTTTTTTATATTCTGATTCAATATCCTTACTAGAAATTGGTTTGTTCAGATATTCTATTTCTTCATGATTCAGTTGGGGAAAGTTATATGTTTCTAGAATTTTATACATTTCTTCTAGGTTGTCTAATTAGCATATAATTGTTCATCATAGTATGATTTTCTGTATTCTTAGGTTATCAGTTGTAACATCTCTTTCATTTCTGATTTATTTGAGCCCTCTTTTTTCCCCTTGGTGAATCTAGCTAAAGGTTTATCAATATTGCTATCTTTTCAAAAAGCTAGCTCTTTTTCCATTGATTGTTACTTCCTTGCTTATATTTTGGCCTTCACTTGTTCTTTTTCTGGTTGAGGTGTAAAGTTACGTTATTATTTCAGATTTTTTTCTTACCTGAGGTAGGCATTTATCACTATGAACTTCCCTCTTAGAACTGCTTTTATTACATTCCATAAGTTTTAGTGTATTTTCGTTTTTGGTTTCAAGCTATTTTGTTGATCCAAAGAATTTTGATTTTTTTCCCCCTAGGGAACAAACTATGCATAAAGTATTCGATATTTTAAAAGGGCACTAGTCACATGAAACATTCTCCAGAATAGATCACATATTAGGCCACAAAACAAGCCTTAACAAATTGAAAAAAATCCTAGTCATACCATGCATCTTTTCTGACCACAATGCTATGAAACTAGAAGTCAACCACAAGAAAAAATCTGGAAAGACCATAGAGGCTAAAGAACATGCTACTAAACAATAAATGGGTCAATTAGGGAAACAAATGAAAATGTAAACATAATGGCTGAAAAGCTTTGGGATGCAGTCCTAAAAGGGAAGTTCATAGCAATACAGGCCTACCTCAAGAAGCATAAAAATCTCAAACAACCTGATGTTACAACTAAAAGAGCTAGAAAAAGAACAAACAAAACCCCAAACTAGCGGAAGGAAGGAAATGATTAGATCAGAATAAATGATACAGAAACTAAAAGACCAATAGAACAGATAAGTGAAACCAGGAGCTGATTCTTTGAAAAAATTAATAAAATTGATAAACCTCTAGCCAGACTTATCAAGAAAAAAAGAGAAAGGACTCAAATCACAAATGACAATGGAGAAATGACAACCAACACCACAGAAATACAGTTAGAATATTATGAAAAACCAAATGCCAACAAATTGGGCAACTGAGAAGACATGGATAAATGCCAAGAAACATATAACCTACCAAAGCTGAAACAAGAAGAAATAGAAAACTTGAACAGACTGATTGATTACCATCAAAGAAATTGAGCCAGTAATAAAAAAAACTCCCAACAAACAAAACTCCAGGGCCAGATATCTTGAAAGGCAAATTCTACCAAGCATTTAATGAAGAGTTAATACCCATTCTTCTCAAAATATTCCAAAAATGGAAAAGGAAAACTTACAAATTCATTCTATGAGGCCAGCATTACCCTGACACTGAAACCAGATAAAGACACCACAAAAAAAAAGAGAAGTTCATGCCAATTTCTCTGACGAACATAGATAGAAAGGTCTCAACAAAATACAAGCAAACTGAATCCAACGATACATTAAAATTCATTCATTGCAATCAAGTGGGATTTATTCCTGGGTTGCAAGGATGGTTCAGTATTCACATATCAATCAAAGTGACACATCACATCAATAAGAGAAAGGATCAGAACCATGATCATTTCAATAGATGCAGAAAAAGCATTTGACAAAGGACAACATCCATTCATGATTAAAACCCTCAATAAAGTAGGTTTAGAGGGAACATAATAAAAGCCATATATGAAAAACCCACAGAGAACATCATCCTTAATGGGGAAAAACAGAGTTTTTCTCCTAAGGTCAGGAACAAGACAAGAATATCCACTCTCACCACTTTTATTCAACAGAGTACTGGAAGTTCTAGCCACAGCAATCAGACAACAAAAAGAAATGCATCCAAATCGGTAAGGAAGAAGTAAAACTTTCAATATTTGCAGATGACATGATACTTTATGTAGAAAACCTGAAAGACTCCACCAAAAAAACTGGTAGAACTGATAAATTCAGTAAAGTCACAGGATACAAAATCAATGTACAGAAACCGATTTTATTTCTATATACCAATAATGAAGCAGTAGAAAGTGAAATTAAGAAAAACTTATTTAAAATTGCACCAAAAATAAGATAACTGGGAATAAACCTAATCAAAGAGGTGAGAGACCTGTACTCTGAAAACTATAAAACACTGATGACAGAAATTGAAGACAACACAAAGAAATGGAAAGACATTCCATGTTCATGGATTAGAACACACACTGTTAAAATGTCTATACTACCCAAAGAAACCTACACATACAATGCAATCCCTATCAAAATACCACCAGCATTTTTCACAGATCTAGAACAAATAATCCTAAAATTTGTATGGAACCCACAAAAGACCTGAAATAGCCAAAGCAACCTTGGAAAAGAAAAGCAAAGCTGGAGGCATCACAATTCCAGACTTTAAGATGTATTACAAAGCTGTAGTAATCAAAACAGTATTGTACTGGCAAAAAAACAGAGCAATGGAACAGAATAGAAAACCCTGAAAGGAACCCACAAGTATGTGGTCAATTGTTGACAAAGCAGGAAAGAATATCCAATGGAAATAAAGATAGTCTTTTCAACAAATGGTGTTGGGAAAACTGGACAGAAACGTAAAAAACTAAACCATACACAAAAATTCAAAATGGATCAAAGACCTAAATGTGAGACATGAAACCATAACAATCCTGGAGAACACAGACCATAACCCCTTTGACGTCGGCCATAGCAACTTCCTTCTACATGTTTCCTGAGGCAAGCGAAACACAAGCAAAAATAAACTATTGGGACTACATCAAGATAAAAAGCTTCTGCACAGTGAAAGAAACCCTCAGCAAAACTAAAAGGCAGCCTACTGAATGGGAGAAGGTATTTGCAAATGACATACCTGATAAAGAGTTAGTATCCCAAATATATAAAGAACTTATGCACCTCAACACTCAAAAATCTAATTTTAAAATGGGCAGAAGATATGAACATTTTTCCAGAGACCTACAGATGGCCAATAGACACATGAAAAGATGTTCAACACTACTTATCATAGAAATGCAAATCAAAACCACAGTGAGATACCACCTCACACCTGTCGGAATGGCTAAAATCAACACAAGAAACAACAGGTATTGATGAGGATGTGGAGAAAGGGGAACCTTTGTGCACTGTTGGGGAGAATGAAAACTGATGCAACCACTGTGGAAAACAGTATGGAGGTTCCTCAAAAAGTTAGAACTCCCCTCTGATTCAGCAATTGCCCTACCAGGTATTTACCCAAAGGATGAATTTTAGGTTTTTGATGTCACACCTACATCTTTTTATCTTGTGTAGCCCTTATTATAGTTATTTTTACTACTTACGTATTTTAACCTTTCATACTAACCTTATGTGATGAATCCACTACCTTTACTATATATTTACCTTTACCAATGAGATGTGTGCTTTCATATGTTTTCTTGTTAGTAATTAGTGCCCATTCTTTTCAGCATAAAGAAGTCCCTTTACCATCTCTTGTAAGGCTGGTTTAGTGGTGAACTCTTAGCTTGTCTGTAAAACTATGTCTCCTTCAATTCTGAATAATTTTGTTGAATAGAATATTCTTGGTTGGAAGCTGTTTTCTTTGAACACTTTGAATGTATCATGCCACTCCCTTTAGCCTGCAAAGTTTCTGGTGATAATACATGCTGACAGTCTTATGGGGTTTTTCATGTATGTAACAAGCTGTTTTGCTGCTTTTAAGGTTCTCTCTTTGTCTTTAACTTTTGACATTTTAATTATAATGTGTTTTGGTGTAGGTCTCTGGTTTCTTCTTACTTAGAAATCTCTGGGCCACCTTGATCTGGATGTCTCTTTCTTTCCCATGTCGGGGAAGTTTTCAGCCTCTTTCTCTCCTCCTTCTGGGACCCCTTGTGTGCAAATAATGGCACCATATTGTATGTAAATGTTAGTCTGCTTGATGTTGTTCCATATATCCTTTAAGCTGCTTTCATTGTTTACCCATTCAGAGCAGCAAAAAGAAGAATTTTAAATTCTTCTACCTAGTCTTTGAGTTCACTATTTCTTCTGCTTTATCTACTTTGTTGTTGAATTCCTCTTATGTATTTTTAAATTCAGTTATTGAATTCTTCAGCTCTGTGACTTTGGTACTTATATTTTAAGTTCTCACTGTACTTAACCCTTCTTTTTCCAAGTTCAGTGAGCATTTTTATGACGATTACTTTGAACTCTTTATCAGGTAAATTACTTTTCTCCATTTTACTGAGGTTTATTTTCCAAGGTTTGATCTTGTTTGGAGCACGTTCTTCTGTTGTATTGGATGAAACAGCCACTTCTCCCGATGTTGAAATGGTGGTCTTCTGTAGGAGGTGATCCTTATTGGTCATCCGTGCCCTAGCTTTTGGTTGTCTCTCAAACCTTTCTGATTCTCTAAGCAGACTATTTTCAGTAGCTTCCAATATTTGAGAGCGTGCCAGTATGTATCGTGTAGCAACGGTGAGAATCTTAGCACTTGGATTCAGGCTTAGTGGAAGCCAGACCCCCAAGCAGCAGCTGTTAAGGATGCCAACAGACATAGAGTGCTGTGGGACTGTAAGTGTTAGCTCCACGGGTCATCTGAGCTGCATGAATGGGAGTTGTCCCCTGGGAGGCGATCACAAAAATTAATTGGGACCTCTGACAAGTGCATAAGCTCCTGTCTGGGACATACGGGTGAGCTGTAGTGAGACAAAGGGAGAGCACAAAGATGGCATCCCTTGGACTATGTTTCCTCAGAGTCCCTCCGTAGGTTCCTAGATGGGTGCTGAATCTGAAGCCTGCCCCTCAGGATGAGGCTCCAGGGTAAGCAAACGGGAATTTTTCACAGAAAGATGGGATCTGCCTTAACCTGTCTGTGCAGTGCCCCAGCGGTGACAGCCTACCACAAACTGTCTTCTTGATCATTACAGTCTTGTGGCATCCAGGAATGCAAGTCTTTTCGGCCACTAGAGCCAGGTGATCAAGGGGTATCCTCTGGGTGGCATCCACAAAAACCATGGCACCAGATGTAAAAACGGGGTCAGCAGCTCTCTCGGAGCTCCCCTCCAATAGCTGCTAGCACTCTGGAGAGCCGCAGAGGGAGAGTACAAAGATACTTCTCCCCTCCTCGGTCTCCGAAAGTTTACGGTCAGTCCCTAGATGTATATTTAGCGAGAAGCCCGCCCCTCACACTGTAGCTATGATGATAAGCTAACGGGCCTCTTTCACAGAAAGACTGAACTCCTGGGTCTGAACTAATTGCTGTCTCCTGAGGGTGGTAGCTGTTGAACGTTGTCCTGTTGGTTACTGTCTTGTAGGACCTGCAGGTGTAAGCAACACTGGCCCAAGAGCCAGATGATGTAGACGTGTCCTGGCAGCATCACCAGCGAGTATCAGGGAGCCCGAAAAGGTGTACATGCCTTTCTGGAATATACTAGTGAGCTGTAGGGAAGCAGATGGAGAGTGTGAAGATGGGGCCCACCAGCTTGAGTGAAGCAAAGGGGGAGTGCAAAGGATGATTCTCACTGAAAAAGGGATAGAGAGAGAGACAGGGGGACAGAGTGAAGGAGAGAGAGACACGGAGAGACCAAGACCCAAAAAGTCATAAGGAGATGTTTAGAGGGAAAGAGGAAAAGGAGAGAGACAGACATGGGGTGAGAGGGATATAGAGAGGGGTAGGGGGAAGCTGGGACAGAGAGACAGAGAAAGACCAAGACCTACACAGGGGGAGAGAGGTAGAAAGACGCACCAACACAAAGAGACAGAGGGAGAGAAAGAGAAGGATAAAAGGGAGAGAGGCGGATGGAGCAAAGGAGAGACACACAGACAAAGCAAGAGATGGCCACACATGCAGAGAGAAGGAGAGGGAAAGGGAGAGAGAAATGGGGAACAAGTGTGCAAAGGACAGATGGCGAGGAGATGAGGGGGACAGAGATGGAGTGCGTGTGAAAGCTGGGGAGTGACAGATGGACAGACCTGGAGGGAAGGCGAGCATGAGGGGCAGACTGAGAGCAGGAGAGCCTGAGTGTGCACGACAGGGAGCAAGGAATGGATGGAGAGGGACAGAGGCAGTGGGGGAGCTGGATGGAGGGAGCGAGACCGTGCCCACGGGCTTTAGAAGGCAGGAGAGCACAAAGATGGCACCTACCGGCTGGAGTGTACAGAAGTAGCCCAAAGGCCGAAAGTAAAATAAGAGCGATGGCTTCCACTGGCTTTAGCAACAGAGAAATGTGAAAATGGTACCCACCCTTCTCTCCCTGGAGACTCTCCCTCATGCCCCCGCCCGCAGTCACACTCTTAAAAATGATCAAAGGAGGCTCTTTCACCTCATGTCCGGTGCTTTTCAAATGGCTGCTTCTGGGTTGCTCTTCGGGGTGAGTTTGCATGTTGAGCCCTGTAAGCACCATTTCTCAGTTTACCACACACCTGCGTGTCTCGTGTGCTTCAGCCCTATTGGTTTTCAAAGCTAGACTTTTGGGGGAAGCTCTTATGTGCAGATCTCAAAAGACAAGGTTCCCCAAGTGGGGTGGAAATACTCTGAGCCTCAGGGAGAAGCTCCAGGTTTTCAGTTCCCTCCCGATGGGTGTCACCGTGCTGGGTGTGTGGATTTTTTGCTGAGATTGTGTCTCAGCTTTGTGTACCTGCTTGGATGTGGCTTTTTTCTCATTTCCGGGTGTGCAGCAGCCCCTCTGCCTGGTCTCAGGTTTTTCTCAGAGAAAATTATTCCATAGGTAGTTGGAAATTTGCTGTGTACACGGGAGGAGGGGAATTCTGGATCTTCTTCCATTGCAACCTTGAAACGGAACACCACCATCTATCTGTAGAGAAAACGCTACAGAGTTTTCTAGAAGATTCTCCAGGAAGAGCTCATTCCAGTCTGATGACAGGCGTTTATGTAACTCCTGCACACTGCTGGCACCACCCAACTTGTGGGGTGTCCCATCATCTGTCGCCAAGATTTCTGTGGTCTCTTGGCCATGGTGGGGTACATTCCAGTGACTGTTGATAGCCTGCTGACCTGAACACTTATTCCTCCCCGTGGTCGTGTTTCTTCTTTATATTCTGTCAATCAAGGCGCAAGGCTCAGAGGAGGAATGTGTGTGGCAGCCGATGGTGGCACCATGGGCAGCTTCCATCCTAGCCTCAGAAGCACTGGAACAGCAGCTGTTCCCGTTCCTCGTTGGCTGCCCTTTCCCACAGGCCCCAGCCGCCACAACATCCCTTGGCCTTCTCCTCCCTCCAGACCAGCTTTCTTTTCTACGCTTGTTTTCTGGGATCCTTCTGCCCTGGACATCCCCCTCTCCCCCAGAAAAACCTAAATACTCGTCTTTTTAAAGATGCAGAGCGGTTTCTCTCCATTTTGACTCACTCCATTGTCTGCACGCACTCCATTAACGTGCTTCTCAGTCACCTCCTCCTGAGCTTCCCATCTCACGAGACCTGGCAGAGGCATTTAAATGTTGTCTTTCTTTTCCTTCTAGTCACTAGCAGTGGATTAGCCATTTAGCCTCCCACGGAGATAAAATATAAATTATTCCCATCTTCCCTGAAACGCTCTTAAAAGGGAAAAGCAAGTATAGAATTTGGAGTTTGAGTCGTGAATATTTTTCCCTTGATCCTTTTGTGGGAGGAAAAATATTTCACTTTAAATACAGAGAGCAGTATATATTCTGCCTTACACATAACTTCTAGAGAAGTAAATTCATAAGTAAAATCGAGACGAGACTGGGCTTATTTTTTCAGTGGGCTCAGCTGATCAGCTTGTTTGCTTTCTCTGGCTTATTTCATCTAAATAGGTTTCTATTGATATAAAAATCATTTTACACAATATAAGTTCTAGGGGGGTAGAGTAGAAAAAAAATCACTTTGGGGGGAATCGTTTGAGGTACAAATGATAATTAAGTTAATATACCTAGAGTGTAGACCAAGTTTAATCTCCTCTAACTGTGCAATCCTGAGCTGGCTACTAAGCCAGAATGGTCCAGAACTACAATGTTTGGAAGCTTCACCTAGTCCAGGGTTTTTCAACCTCAGTACTACTGACATTTGGGGCTGGCTAATTCTTTGTTGGGGGGAGGCTTTCCTGTGGATTCTAACACCTGAAGCAGCATCCCCGTCTCACTAGAGGCTAGAAGTACCACGTCACTGTGCCAACGAAAAATGTGTTCAGACACAGCCAGATATTCCCTAGAAGGCAGAATCACCCCTGTTAACCATGGACCTAGTTCTCGTATGTACACGGTTATGCAGACCTAGTCTGTGAAGTGGGTTGACTCCAATTTAATGCAAAAAATCTGTCAGTACTGTTGTACGTACCTTGTAGTAACTGTTGGCCCGTAGCGCACCAGGGCAGGCCCAGAGTCTTCCTGACCATTGTAAAGCGGTGCTACTGAACCTTTCATGGGCATACCAGTCACTTGGGCATCTCGCTAATAATTCAGATCCTAATTCAGCAGGTTTGGGATGGACCATGGGCTTCTCCAGTGATGCTGTGAGTCCAAGCACCATACTGTGAGTAGCGAGGGTCCTTAGATGAGTAAGTCCGCGGTAGTAAGCCCTTCTTTGCACACAGCGTCACTATAGCGCTCTGGTTGGTCCAACAGAGCCCTTGGGGGTCAGGTCTGACAGTCCTCTCTTTGTCTGCCCTAGGTTGTTGCTGCGAATCCCACTCTATTCCTTCAGCATGGTGCTAGTGGATAAGCACGGCATGGACAAGGAGCGCTATGTCTCCCTGGTGATGCCCGTGGCCCTCTTCAACCTCATCGATACTTTCCCCTTGCGGAAAGAGGAGATGGTCCTGCAAGCTGAAATGGGCCAGGCCTGTAACACCTGATGTGACGGCTCCTCTCTTGGCAGGTCCTCCTCTCGTTCTACGGAGTGCTATGCACGCGGAAAGGCCAGAAAAATATCCTTGATGTACAGATTTTTATTTGTAATTTTAAAAGTCTATTTTAATATGAGCTTTCTTTGCACTTACTTAAAAATTACCATGATGCTTTTTGTACTTTGAACTGTACCCCCCAAAATGGTGACTATGATCTGCACTCTATTCCATCACGGCTGGTTAATTTTGTAGAGAAATTAGAAACCACAACCATACACATGCTTTCAACGTGTTATTCAGTGTAACACATAACTTCTATTTTGTTTTTTTATATAAAACTTATATTAATAAAATAAAATATTTTGGAGCAAAACTCGTTTTGTGTTTTAAGCACAAGCCATACTTGCTCAGTGGCTTTAGGACTGGAAAGATGTGATGACTTTTGTCAGGGAGAGCTCAGCTGAGCTGGGAGAGCTGTGCTTTCAGGTGGTGGAGCAGTTGATTACAGCAACAAGCCAAAAATTAAAGAGGTAATAAGCCTTTAATCCCTAACCCTGATAGCATAAACAAGAAGCTAAAACCAGAGGAAGCACCAATTCTCCCCTTTTCTTTTTCCCCAGTGGACCACTGTTACGAGTCAAAGGTCAGAGAGATCAGCAAAGACAGAGGGGTCATCACCCTGTTGAGGGAGGTCCAGGTTGTGGGACCCTCTACTTGAAGATAGTCCTACCAGTCCACACCCAAGTGCTAAACAAACACACACTTACCCCACCTTTTTATTCCCAACAGCTTTTTAATGGGTACACTCAAAACCTTAGCAGCAAGGCAGGTCCCATGGGAGAAAGCAAGACCTTTTGCTGTAGCACTACTTTCTGGCAAAAAGAGAAAGCTCCCTCACTACGAACCAGTTGAATCAAAATACAGAGACATTTGGAAGGTAGCGTAGAAGGATCCTGAGCTCACCTTACCCCATGGGCACAGCGAGGCATCAAGTACACGTATGTAACGTACTCTGATGATTACCTGAAGACTGGTGGAACAGATCTTCTACAGCTCGTCATAGCAGCCATATCAACAAAGGTCAGGGGAGTGGCAAGACGGTTGGGAATCAGACCCCTGGCACAACATCACAAACAGGGAGGAGCGAGACCATCAGACCCCACACCAGGTACCCCTGGCACCGGGAACACAAGTCCCCATAACATCTGGCTCTGGAAACTATTGGGGCTTAACTCTGGAAGAGCCCAAGGGTGATAGGAAACCAAGTTCCTGCCCTTAAAGAACCAGCATACTCAATAATGGCCCAAGCCACAGCACAGAAGCAACAGTTTGATAAGCGCCTGGGGTATACATGAAGGTGGTTTACCAACTAACCTTGTCAGAGGAGCAGAGATCTGCAGGAGATTCCTCTCGGAACAAAAGTACTGGTGGGCGCCATTCTTCTTGCTCTTCCCCAGCCTTGACAGCCGGATGCTCATGGGAGCCACTTCTGACACTGTCCATCTCTCTTCTTAGCACAGCATGCTTCCTCCCTTGGCCCTCTCCTGTGCAACGCCCCCCCCATTCAAGCTGCCTGCCCCCAAAGTGACTCCCACCCTGCCTCACTTGGCAGGCAGCCCTGGCCAGGACTGGCACCCCTCCAACGTGATTGCTGCTACCCCACCAGCACACTCACGGCTCCAGCAGCCAGACTTTCAGCTGTCTGTTCCGTGGAGCACGCCCCGCCCTTTGGTGCACCTGCAGCTGTAGCAGAAAGGCTAACTGCAGACAGCTAGGCTGACTACCGTCCTTGACCACGAAGGAGCCTGTAGTGACGGCAGCCAGACCTCTCAACAGCACAGGGAGCAGCCCCGCCCAATGCATTCAGAGCAGGCAAAGCAGGTTATTGCAGACGGCTGGGCTGGAGGCAATCATGGCTCGCCACAGGAGGAGGGTGCCCACAGATGACCTGGGACACTCCTGCAGTGCCTGAATGTGGTGACCAGGCAGGATTGCGTTACAGGGCACCACGGGACCTTTTACACAAGGCCACTACTGTGAAGACCAGGAGACAGGGCTGACCTTCCAAATACGCAGAGACACAGAGTTGGCGAAAACGTGGAGACAGAGGAATGTGTCCCAAATGAAAGAACAAGACAAAATCACAGTAAAAGAATAAAACAGATAAAATGGATAATATGTCTGATAATAAATTCCAAATAATGGTCATAAAGATACTCACTGGACTGGAGAAAAGAGTGGATGTGCTAAGAACTCTAAGAGATATTAAATTTAAAAAAGAACCAGCCAGAGCTGGAGAATTCAATAAGTGTAATGAAAAACACACTAGAGGGAATCAATAGCAAATGAAAGAATGCAAAAAAAAAAAAAATGGATCAGCAATCTGGAAAATGGGGGAAAAAATTAGAATAGGTTAAGGGGACTCTGTGACATCACCAAATGTCCCAACGTTCACATTATAGGGGTCCCAGAAGAAGAAGAGAGTCAGAACATTCATTTGAAGAAATAATAGCTGAAAACTTCCCTAATCTGGAGAAGAAAACAGACATCCAGGTCCAGGAAGCATAGAGAGTCCCTAGGAAGATGACCACAAGTTGGTCCTTTAATAATAATTAAAATGGCAGAAGTAATGATAAAGATTCAAAAGCAGCAAGAGAAGACAATTACATACAAAAGAAATCCCCTAAGGCTGTCAGATGATTTTTCAGCAAAAAACTTTGCAGGCCAGAAAGGAATGGCATGATATCTTCAAAGTGATGAAAAAAACCTACAACCAAGAATAGTCTAGCCCTCAAAGCTATCATTTAGAACGGAAGGAGAAAGTTTCCCAGACAAGCAAAATTAAAAGACTTCATCAACACTAAACTAGGCTTACAAGAAATGTGAGGCGAATTCTTTCAGTGGAAAGAAAAGGCCATACCTAGAAGTATGAAAAGTATAAAAGGAAAAAATTTCACAGGTAAAAGCAATCAGATAGAAAAGGCAGATTAATCACTTATAAATA
This sequence comes from Ursus arctos, assembly GCF_023065955.2. Classification (NCBI taxonomy): domain Eukaryota; kingdom Metazoa; phylum Chordata; class Mammalia; order Carnivora; family Ursidae; genus Ursus; species Ursus arctos. The sequence goes on along the minus strand of NC_079873.1, from coordinate 32,040,434 downwards.
GTATGGAGGTTAAAACACAAAGTAGTAAAATCAATTATATCTACAAAAATTAGTCAAGTGATACACAAAAAGGTATATATACAGAAAACATGGAGAGGGAAGTAAATAGTATTTTTAGATTGTGTTCAAACTTAAGTGACCATCAATTCAATATACACATAGGATGTTAGATGGGAACCCCACGGTAACCACCAATCAAAACCCTATAGTAAATACACACACAAAATTAAATCCATGCATAACACTAAAGAAAGCCATTAAATCACAAGGGAAGAGATCAAAAGAAGAAAGGAACAGAAAAGAACTACAAAAACGACCAGAGGAAAATTTTCAAAAATGGCAATAAGTGTATACTTATCAATAATTACTTCAAATGTAGACGGACTCAATGCTCCGGTCAAAAGAAACAGGACGACTGAATAAATAGAAAACCAGACCCATCTATATGCTGCCTACAAGAGAGTTCCAGCAGACCTCAAGACACGTACAGACTAAAAGTGAAGGGACGGAAAAAGATAGGCAAGTGGAAGCAAAAAAAAACATTGAGGTAGCAATACTTATATCCCACAAAAAAGACTTTAAAACAGACTGTAGCAAGCAAGCAAGAAGGGCATTACATAATGATAAAGGGATCAATCAAAAGGATACAATTGCAAATATCTATGCACCAAATATAGGAGCACCTAAATACATAAAGCAGATATTAATAGACATAAAGGGAGAAAGTGAAAGTTACACAGTAATAGGAGACTTTTACACCCCATACACATGATGGATACATTATCCATTAAAAGAAAATATAAAAACTTATATGCTAACAAATTGGACAACCCAGAAGAAATGGATAAATTTCTAGAAACACAGTCTTCCGAAGAAGAAGAAACAGAGGAGTGGGGAGTTAAGATGGTAGAGGAGTAGGGGGGACCCTAAATTGGTCTCATCCCTTGAATACAACTAGTTATCAAATCATTCTGAACACCTGAGAAATCAATCCGAGAGATGAGAAAACAAATGCTGCCGGTCTCCACGTAGAAAAGTGACCAGCATTCGAAGGTGGGAGGTAAGGAGACGGAATCCAGTGGGTATAGCTGGGGATGCGGCAGAGCGAGGGAGCCCGCTTAAGGAGGCTACTGCGAAGTATTCTAGGCAGCGGAGTGCAAAATGGGAACTTCTGGAAGTCCGCTACAGTGGGGATGCCCCTGGCTTAAAGGTGCTCGGGTGGCAAAGCAGGGCAGAATCCTAGGAGCATGGTCTCGAGATTCCAGAGGTTAGAAGAACCGGGGTGCCGGAGTGCAGCAGCGTTTCCAGGCCTGGGAGCGCGGAAGCTGGCTCAAGACAGCGAGTCCAGGCACCCGCTTTCTGCTGTGTTGCCATAAACTGTGACCAGCTGCCTGGTGGGTGACCGCTCTCCCAGCAGGAGCCCAGCAGAAGGCACAAGTGTGGCGAGACTCCCCTCCCTCCTGGAGGACCAGCGCACAGGAGTCCGTGAAATTTGGAGTTTTGGAATTCAGTGGCGCGCTTGAGATAAAAACACCTGGTCACAGGCTAGATGAACACAGTTCTGACAGAAGCCAGGGAGACCAGCGTGATTGACTGCTTTTCTGTGAGGCCTCACTGAAGAGTGGGGGCGTGAACTTCCAGCTCCAGGGCTAGAGAGTAGGGCAGGGCCCTACTGATCCCTCGCCCCCCCCTCCAAAATCAGGGCTGAAAGCCTTCAGAGAGCAAGACAGCTCCACCTAGTGGAGTCCGGAGCCACTTACACCAAGCCCGGCCTCGGCGCACTGGAGGCCCGTTTCCACCAGGGCAAGCACCCCAGAGATCAGCACAACAGGCCCCTCCCCCAGAAGACCAGCACGAACAACCGGCTCTCACCAAGCTTACTGATCATAGAGGGCAGCAAAGCTTCAGCTCCTGGGGACACCAAGATGCCTGTTGAGCTTTTTTACCTTCAACTGTTCTTTTCCCACCTGGACTTTTTGGAACTTTATTGTGCACACGCACAGCTCAGGGGTCCAAGATTTGAGACAAATTTATCTGCAGATCCAGAGAAAGAGCCCAGATGCCCATTGAGAGATGAACGGATAAAGATGTGACACACACACACACACACACACACACACACACACACACACTGGAATATTAGCCATCAGAAAGGATGAATACCTATCATTTACACTGATGTGTATGGAACTGGAGGGGATTAGGCTGAGCAAAGTAAGTCAATCAGAGAAAGGCAATCATATGGTTTCACTCATATGTGGAATATAAGATACAGCACAGAGGATCATAGGGGAAGGGAGGGAAAACTGGATGGGAAGTCATCAGAGAGGGAGAAAAACCACAAGAGACTCTTAACTCCAAGACACAACTGAAGGTTGCTGGAGGGAAGGTGGGGGGGAGGATGGGGTATCTGGGTGATGGGCATTAAGGGGGGCATGTGATGTGATGAGCACTGGGTGTTATATGCAACTGATAATTTATTTAACACTACATCTGAAACTAATGATGTATGCTGTATGTTGGCTAAATGAATTTAAATAAAAACAAAAGAAGGACAGCAGGAATTAGGAGGATATCGATACTATCCTTCAAACAAGAGATACTGGAGTATGGGAGAAAACACTTATCAGCTATGAAAAGTGATGCAAAAGAAAGTCAGGATTTACTTAGGATTATCTTGAAAAGATACCAAAGGTACAGGAAGGTTATTTTACTATGAAATATGTGTGTGTGGCGGGGGGGGGGGGGCAGTGGTCCAGAAGGCATCACAGAAAGGTCTGGGAGAGAGCTCGGCTGAGGTACACTCAGAGCAGTATGAGAATGAGACGTCAACAACAGAAGACTCGTTAGAAGATTGGTGAGATGTCTCATGCTTGTAACTAAAGGATTATAAACATAAAAGGCACGGGTAAACCTGGCAGGCTCTGAGGTGCCCATTTGCACAGCACTCCTGCTTTGGTGGCAGCACGGACCCTCATGGTGATCGCTAGGTAACTGTCCTAGACTCCAAGACAGGAAGAGCCAGGTCCGGCCCTCAACTATGGTAGGTGCGGGACTTGGCTCTTCCCGGCCTGGGGTCTGGAAGAGTTTACACAGGAATCATCACGAGTCCCACAAGAAGCTAACAGGATTTCCTAGAGAATCGTTAGTTCCACGTGTGGGGCAGGAGAACGCAGAAGGGAGCCGGAGACAGCTTGCTGTTGTCAGAACATAGGAATGCCTTCGGAGGTAACTGAGATAATATTTCTTAAAAAGATAAGGAATCCCTGCAAATCAATTAAAAAATACAAACAACAACAAAAATGAGCAAAAGATTTGATCAGACAGTTCATGAGAAGACATATGAAAAGCCAATAAGCATAAGAAAAGATGTTGAGCATCTTTTGTCATCAGGGTAATGAAAAATGAAAACCACGAAAAAATATCCCTTGAGTGGTTAAAATTAAAAAGACCAATATACTCAAATAAAAAAATTTTTTAAAAATCAAATGTAGCAAAATGTTAATAATTAGTGAATCTGGGTAACAAGTATTTGAGAATTCTTTACTTTTTTTTTTTTAAGAGAGAGAGAGAGTGAGCATGAAAAGGGGGAAAAGGGCAGAGGGAGAGGGAGAAAAAGAATCTTATGCAGGCTCCACGCTGGCCCAGCATGGAGCCTGATGCAGGTCTCAATCTCATGACCCTGAGATCATGACCGGAGCTGAAATCAAAAGTTAGATGCTTAAGTGACTGAGCCATCCAGGTGCCCTGGGAATTCTTAACTTTTAATGCAACTTTTCTCTAAGTTTGAAATTATTTCAAATTAAAAATAAAAATAAATTATACCATGAACCTAAAACTATTTGATATCTGGGGGGAAAAGGGGGAAAGGACTGATAGTGAAAGTGCTGGCAGTGTGTGGATTATGGGGAAATAAGAGTTTCTAGAATACTGCATAGGTGGAGAACATATTTTCAAGGACCTGCTATGGACTCTGTTGTCTCCCCACAGATGAGGACATAGCCTTGCTGATCTTGGTTCAAAGATGGGAGGAGACAGGAATTCCACATCAGTTAGCAGCATAATAGCTCACATCCTAACTCTCCTGCTGATAAGTATAACTCTGTAAAAACATAGAAAAAGGTGCTTTGAATTCACTGGAACTCAATCAAAAGCAGGCAAATAATGGAGAAGATATGACCCTGAAAGAATGGAAACACATTGAATGAGCTCCACATTTAGTTGGCTTTTCCTCTGAAGCCCCTTCCATTTGTGTGACGAACCAGACAGAGAACTCAAGCGGAAGGCTATAGCTTCATTGGGCTGAAAATTCAGAGGACAGAGATGGGGTGGCTACGGAGGCTGGAAACTGAGGAAACATGGGAGAGAGGAGAAGGCATAGTGAAGGAGGCTCTGGATCTGCAGATAAATTTACCTCAAATCTTTAACTGACCCCTGAGTTGTGCATGTGCACAGTAAAGCTCCAAAAACTCCAGGTGGGAGAAGAACAGTTGAAGGTAAAAGAGCTCAGCAGGCAGCAGCGGGTCAGTACCTGAGATTGAGTCATGTTACAGAGGCTCACTGAATAGCTGAGGCTTTGCTGGAAAACCCAGAAGTACAGACTCGGCCTCTGGACTAAGATAAACCAAACAGACCTGCTCCACAAATTCTAAAACCAAGCTTCCACAAAATCAGGATGATAAACTGGTAATTTAGCTGTGTCTGCAAGAACAAAAATGAGGCCAGCCTCTATGGGAAGCACTCCCTTAAACTAGCAGTTCTCAAACCTTGGGAGACTCCAAAGCACTTTAGTTTATGTGTGTGATATCTACCAATATTTCACTGTGTTATAAATTAAAACTAAAAAGGAAAAAAATCTCATTTATAATTGCATAAAAAAGAATAAAATACCTTTAAAAAACAATAAAATACTTAAGAATAAATTTAACTAAGGAGGTGAAACACCTGTTCACTGAAAACTATAAGACAACGAGGAAAGAAATTGAAGGAGGACAAAAATAAATGGAAAGGTATTCCATACTCATGGATTGGAAGAATTAATATTGTTAAAATGTCCATATAATGCAAAGCAATCTACAAATTCAATGTAATCCTTATCCAAATTCCAATGGCATTTTTCATGGAAATAGAACAAACAATCCTAAAATTTGTGTGGAACCACAAAAAACCCCAAATAGTCAAACCAATCTTAAGAAAGTAGAACAAAGCTGAAGCACCATGTTCCCTGATTTCAAACTGTATTACAAAGCTATAATAATCAAAACAGCATGGTATTAGCATAAAAACAGACACACAGATAAATGGAACAGAATAGACAGTCCCTAAATAAACCCACACATGTATGGTCAATTAATTTATGACAAAGGAGTCAAGAATATACAATGGGGAAAGGATAATCTCTTTAATAAATGGTGTTTGGAAAACTGGACAGCCATATGCAAGAGACTGAGACTGGACCACTATCTTATGCCATACATAAAAATTAACTCAAAATGGATTAAAGACTTGAATGTAAGACAAAAACCATAAAACTCCTAGAAGAAAACATAGGCAGTAAGCTCCCTGACATTAGTCTTGGAGAGGATTCCTTGGATCTGATTCCAAAAGTAATAGCAACAAAAGCAAAAATAAACAAGTGGGACTACATCACACGAAGAGCTTTTTACACAGCAAAGGAAATCATTTTTAAAATAAAAAGGCAACCTACTAAATGGGAGAAGACATTTGCAAACCATATAGCTAAAAAGGGGTTAGTAGCCAAAATATATATAGAACGCATACAACTCAAAAGCAAAAACCCCAAACAATCCAATTAAAAAATGACTACACCAAAAACTAATGATGTACTATATGTTGGCTAATTGAATTTAAGAAAAATGAGTGGAAGATCTGAACAGAAATTTTCCCAAAGAAGACCTATAGATGGCCAACAGGTATGTGAAAAGATGCTTGGTACCACTCATCATCAGGGAAATCCAAATCCCAATCCCAAGGAGATCTCACATCTGTCAGAATAGCTAGAATTAGAAAGACAAGAAATAAAAGTGTTGACGAGGATGTAGAGAAAAAGGAACCCTCACGCACTGTTGGTGGGAATGCAAACTGGTGCAGCCACTGTGGAAAACAGTATAGAGGTTCCTTAGAAAATTAAAAATAGAACTAATATGTGATCCAGCAATTCCACTTCTGGGTACTTACCCAAAGAAAACAAAATCACTCTCTCAAGCAGATATAAGCACCTCCACATTCCCTGCATTATTTACAATAGTCAAGATATGGAAACAATCTAAATGTCCATTAATGGATGAAGAAAATGTATCTGTGTGTATAAGTGTGTGACAAAGCACACATTGGTGGTTGTTGGGGGTGGGGGATTGGGGGTGGGTGAGATGGGCGAAAGGGATCAAATGGTAGAAACTTCTATATATAAAATAAGTCGCTGGGATTACTGTACACCATGGCAATTAGAGTTAACAATACTGCATTCCATATTTGAGAGTGGCTAAGAGAGTAAATCTTACAAGTTTTCATCACAAGAAAAAGATTTTTCTAACCATATATGGTGACAGATGTTAAAAAGACATTGTGATCATTTTGCAATATATACAAATATTGAATAGTGTTGTACACTTGAAACAATGCCAGTTATACCTCAAAAATAATATGGGTATAAAAAATTATAGCATTCTTGGCATTATATATCAAGTATAACTCAATAGGAGGCTAAAACAAATTTTAAAAAACTGTATTCTAATTCACTTAGAAAAAATAATAACCTCATATGTCAACATAGATATATTTTTTAGAAAATTAAATATGCTTCTCAAAACAAAAGTGAGGTAAGTGGCATTATTTTACATTATTACAAGTGTTTTCAAAGTTTTCCATGAAAGCAGACAGCTAGATTCTCATATATACTTTTCCATTCGGTCTGCTGTAGTATCAATATATTGTTTTGACTGAAGCATATAAAGAAAATCTGGTTTCACAGAGATATATATTTGGACAAGAGGGGAGTATTTTAATAGCTTATTTATGTAACTGGATGCTTTTCTTTGACCTTTCACCAAAACTCAGTAAGTAGTAGTTCCTTAAAGATTAACGTCAATATGGAAAAGCTTCTATACTCTATTGCTTGAGTCCACTGGTCTATCTTGCACTTTGAATGGATCTTTTACCCATGCATGATTTTCTGACTTGTACATTGGTCGTTTAGAAAATACTGGTTCACTGAGTCAGGCACACCTTCCAAAGGTCGTTTTAATTTGTTCAACAATATCAAAAAAAAAATTCACATTAGTTAAGGCCATCATCAATCTTATCAGAAAAGTCTCTCAGCATTGGGAAGCTGTCACACTCACAAAGGTGTATACAAGTTTTTCAAAATTCAAATTTCCACATCAAAGCTCAAATTTTATAATTGTCAATAAATACTGTCAGTGGTTTTTCTTGAAGTGACAAGCTCACTTTGTTCATTTTTGAGAAACTGTCCGCCCAATCCTCAAGACTAACTATGGTTTATCTGTTATTCATTCTTTAAAATAATGAAATGGTGAAAAATGGTGAAAAATGCAGCCAGTTCAATTTGCAGCTCAAAGGCACAGATGCTTTTCCTTGTGACAACCCTTGTACTTTGGCATGCACAAAAAAATCAAAAACATGTATATGAAGGTAAGATTTAATAATGCTAATAATTTTTACTGCTTCATGAAGGATTTTCTTCAAAGTGTTATCCTATGTATTTACAATGAGTGCATAAAGGCAAAGAAACACATTGCTTTGATTCATGCTACAGTGCCTGCAGTTTTATTCACCGTGCTTCTGGACCATTGGTGCAAATGTCAGCACAGTGAGAAAAGCAAGTAAGGAACATCACTTTGACCTTGCTGACCCCTTGAAAAGGTTTTAGGACACCCAGGGGTCTGCAGACCACACACTGTGAACTACTTCCCTCAACAGAAGCGCATGGATGTTTCTGGATGTGACAGAATTCTGGAACGGTGACATGAGCTTGAGTAGAAAGGAGTGGAAGCGTACCAAAAATCTGGCTCTTTTCTTAACTCTGACAGGACTCATGCAGAGTGTTCCTGGTACCTGTGTGCCTTGTAGACAAGGGGAAGTCCCTTCAAATGTGTTGCATGTCTTCCTGTTTTCTGCAGCTATCTTTCTTTCAATAAATTCTATATCCTTCACTAAATTAATCAGAAATTAAGAGCAGGGATGAGTGGACTCTTTTGGCCCCTCAAGAATCCAAACTCTACTAACACAATATAATAATAATAAAAAAAGAATCCAAACTCTAACACTGCACACGCGCTATTTCATTTAATCTTCCCCCAAAGTCCCAAATATTTCATTTCCTTCCAGCTTTACTTGCTTTTTAACAACATTAAATTTGAGCCTCAAAGTAACAGAAGAAACACTGGAAGGTTCTTCTTAGCTTAGTGCCCTAAGGTAAGGGGCATGTTTTTTTTTTTTTTTTCCCGCAGGACCTGCGAACACCACACGCTTGGCCCACGAGTTCTCCCGATATCCTTTCTGTTAGTCCTTCTTGACCTTGGATGCACACTAGCATTACTTGGGGAGCTTTAAAAAATACTGATGCCTTGGTGCCATCCCCAGAGATGATGATGTAATTTGCCTGGGGGATTCTTAAAGTCTCCGAGGGGATTCGCATGGGCAGCCAGGGATGAGAACTACTGCTTTGGATGAGGTGAGAAGGATGTTGGTATAATCAGCGATAGAAACATTGTTACCAAAGTCACTGCTTCCCTGCCTCTGGCCGATGTCTACGGTACGCACTGCAAAGGGAGAATTATGCCTGACTCACGTAAAAGGTAGCACTGGTTTCTCCTTAGGAATAAAAGCATAGGGAGGACGCAAAGGCATCCAGCTTTGTTAATCAGAACCAATTTCATTGGCAAATGTGCAGAGTGAAGAAGCGTGTCTATTATGGTGTCATTTCTGAAGATGCTCAGCTCTAGGATTTGTTTTCCTGTTTGTTCTATGGCTGCATCAGAGCTTGGGTGACATTTGATCTCTGTGCCCAGAATCTGGATCTTTTGTTTCACCTGTCTGTCTCCCCAACAGAAGGAACGAGTTTTCCAGCAGGATGGTGCTGTACTTAGGCACCAGTGTTCTGAGACTAACAAGCTGACTTCAAATGGAACTGAAATGCTGTCACCTGTCAGGTCACAGTTCAAATCTGAATCCTTCTGAGTATCTTCCAGTGTGTCTCTTAGTTTCATGGAATTCCATTTGACTCTTGGGCAGGCGATTAAGTGGGTTTCTGAGGCCCTCTGAGACTAAGCATGGAGTCCAAGGCTTGATGAGAGGAGCCACCCCTTTCTTGGAATATTGGAACAAGAAGAGTGCTTTCATTTCTCGACAAGTGGCAGCCATTTTAGGAGATGGTCCTGGGAAGGGACTGAGTTCCAGGGCCCTCTAAAGTGATGCTTCTCGAAGTGTAGTTCTACTGGCTGCTGTTTCCTGGACCATTTGCTACTGGTTCGCGAAGAGATAGGGAGCTGGCCCCAGAATGTAAATGCGCAGTGTCGGTAAATGCGTCATTTGGTTTGGCTCAGATTTTTTGACAGCAAAACCTTCTCAGCAGAGCTCCTCATTTTATTACGGACCAGTGCTCTGAGTAGCACTGCTCTAGAGGAGAACCAGGGGTGAGACACTTGGTCCTTCGTCTCTACGGGGACAATTACAAATTAGGGAAAGGAAACACAGTAGACTTTTCCAAAGGCACAGCTCTTATACTCGCCCGACTAGACTCGGTCTTTGCTAGATTTCTGTAATAAGACAGCCTATGCAGGTCCAATCAGGAGTTGAGCCAAAGGACTGAGGAATTCTAGACTAGCAGCCTAGACTAAGTAAGGTCTGACGCTGTAAATAAGGCTGTCTATTAAAAATAGGCTTGGCCAAAATATACGCCAGTTGTTACCCAGCGCAGTGGACGTGAGCTAACTGCAACTCCGGAGGGACTGGATGTGTTTCCAGACTTGTGGGCCATCGTCTTCTTGTAGAAAGCTCTGAACTCAGTTCACGTCGGGTCACAAACGACAACAACAGTACCCACATCGGTAGCCTCCGCTTTAGAGCTACCTCACTTCTGAGAAATGGAATGACTACATAGTATGTTAATGTTCTAGCCCTGGGGTAACAACTGGGAATCCTGGGCAAGGCCGTGACCTTCTCATTGACTATCCATCTCAAGACTGAGAAAGAGCATCTAAGTACTTAGGAAGAATCAGTGTTGACTCTGGTTTTTCCGGTTTATTCTGAACACACCATCTGTCATACCACTATACCGTATCTGTCTTTGAGACGAGCTGCACTATGAATGCTAATCATTCAATGATTCATTCATTCACCAGGGACATCACAACTAGCATAGTTCATTGATTCTAAGATGCACATTTTTTCATCTCTGAAGTGGGGAGTGTCTTACAATCGAGGACATCCTTTTTAGTCAACGTCCTGGTGGGAAACAGCAGACTCAAATGGGAATTGAAGGGGACATAACGAAAAGATTATAACGGTGTGGGCATGGTAAAGGAACTCAGGGAGGGCTACTGCAGCACTTCAAAGCCAGCAGCATCAGAGGATATCCACCACCCTGGGCTTGAAGGGTAAGGGGAGGGAGTGATCGGCAGAACCCAGACAGAACTGTACATATTTGGGACAGACCACCTAAGAGGAGCTGTGGCAGAAGAACACAGCCTCTAACAGCCTTCAGCCGCGCAGGGAGGGAGTATGGGGAATGAACACCCTGAACTTTCTCTCCTCTTGTCCTCTCATCTCCACTATTGGCTCCAGTTGGCCAAACTCAACTGAAAACCAAAGGAGCAAAGCACAGAACAATTTGGAAAAGCACCCGATACATAATAATAGGTGCTCAAGGTGCATCGCTTCGGAACCTTTCCCTCATCACTACCTGTGATTCATGCAGGGGCGTGCAGAGGGAGCTCCGGTGTCAGGGTTCAGACAATCTACAGGAAGCTAAGGGAGCAAGACCCGCACCGCTGGTCAGATTCAGCAGCGGAGCACCGAGAAGAGTTGTGTTCGACATCATCCTCGCCTGAGAAACAAAACCCAGCCACTCGCTCCATCTGCGTGTGTCAATTCAGCAAATGTGCTTTTCTCCAAAGACAAATAAGTATAAAAAGAGGAGGCACGGGTAACATACCATCAGTCCTCAAGGATATACAAGCCATCTTCGAGTACTTGGGAATAACTTGCAATAGAACACATTAGAGATATTAGGAAAGCGAATTTAATGAAAAAGACATCAAACTTTGCAGCAAGTACAGGGTGGCACAAAGCTTTGGTTTGGGGTACATGTTCCATGCAGCAGCTTAAAAGTAGGCATGTTACACATTTAAGTATTGTTACTGATTTGGCACTGAACAAGGCAAGACAAGTAAATAGGAACAGTTGTTTAGAGCCATCTATGGAACCAAGAAAATCAGTAAAATGAATGCAGCCCTCTCATCATCTCCAGGGGATTTGAAAACTCGTTATTGTTTCCTAGAGTTTTCCATCCTTTCCTCTCTATTTGAAAACAAAGACACTGTATTGTAAACCTAAAACCGTGTTAAGAGGGTCGATCTCACGTTGAGTGCTCTTGCTACAATTAAAAAAAGAAAGAAAAACAAATGAACTATCAAGGCAGAAAAAGCCAAGGAGAAACCTTAAATGCATCAATAAGCGAAACAAGCAAGTCAGAAAAGGCCACATATCACATGATTTCAACTCTATGACATTCTGAGAAACGGACAAGACACTACAGAGACGGTAAAAAGATGAGCGGTTGCTACAGGTTGGAGCACAACGGATTTCTACGGCGCCGAAACTATTCTGAAATTGCAGATACACGATATTTTGTCAAAACCCACAGAACTGTAAGACACCAAGAAGGAACCCTAATATAAACTATGAACTGTAATTAATAACGATATACCAAAACTGATTCATCGATTGCAATAAACGTATCCCACCCCGGCGTTCGTCAGAGGAGAAACTTGCAGGGGAGGGGCACTGGTATATGGGAACTCTCTGTACTTTCTGCTCACTTTTTCTGTAAACCTAATACTGCTAGGCTTAATACAATCTACAGATTTAAAAGCAAACGAAGAGATCAACTTCCTATCTGAGCAGGAGTTGAGAAGAGTAAATGGACAGCCAAAGCAGGTGGGTGCCAGGGACAAAGCAGAAATGAACAGACTCGCAGGTAGGGGACCCAGGCTTTGGCAGTTTGTAAAGTTAACCCTCTTTTTTCTTCCCCAGGAGAGCCCCTGTTTTCAGTGTCCCAGGGACCCAACGATCTTTAGCTGTTCTTAGGATACTGAAGCTGTGTCTTCCTTCTCCAGCCTGCTAAACTCTTTGACTCATCTTCAGGCCCAGGGGAACAAAACAAAACAAAACAAAAAACAACAACAACAAAAAAAACAAAAACAAAACACAAACCCAACCTGCTTGTGACAACCACACTCAATCTAGGAACGGGGATCTAGTGCATTCAGTTGGGCCAATTCTTGCCCTGACGATGTGGTGCCCCCCCTGAGAGGTTGTTTAAATATCTGTATAATATTTGAGAACACCTGCCGGGTGGAAGGGGTACAAAGGAAACCCCCAATGGAGGTAATGCCCCCCCCCTTCCTACATCCTTAGCAAGTCACATCTGGCCCAAATTGCATTCCCTATTCAACAAAACAAAAGCCATGCCTCCAAACAGACCTTTCTTAGAATTTATCAAACACGAATTGCTCTTCAGGCAGGGGGTCTCCTCCTCGCTTATCTACTGAAACAGACATAATTTCTTCCTGCTAATACCCTACTCTTCCTTAGAGAAGTTCACCACCTCATTACCTTTTCCGGGACGGTTAGTGCCCCTTATCGCTTGGCACCCTGGGAAGTAGCCAGGGCAGTCCCCACCCAACCCGCAAACGGGCTTTGTGCATTCAGACGCTTTGCAAGCCTATGACTCTGACGGAGCTGGGTTTGGAGGTGAAAGGAAAAAGGTGAAAATTAACAATATTTCCATTAATCCATATGGAACAAAAGCCTTCTGGGCATCTCCGAAGGTTCCTATATACACCCCTTCAGTCAGAGGGACAATGTAAGAAGATATTTAGGAATTAAGGAGGAAGGATTAATTGGCGGTGATGAGGCAGGTCAAAAGCAAAAAGATTCAGGACAGCCTAGACATCTATTTATTCACGTCAACTGAAAGCCAGTGATCTCTCTTCAAAAATGTCCATTTATGAATAATGAACATGGGGAAGCGAGAGAAAAGAACCATTCATGGTGGACATAAACTGCCTTGTACTGGAATGGCTCCCTCCCTTCCTTGTGTCCAAATGAGAGAGATTTAAAAGTTGTATAGTTGGGACTCATCCCTTCTCATGGATTTGCACAAACAAGTTTCAACTTTCTTAAGACAAAAGGAACCTTTGGCTAAGCAGAAAAAAATGCATGGAAGGAGCAATCAGATTCCTTCCCCAAAGTAAGCAGATCTAACGATAAAGGGATGAAACTACAATATTTAGATTCAAACACATATCTAGTTCCCTGCCCTTCTAGAAGGAGACCATTTTTTCCCTCACAAATGCCAATGATTTAAACTTTTGCTTTAACTATAATAATATTTTATTTGCTTGCTCTATTGGTTTTTGCCTCCACCAAGGAAAAAGGAAAGCAGAGATAAGTCTCCTTTTGTGCTGAAATACTAAAGAGAAAGATATGATCTACTGCCCTATATGAGTGTTCTGTCATTTACAGGCAATACTAACTATATATTCTACTTCCCTTTTCCAAATAGGAAAGGAACCCTCTACCAGAATAGTTTGATAACTTCTGGCGAGGTGAATGAGGTATAACTGCTAATCTTTGAAATGCTATGCATTCCTCATAATGACAACAATAGTTTGTGTTTCTATGGAAACTGTTTCAACAGCATGGTACATTTCCTTCTGCAAATAAAAATCATGATCCTGAACCACATCCCTGGGAGGAAGGCAGGCGTGATCTCCCTGGCACAAAGGACAGGCAATGGGCCACGGAAAGAGATGGTCCTCACAATGGAAGAGGGTGTTAAGGAAAAGTGTGGCAACATGGTTTGCTTGCAGATTCCACAACCTATTAACAAAAAATGGACCACAGTTTTTCTCTCCATCAAAAAAACCACATTTTGAAATATTTATTATCTAGTCAGATGAAGCAGGAAATTCCAGCCTAAAAATAAATTACTATCACCCACAATGGGTAACGTAGCACAAAATAAGGGTTTTTTTTTTCTTTCTTGTATCTCTGCTGTACACTGGAAACCACCTCATTGTACATAGAATAATTAAGTCCTAATGAAGCATTCAGGAAAAGAAGGGCCTAAGAGATTATGAATCACAGAGTGCTGTAACTAGCTCATCAATGACATTTTCCCCCCACAGTGCGTTAAAATTTACAAAGCATATTTACATATATTACTTAATTTCATGTCTTCAGTAACTCCAAGCTAGCCCAGTTATTTCTATTTTATAGGCAAACAGATCAAGGCCTAGATTGGATAATTGACTTGACCGAGGTCATGTAGCTGGTAAGTAGTCAAGACTTGAATTAATATCATCTGAGTCCATGGTTAGGCTCCTTCCTCCTCCCCATGATGCCTTGCAATGAACAACGTCCAGGTTAGCCAAATCCAATCTGCCATCATGACACAGAGTTAGTCCAAATAATACAGTAGAGTTATTTTGTCCTCTAATGCATTGTTTCTCAAACTGTGATCCATTTGTATTAGAATCACCCAAGAATCTTGATAAAAATGATGGACATTCCTGGAGATTTTGTTCAGTAGGTTTGGAGCAATGCTGTGGAATCAATGTATTAAATTCACATTCCAGATGATTCAGACAATCCTTTGGAATCCTTGATGTGGCCCAGTTTCCATGGCCATTGTTCAAACTTTGCCAGATCCAATTTTTGTGATAGTGTTGCCTGGGCAGATTTCCTCCTCCTATTTGTTTTCCTTAATTTCAGAGGCCAAAAATGGTGCCATTGTGGAAGGAAAGCCCTTCTGCCAGCTTCTAAGGGCAATGGTCAGTTTGACGTGAAATAGCTACATGGAGCAAAAATAAACATTGATCACAGTCCCCAATGCCATAGGCTTTTACTCTGTGGTACTTCTGGGATGACTTGATATTTTGATCTCCTTTGTTTCTAAAAGTGGGATTTGTCCTTATTTCTTCCATAGCTTTCTCCTCCCCCACCAAATAGGAAACTTAGGGTAGCAGGTGATGATGAGACTAATATTGCTGTGAATCAGGTGGGCTGAATTCATCCATTATTTACTTAGGTACTTAATGATTATTGGTCATAGATTTGTATAAGTTTATTAAGGAAAAAAGAGGCCAGGAATATGAAGTCCCATCAAAATATCTTTGTTTTTGGCATTTTTGTGACCTGGATATCTACACCCTGATGATCCCAGTTACAGTGACAATGTGAATGAAATGAGAGCTGATAAATCATCTTCCACGTGTCCTGCAAGTGCTGTTGACCAACTGAATGGATAAAGGCAGGCTTTAAAGCTTGCCCATGTCCCTTTACAACTTGTCTGATTCAGCTGAGGGAAAACTGAGGGCTGAGATCTCCAAACAAGGAGGAGGACGCTCCAGGCAAGGCCACAGTCTCTTCTGAGAAGGTGACACAGAGAGCTGGGCTGGAGAGCACCCGCTGTGCTTTCATCTGTGCTGAGACAGGGTGGGGTGAATAGTCTTGGGTTGTAACTCTAATACTTACAGTGACCGGCTAGATGACGGTACGAGGTCCTGAGACAGGGTGTGCTGAAGTAGATAGAAATGGGTACAAGGGGAGGGCTGGAATGAAGAGTTCAGTCCTGACTGTGTTGAAAACATGAGCTATCCTGGTGGATATGTCACATAGGCAGTTGGCTCTGGGTGTGGGGCTGAGAGGAACAGTCTGGGCTGGAGATGTGAGTATATAAAACCACAGAGGCACCGTACATGATAACGCCTGAGAGGGTGTATGAAGAGAGGAGGAAAGAAAGATCAAGCACTGAAGAGTCCAGTGTTTATCACTGAACGATCTTTAGCAGAGAAGCAGAGGGAGCAACTAATGAAACACAGAAAGTAGGCATATATGATATCACAGCAGGCCTCTACCGACGGACCATTGCATCGTTTCCTAGCTTTTGCAATAAATACTTCATACGTGCTCATTTCTCACATCTGTATCTGTCTCTGTAGGATAAATACTCAAAAGTGGAATGGCTGCATAATACACATGTCTCATTTTGAATGTGAAAGTGCTGGTGTTTGAAAGAAAAGTTTGCTCAGAAAAGCCACCAAATGTAGATAGCGGAGTTAACCATATTTAAGGTGGCATTTGATAGGCGTGGTTAAACAAATTTGCTATATCCCTATAACGTAATACCCTCTAGCCATAAGAATGAGGCTATCAATCATTTCTGCTATGGAAGAGAAAGAAGGTAGGCTTTTCACAATTTTGAACTATTGAAATTTTGTGCCATTCACAGATATTACCTATATTTTAAAATATTTGTACTTCTACACAATACTTAGTAAAACAGAGTGACCTGAAGATCAACTTGCCCTTTCTTTCTGAGAGCAACACCACAGGACTTCTGCATACCTGGGTTTTTGCCTTATGGAAATACCCAGTTAGATACAGGATTTTATGAAGCCATAATACAGAGAATTGCTCTAAAAGTGGCAAAGGTCTGAACACATAGAGTTTACGCTCATCTAGAGGTCAAGCTATAAATTTTGGAATTTATTATTTTGCCACTTTTATTATTAGAGACTGTACTACTTTATTTTGTTTACATTGGAGAGGTCTCCAGACTTCACCAGCATCACCCTCTCGTGTGCCCTAAAAATGTCACCGAAGACAGAATGAGTCAGATCAAGTCTGAAGACAATTTTTCCAATATAGGAAGTAGTGATGATCTTAACAGTTTTTGTTTCTAAGAAGAGTGGCATAGGGATATGAGTGTTGAGCTTAAAAAAGAATGTTCCATATGTACTAAACTATGCTAGACCAATAACTTCAATGTTGGAGAACTAGCCCAGTTTTGAATAATAGTGAAAACGGACTGCTTATTCCCAAGAATAATGCTAAATATATTCTTAATTCAGTTTCTAAAATTCAAGAAGAAATTCAGAATATGGAAAAATTAGCTTGAATAAGCCTGAAGATGATTCTAGCTTTCTTAGCACTAAAATTCAGTTTCTATCCTTTCGAAGATTTTATATGAATTCAAGTGAAAAAATGAGCTGAGGGGCTAGACTAGAACTCCAGAAGGAGTTCAGTACTTCAGTAGAAAGAACTTCAGTACTTTATACTGAAATAATCTGACTCTGCTCCACCTTCCTTCATCTGTGTCCTCTCGTCCACCCTGATAAGCATAAGATTATGCCAAAGGTTACAGTGGAAAGAATACTGGCCGATAATCATACCCTGGATTTAAGTCTGGATACAGTCATAGCTTCTATATGATCTTGGGCAAGTCATTTCAGCTCTCTTGGGCCTTCAGATTTGGATTATGCAAAATGAGGAACCAGGTCTGAGGTACCTTTCAGCTTCAACCGCCTTTACACCTAAGTTGGGTAGCTAATCTGAAATCCCAGGTAACAGAAGGTACAGTAGATTGAACTACTGGCCAGGACTCTTCTTCCCTCCTTGCATCCTTACCCTTGCCGGGGCTTCACTGTGAGCGGAGTGTATTTCCCTGCCTCTTGATTTGACGCTTGGCCATATGACTCCTTTGGCCAACGGGATATCAGTAGGTGTGACACAAGCAGGGGCTCAACATGTACATTAGTTCTTATTCCCTCGTAGTTAGTGGCTTCAAATATTTTATAAAAAAAATGTTTACAGTGGAGCTCTCTGATTGCTAGGTCATGCCTAGGGTGACACCACATCTCAATTTTCCCAGATCGATCCTGGTTTACATCTGTTATTCGGGTAGAAAGATTTAGTTCTCTTCACTCTCAAAAGTGGGCTGATAGAGATCACAAATTATACAGTCACCATAGAAAAACCTGTCCGTTCATCCTGAAGACTCACCTGGTAAATCCACAAGTTTGTTACAATAACAGGGCCATCCCCTGTCCAAGCAGCCATCTCCACAAGGCCTTTTTTTTTTGGATTATGGGAATTCCCAGGGTGAGAAAAGGTAGTCAGTGTCCCTTCTTACTCTTCAAGTGATCTACATTATGAGTGGCCCCTTTATCCCTCAAACCATTTTAGGAAATGCAAAAGAACTCATTAACAGAAAAAGTTTAGGGAGTCCAAATTTCAACAGTAGTTTCAAAGAAGCTTGTACCATTTCCCTTATGGTATAAAGCCTGTGAATCATTGCAGTTTGCCTGTTGACAGGACAGTGTGCCACGCTTTCTATCAGCCAATCAAAAAGGCCCTGGCCCTGGACACATAGAGGTACATGCTCTTTTAGACACTCGGCAGGGCCCTAAATGTTCATAACGCTGACATCTCTCCCCACGTGTCCCAATACCCTCAGGGGAGAAATGGCAGGGAAGCAGAATCCCAGGTCCCAAGACCGATACTGGGATGAAACGGCAGCCAGACAGTGCCTGGAGGCCTCACTTTGGACACTGGTACCTTCAGAGCCTACACTTCCCCATGCTGGCCCGGAGCATGAGTACACCCTCGACGGGAGTCCCAGGATTGTCCGCCATCTTCTGCCATAGACGTTGCTCCTCCCCCTGAGAGTCCATCCAATCCACACTCTTCCCATTGCTCACACCTAAGAAAAGGACAAGGGAGCATTACACTTCACAGATGAAATGTTTTGATCTTCCTGAAGACACCTCTCAACCTCTGAGGGGGCCTTATCGAGCAGAGTCTTTCACTGGCTTGCTTTCACTTACCCTATCTAGTGAGAAGTGCTAGAACGACAGACTCCCTTTGCAGTCGGCACTACTCTCTTCTGCCAAGATAATGAGAAACAAATCAGGATGGCCCTCGTGGCTCATTTCTTCCCCGGCTTTGGTAGCTTGTCAGAGAGCTGGCTCATCGGGGCTGAGTTAACATGACATAAGAACCGGCTGAAGTGGGCTCTGAGGCTCTCCTTTTTTAACAAGGCCACTTCTCTGACCTGAGGAGTTTTCGGTTTAGGGGTATAGATATTTTTGGCTCTCTTTATAACTAAGCACAGCACCACAGAGCTGGGGTTGTTCTTAACAGGAGTATTGACCACGGTGCTTGCAGACCCTCTATGTCTGACGTAAGTTATGGGATAATGAGGGTCTTGGGGGAGGGGGCTACACGTGCTCTGCCACCGTCATTTCCCTCCAATCCGCCCTGTTGTGGTTGTGTCTTGTGGCATCAGCGGCGTGTTTCCATGATCTGTTTGAACAACGTTAGATGTTATTTTTTAGGGGGGACAATGATTTCCTTTCAATTCAACCAGAGAGTCATCTGAGAAAAGGATGAAGTAAAGTTGGTCTTAGAAGTAGTTCTCTCCCCTATCAGAAGCCTGTGCTGTCTCAGTGATCCTCTCCTGAGAAAAACCTGAAATAACACCCATGAAAGTAGTTGAAATTCACCTAAAGTGTAAGTGATATTTATAGAAGTACTGAATATAAACATTATATATCCTAAACTTATAGCCAAAAGATATAAACTTATGTGGCAGTATTTTTATTTTAACAATGAGCAGATTCTTGGCTAAAGGAATGGAGCATCTGCGGTAATTTCGGGAATCAGCTAAGCTGAAGCAACATGAATATCTACTACATATTAACTTGCAGGAACCATTCTCCCGCCCCATGCCTAGTCACAGACCATCTCAGGGTCCCCAAGTCCCTCAAGTCCCTCACCGGTTCCAGAATTCAAACGAACTCCTCCCAGAAAGATGTTGCTTGAGAAGGCCTCCTTGTCCCAGACGGTAAGTTCTAGGCAAACATTCTTTATGTCCTGGGGGTTGAGGCCACTGAACATGAACGTATGATTCCACTGAGGGTTAACACTCTTCTTTATCACCAGAGTTTTGTGCTTGGTAGCTTTGCTATCATCTGGGAGCAGGTAGCTGCAAGAGAAAATGCAATCAAGCGATCGGTGAAACAGAAAATGGCGTCCTTGAGTAGTTATTTCAATTCCCCATAATTCTTGCTGCATGTGTGTGTGTATTTGAGTTTTTCTTCAAGGTTCTTATATGCTTAAGTCTAGTTTTAAGTGGAACGTTTTGTTTATTTTAAGTAGGACAGTAGTGAAATGCCTACACTCTCCTTTCTAATCCTATTTTGGTCCTTCCCTCGTCTTGAAATGAAAGTATCTCCTGTAGTAGGTACTTACAATAAAGAAGACACATTGCAACCCTTGAGATTTCATTTCACATACCAGGAAGAGACAACTTATCCCTCGATATTCATTCTCTCCTTATTCTTTAAAACACCATTTTTTTAAATTTAGGACAAGATTGCCCAGAATAAAGACTACATTCCTAGCCTCCCCTGCAGCCAGTATAGCCATGTACCAAGTTCCAGCCCAAAGGATATAGAAAGTGGTTCTGCATGAAGTTTCTGGGAATTGTCTTGACAGCTGGAATTTGGTTAGGATAGCTGAAACTCTAGCAGTGATCTTGGCCCATGAGGGGGTTACCATAACAAGATAGAAGAAATATGGGTCCCTAATTATCATGATGCTTTCATACCTGCCCTAGATGCTTTACCTTTTGTCTTTCTTTACATGTGAGAGAAAAAACTTTGTTTTCTCATGCTCTCTTTCCTTTTTAAAAATTTATTTATTTTGAAAGAAAGGGGGGAGGGAGAGAGAGTGCGAACATGTGGGGGAGGAGGAGGAGAGGGAGGGAGAGAATCTCAAGCAGAATCCCTGCTGAACACAGAACCCTATGTGGGGCTCGATCTCAGGACCCCAAGATCATGACTCGAGTCAAAACCAAGAGTCGGGTGCTCAACCGACTGAGCCACCCAGGCGCCCCCTTTCTCATGCTCTCTTAAAAAAAATCTGAGGTTCCTTTAAAATATGCTCAATATTTAAGTGTAATTACCGAGATAATTTACTAGAAAGTTACTGGCCTTTTTTTCATTATAGAACAAAGATACTGTCCTTTATTATCTCTGCTTCGTAAATGTTCAACATGATAAAGTGAAAACTGTTTCAAAAAATGTTAAGTCACCCCTGCAAGGCCACAATGAGGCCATAGGTAAGAAGCTATTCCCTCATCCTACTAGACAGTGGGGGGGAAGAGGCCGAAACTGGATAGTGGGGCTGGTGAGGCAAATTGCAATGGCAAGATCCAAAAAATCATTTCTTCTGTGCTTTAAACTATTGTGAGAAAGAATGAAGGACAGATGAACTAGGACTCAGGTCCACACACTCACCAGTAGGAAAGCCCCAGATATCTGCTTCTCCTTACTATTGGGCTTTATCAAAATTAGAATGTGTGAGGGTAAAGGCTTTGACTCTTTTTCTTGTAGAGCCAATTACACTTTTTTAAGAAGGATTGATGAGAGGAATAGTAATGTCATTGACTCAAAGAATTAACCTCATGCCCAAAACCTATAATCAACATACAAAAAATAAAGAAAAAGAAGCCAAACATAACACCACAGAAACTCATCAACCACAAAGAAAGAGAGCAAGAGAAAAACAAAGGAACAGAGAAGAACTGCAAAAACAACCAGCAAACAATGAACAAAATGGCATAAGTACCTACCTATCAATACTTTATTTTTTAAATTGTGTTAAACTCAATTAATTAATATACACTGCATTATTAGTTTTAGAGGTAGAGTTCAGTGATCCATCAGTTGCATATAACACCCAGCGCTCATTCCATCAAGGGCCTTCCATAATGCCCATCACCCAGTAACCCCATCCCCACACCCACCTCCCCTCCAGCAATCCTCGGTTTGTTTCCTTAGTTAAGAGTCTCTTACGGTTTGTTTCCCTCTCTGATTTTGTCTTATTTTATTTTTCCCTCCCTTCTATGATCCTCTGTTTTGTTTCTTAAATTCCACATATGAGTGAAGCCATATAATTGTCTTTCTCTGCTTGACTTATTTCACTTAGCATGATACCCTCTAGTTCCATCCACATCATTGCAATAATTACTTTAAATATAAATGGTCTAAATGCTCCAACCAAAAGATAGAGGATGGCAGAATGGATTAAAAAAAACCACAAGATCCATCTCTCTATATGAGAGACTCATGTCAGACCTAAAGACCCATATAAGACTGAAAGTGAAGCGATGAAAAAAATCTTACCATGCAAATGGAAACAAACAAAAAAAGCAGCTGGGATAGCAATACTTATATCAGACAAAACTGACTTTAAAACAGACTGTAATCTGGTGATGGGCATTAAGGAGGACACGTGATATGATGAGCACTGGGTGTTATGCACAACGGATACATCACTGAACACTACATCTGAAACTAATGATGTACTATAAGTTGGCTAATTGAATTTAAATTAAAAAATAAATTAATTAAACAGACTGTAACAAGAGACAAAGAAGGGCAGTACATAATGATAAAAGGATCAATCCAACGAGAGGGTATAACAATTGTAAATATCTATGCATCCAATATTGGAACACCTGAATACCTAAAACAAATATTAATGGCCATACAGGGAGAAATTAATGATAACATAATAGCAGGGACCTTTAACACCCTACTTACATCAATGGATAGGCACCCTGGCAGAAAATCAGTAAGGAAAAGGTGTCCTTGAATGACACGTTAGACCAGATGGAAATGACAGATGTATACAGAGCGTTTCATTCCACAGCAGCAGCATACACATGCTTTTCAAGTGCATATGGAACACTGTCCAGAATACATCACATGTTAGGCTACAAAACAGGCCTCAGTAAACTTGAGAAGACTGAAATCATACCATGCATCTCTTCTGACCACAATGCTATGAAACTAGAAATCTATCACAAGAAAAAAACTGAAAAAAAGAAATATGCTTTCCCCAAAGCACTCTCCAGTCAGTATCTCCGGGGAGGATGCTCTGAAATCTCGACTTTTTACAGTTTCCCCTAAGAGAGTAAAATACCAAGGATCCAATATTTTTGTTGTTGTTGTTTATTGCCAGTACCAAATGATAACAAAGCACAACAAAAATATATTACACAGAGAAAATCATATTTTCTCCTCCTTTGAGAAATGAATCTCACGGGAAAATCTGCCAGTACTGAGGGTGAGAATGATGGGAAATCCTGAGATATGCTGGAAGCAAGCGGAAAGCTAGAACAAGCAGCCCCCTCTAGACTTGTGTTGTTTCAGATCTAAAAGCCAGCATTTATGGGTAGCTCTTTCCTTGTCCATTTAGAGTAAGATGAACATAGAAGTCTCACAACCACCACTGTCTTATGGGTCACAGATCCTCTCATCTCCCTTTAAGTATCTTCTAAAATGAATTAGAACAAAATTACCCCTTCACAAAGCTATCAGAAGTGCCTCCTGACTTCACTGCTGTCAAATTCTTTGCCTCTTTGATGAATACTTCCAGTATTCCTCCAGAGATTACAGGTGACTCCTTCTTCTTTCCCCTTTTGAGGGTCTTCTTTCCTGCATCAGCCATCAAAAAGAGAGAGATGGAGAGGGAGGGAGGAAGAAGGGAAGGAAGAGGAAGTGGGAAGGAAAGGGATAGAAGGGAAGAGAGAGATCATGGGTTCCATTTCAAAATTCACAAAGAAAAAACAAAATTCACAAAGAAAACCTGCCAAGATTTATTTCATTTGCTGACTGAATTGGGTCTTTATGGTGTATTTTTCCATGGATTTATTTGAATGTTTCTATCCCACCGGATTCCTTCTGGAGAGGTCTTTCATTTGTGTTTATTGGAAAAAATGAGCAAATAAATGTAAAACTTCAAATACTTCCCAACAAGGAGTATCTTTTTACAGGGTATAGAGGAACAAAATGGAAAAGACTCTGAGAGCCGCCTGAGCCACATTCTTGCTCTCAGTGAGAAATAGCGACGGAGAGACGGAGAAAGCCACACCGAAGTGCCAAGACTCCGAAAGAGAAAATTCCGTAACTTCTTTCTTGGGTATTTTCGTCTTATACACTTAGAACTGTGCAAGGCCAGCTCTAAGGGCTATACATGGCCCAGGCACAACTAATTTTTGATTGAGAGAAAACTCCCCCCACGTCACATTTTTATTCTGATGAAATGTGCGCAGCATGAGTGACGGCCACCGCCACCACCTTCATTCAGTGCTACTTTAAGCGCTTTCCGGGAATGAACCTATTTAATCCTTGCGACATCCCTACGAAGTGAGGAAACGGAGGCTGAGGGGCAGTAAATGACTTGCACGGGCTCACACTGAAGAGGGTGATAGTGAATGGAAGGACAGAGGAGGCTGCCTGGATTAGCTGATGGTAGGAAGCCAAAAGGCACTGAAAAGTTGACTCCATCTGGATTTTTCCTTTACATTTTGTGTTCCAGGTCAACTTCGTCCTCAAGACTCCCTGAATAACTGTGACTGTCATAAATCCATACAGCAGCTTTTTACACCTCTCCTCTCAGCAGACTGGACCCCTCCCTGACTCCCCACTCTATCCTGGGGAAGATCCTGTATCTCTGGGATTTCCGGGAAACCAATACCACCATTAAGCCTGCTTGCTAAGTATGAACTTCGTGCTTTACTTGTAAAGATCCTGCACCCGTCCCCATGTGTAGGATGTACTTCTCAACACTCTGCAAAGACAGTGACACCCAATCCTTTACATTTTCATCTGTGTAATGCAAGTAACATCGTCCAACCAATACGTCTAGACACAGACCATCCTTGGTCAAAGTCACTGATTTTACTCTACCTTGAACTTGTTCTAGAGGAAGCATCAGGTTCTCTTCTGGGGGGATGTAACGTAAAACAACTGTTAGCTCTCCTTTGTAGTGAAGGCCTATGTCTGCAGCGAATTCCACCTGGCCAAAGGGAGACAGGTGAAAAGAAAAAGTGAGAATGCTTGGTTTATTATTTTGTAGCCCATTTGAATAGACTTGTCATATTTACTTGCTGGCTTAAATACGACAATCCATTCCCATTCAACTATGATAGCACTTCCTGGTTTAAGATATGCCTTAGGTACGAGGAGAGAGAGGCCGGAAAACGTTATGAAGGTATTTGTGTATAACTTTTCACATTAAAGTGAAAGGAATTTGAGAGAAGATATATGACACACGTGTGGTCAGTCAGTGGCTACTGACTGCCTGCGGTGCAATGAGGACCGGAACCTATCACTGAACATACAGTTTGGGGTACGAGGCGCAAATAAAGATGTCACTGAGAACAGCTCCAGAAGATACCTCTCCCTGTCTATTCCTGATGTCTCAAGGTTTTCCTAAGTGACCAAGAGGGGGAAATAGCCAGTAATGCTTGACTCACATTGAGCTGCCTAGCCACCAATGATTAAAAGCTATATTTGTAATTTGCATGATTAAAATTCAATGTGGAGGGGCACCTGGGTGGCTCAGTCGGTTAGGCATCTGACTCGATCTCAGCTCTGGTCTTGATCTCAGGGTTGTGAGTTCAAGTCCCACACTGAGCTCCATGCTGGGCGTGGAGCCTACTTAAAAAAAATGCAATGTGGAAAAACTGGTTCACTCAAACATTGCTGGTGAGCATGTAAAATGGTGTAGTCACTCTGGAAAATGGTTTGGCACTTTCTTATAAGACTAAACATACAACTACCATACAACCCAGCAACTGTACTTTCGAACATTTATCCTGGAGAAATGAAAGATTATGTCCACATAAAAACCTGTACACAAGTATTCATATCATCTTTATCTGGAATAGCCCTGAACTGGAAATGAACTAGATGACCTTCAAGAGGTGACTGGTGCAACACACTGTGGTACAGCCGTACCATGGAGTACTATTCAGCAGTAGAAAGGAATGAATTAGCAATACGTACGACTTGGATGGATCTCTACGGAATTATGCTGAGTGAAAAAGCCAGCTCAAAAGGATACATAATACAATTCCATTTAAATGACATTCTTGAAGTGACAAAATAATAGATATGGAGAACAGATTCGTGGTTGCTAGGAGTTAGGGAGGGGTGTCAAAAGGGAAGTGGGTGTGGCGATGATGGAACTGTTCTGTATCTTGGCTGTAGTGGTAGGTAAAGCTACGCGTGTGGTAAAATTGCATAGAACTAAACACACACACACACACACACACACACACACGAGAAGTGAGGAACTCTGAAGAAGATGGGTGGGTGGTATCGATGCCATCACCCCGGTTGTGACATTGCACTACAGCTTTGCAAGATGCTACCATTGGGAGAAACTAGGTAAAGGGTACATGAGATATCTCTGTATTATTTCTTATAATTGAATGTGGATCTGTAATCATCTCAAAACCAAAAGTTTCAGTTCAAAAATTCAATGTGGACACATACCCAGAGCCTTTGTTCTGTAAGGCTCCTTGTTGCCATTGAGTCAATTCAAATGACTTTTAATAAATGGTGTAAGAAAAGTAGTATATTTTCTTAGGCCTTTCCTTCAGGAACCTGGCTCCTGGGTGCTGACTCAAGGGCTGAACGGCTGACTTCTGAGAGGGCAGATCAAAAGAATTCAGAAACCCCCAAACTCAAACAGTGAAGCCAGAGGCTGTTCAAGCCTCAGCAAAGACGACTGAGACCATTACCAAGAAAAGGAATCCTTGCCCGACTTTCCTCTTGGTGGTGATAAAACTTATCAGTAAAGGTGGGAAAATCATTTTAAGTATTTTATTCAACCTTCTTACCAGGGGCAAACATGAGATTAGACAGTGAAACAGACTAATATTTAATCTATTTAAGTCACAGGCCTTGTAAAAGGGCTTTTCTTGTTGTTTTGACAGGTTCAGTAAATTTTACTTTATGTGAATGTCACAAATGGAAAGTTATAATGGACATTATAGCAAATTAAAGAGGTCATTGCTTTTTTGATGCTATAGCCAATGAGAGGTGGGGTATTTATTCTTACTCTTTGGATGTGAGTGGACTTTGTGATTGGTTTGACCAGTAGACCATGGCACAAGTGACAATGGGCCAGTTTCTGGGCCCCAAGACTAAGATTAACACCTTCTACTTCCTCTCTTAGAATGAATAACCTCGGGACGTGCCCTCCGAGAACCCATGGTGTTGAGGCCCAAGCCAAGAAGGAAGCCACCTTTCGGTGCTCTGGTTGGCAGTCCTAGCTGAATTCCCAGTTGGCAGCTAATAATAAGCGTGAGACAGCCAACTTGAACAACCAGCCCAGTCAAGCCTTCCTACGACTTCAGCCGCAGTCTACCATCGGGCTGCAACCACGCGAGAGATCTTCGATGAGAACCATCTAGGTGAGTCTAGTCACCCCACAAAATCAGGAGCAATACTAAATTGTTGTTTTAAGCCGCTAAGGTTTAGAGTAGTTTTCTATATAATAGCTAAGCAATGCAGGCTCTATTTGCTTTCGGTGGAGAGCTTTCGATGGGAAAATATGTTGGTAGGAAAAAGTGATGTGTGCAGGTGTCACATACTAACATAAAGTATATTAGAAGTTAAAGCATGCAATATTGGGATTTATTAATGTTCCATTGGTATTTAGCTTAAATTACTTAAAACATACTGGTGACTTTCTATAAATACAGTCTTGAAATCTTGTGAGGGTAGAAAAGAATAAAGATGAAGCCTTGTAGCATTACAATCACATACAAAAGAAATTCAAGGGAGGGAGCCATCTTGCAGTCTGTACACAGCTAATGTCTTGGGATAGTTTGGGTATTCTTGCAAGGAAATTCCAAGGCAACGTCATCTCCTGATGTACCACCATTTTACATCATTCAACCGCCTTTTTTGCTCCGACGAAGGTAGAATTCAATTCAATTCAACTCATTCAATCCTACCAACACATATGGGGTGCCTTCTTGTAGTAATGCTTTGAAAGCATTTTGCTAAGTGCTGCAGGGACACATAAGACACAGACCCTACTGAGTTTTCAGTCTACCCAAGAGACATAAATCCAATCGAAGCTCTATAAATCTGCCCTTATTCGACTCATCCGATGAACTGTGCGCTCATCAAAAGCCAGCTACATTCATCTCCCAGGTTCTTTATGCCAGGCATGTCTGTGGTTCTAACTATATAATTTCATATCAGTAAACTGAAGAGTGCAAAGAGACAGCTACTGCTATAAAAATTAAGCCAAATACTTTCAAAGAACTAAGTATTTGAAAATAAATCTGCTATTGGATTACATTTGGGCTCGAAGCTATAAAAGATTAGAAGGCAATCATGAATATTTAGAAAGCTTTTATATTTGGTTTACTTTGAAAGCATTCTCAGGTTCTCACTCCATTTTAGAAAAGCTCAAATGAGAAACTACTGAATAGAATGCACTAGGGTCAGAATTTATGCCAGAAAGATAGAATAGAATTCTAATCACTGAAATGATACTCAAACAAAAGGAATTACCCCTGTATTAAAAGACTTGAAAATCAATGCACATTTGTTTTAAGTTAAAATAAATGATTAAGAAATGCGCTGGGGGTGCGCGTTCGTTTGTATGTGTGTGATTTCTGTGGCTTTATGAACTGATCTGCTATTGTAAGCTCAGTTCAGACAAAGGATGACAATTGCTCCAATACAGGTACAAAGAAACTACTGTGGGAAGAGAGAGAATCATTGAGGTTGGGATAAAGAGCTGGCCTTTGCCTGGTGCTTAAAGGATGGCAGATATGATGACTGATAAAGAGGGAATGGAAAGAAGGTCAGTCTGGGCTAAGAAAACAGGATGAGCAAAATACAGTGGAAACTGTATAAAATGTGTTTAAAAGCTGGCAGGGAGCCAGGTGTGATTAGAGGTGCGTGTGAAGGGAGGTAACAGCAAGGAAGATGAAAACGAGGTTTCTACTCTGGGTTGTCCAAAAGACCCTAAGACACGAATTTATCTTAGTGTGTATTATTAGGAAGGGGAGTGGGGCAGTGGGACCCCGAACTGAAGGAGGTTTAACAAGGCTGTGATATCAGGCCAGGTTTTGTGGTGAGTAAGTTTTTCTCAGGCCCACCGGGGAGCTTTGCAGACAAGACAGATCACATCTCCGAGAGCTGTCTCAACCGGAGACAAGGCAATGAGCGTGTTGGTGACGCTCCTTCAGCCATTGGTTACCCATCCAGGGCTCTGCCCTCCCCCCCAGAACACTTAAATACTCGGGCTATTCCAGCTTTTCATGTCCATAGACCGAGCCCACACCAGTAGCCTGAGGGCTCCTCTCCTACAAAGATCGGCAGGGTTGGCTGGTGTGAGTGAAAGCCATGGGGAGCCACACATGCACGAAACTGGGGATACAGGTAGAGCACTGACAATAAGGCGGGGCCATATTGGGGAGCACTGCGTGCCAGGGTGACGGGTTAGGATTTATTCAAACCCTACGCAAAAGCAGTAGGGAACTGGGGGGGGGGGTATCTGACTGAGCAGGGGGCTGGCATCATCAGGTAACCCCCATTATCTTCTGCTTTTTGAAAAGAGAGATTCCACATTACATCGGAGTCGGAAGCAGAGCTCCTAGTACATTTTCAGGTCTAAGGCGGGGGTAATAAATTATAGACCAAAGTCTGCCCAAACCGCCAAACAGAGAGAGAGCCTTTTAGCTCCGTAATCATTTCACAGGAACTTGCATTGACTCTCTGCCCGAAGGCAGAGCAGAGATTTCCCTGGAAAACACTCGAGCTCGCTGTTGATTTTCAAAGCTCCTTGTTTTTATAATAGCACCTTCTGGGAAGACATGAAAGGCAATTCATACCGACAAACCCTTCTCGTCTAACTACCTCACATGCCTTTCAGAAAGATAACGAGTTACAGCTAATAAACAATCTCATGTCACGCAGTGAAACGGAAGTTATGCTGCGAAACTACTTTACAGCACACTTGACAGCTCGAGTTCTTCCTCGGTCCGCACCAGCCGCCTCCCTGGCTTAGTGCCATAAGCCCTAGCAAAAACAAAGGCAGGTGCCAAGGGGGCGTTCTCGAACACAGAGTCAATAAGAAATAAGGCGCTGTGTCTTTCCAGTATTCCCACTGCAAAGGGATGTCGGTATTTCCGAACGCTGAAGGACTGTTAATTCTGATCTGCTGTCGCTAAGGAAGTTGGTCCCTGTAGCTTACACTTCACCTCCTCGGCTGGATAATCTACAAGGAAACATCAGGTCTCCAAGGCTGCTCAGACTCTAGCTGCAGCTGATGGAATGACTGCTGCCTTGAAGTGGCTGAGACAGGAGACTGAAAATGAAGCGACGCTTCTCGAAGTGGGCTGCTAATCCACCACCCAGAGCCCAGCTCAGCCTGAGGGTGAGCCACGAATGAACGGGAGGCGGCCTACAGAGTGTGTTGCACCTGCTGTCCCCATTTCTGGAAGGCATGGCGTCCAAAGAAGGCTGAATCTGAGGGCTTTCCTCTATCTGTGTCAGAGACACGTATATGCGTCTACATGGGTCAGAGACACATATGTGCATCTACGTGTCATCTTTTTCTTGGCAGAGAAGGATGACATGGATTAAAGACACGAAGCTATGTTGGGTTCCCCAGAAGTTCACTCTGAGGTGAGGATTCTCACGCACATGACTTGTTAAGAATTGCTCCCAGGATAGACCAGGGAAGGGGTGACCAGGAAAAAGGACAGGGAAGGGGAGGAAGCCAGGCAAGGGGATAGGCTGATCTGGCTGGGAAGCTGTAGAGTGTGACTAATTCCTTGGAGCACCCCCCCCCACCCCCACCACTCTCAGTAAGGGAACTGTGTTTTCAGACTCCCCATCTATGAGTTACTGGCAAAGGGTTGCCTTGTGGTAGGTGGTACGTAAGCTTCTAGGAGCTTCTGACTCTCTGTTACGGTAGCCTGGGAGCAGTTTTCTTTTATTTTTTTTTAAGATTTTATTTATTTATTTGACACAGAGACAGCCAGCGAGAGAGGGAACACAAGCAGGGGGAGTGGGAGAGGAAGAAGCAGGCTCCCAGTGGGGCAGGGAGCCCGATGCGGGACTTGATCCCAGGACTCTGGGATCACGCCCTGAGGAAGGCAGACGCTTAACGACTGAGCCACCCAGGCGCCCCTGGGAGCAGTTTTCTAAACAGAGTCTCAGGTGAAGGCTGTTGGAGGCAAAACTCTTAACAGTCATGGGGAAAGGAATCCAAGGGGATCTGGCAGAGGACTGAGGAGTTCCAGACGTTAAACTCAGTCAGAACTTTTCTGCCTTGAGCAGCCTCAGAGAGCGGCTTCTCCCTTATGACAGAAAGTGAAATCGCTCAGTGGCAATGTGAGGGTGATTACCACGAAAAGAGGCTGGTCCCTAAGCACAGAGGATATGCCTGGGAGAGCTTAGATATCATCCCAGTGCAAGTCCTTCAACCATTTCCAGGAAACTGACTGGAACGTTCCAAGCTGTTTTCCAAAGAGCCCCTATGTGCATTAATGTTAAATTTATGACAGACAAGTTAATCTCATGTATTCAAATGAATGTTACTTGTCCTTCATCTGCATCATGCTTCATATAATGTCTTGGACATTTTTGAACTATGATTCTGTGGTGCTCACCATTACACACAAAAGGAAGCAGGTGACAGTAGACTGTTAAGTCAGGTTAAGTGCTAGCCTTCATGGTAAGGCTTTTCATTCAGTTCCAAGAGACTCCGTGTTTAATGAGCAATTATTTCCCATAGTTAATGTCAATGGAATGCTGTACTATTGCAGACTTATTTCTGGTGACTGTTGTAATTCCTATCATATTTATGTCAGTCATGGGCTCGCAGTTATTTTATGTTTAAGGACTTTTACTATATTTTATTATAAATTTTACCCACAGCCCAAATTATACTTCCCAAAGATTTTCCATGAGTGATTCACACCAAGCTTAAGGTCAACAGTCATAAAATTCTACCAGGAAGTTGTATTTAACTTCTGAGTCTTGATCTCCTCAGACACAATGGAAGTGATGATACTTACCTCACCATGTTTGTTGTACCATCAGCTGTGAACAATGCTGAGCTGACCCACGCATGTGTTGCTGTCCAACCTCCACTCACCATTCCTTTAGAACTACAATATCTGGATTTCCTTTGGGGCAATACTACCTTCAGGACCAGGGTATGTTCTGATTATCTTAAGTAAGCCAACGTATCTCACCTCCCTGGCCGGCCAAGGCCATTGGCTCAGGATGGGCAAATGATGTCATCAGAATGAGGAGAACCAGGCCCAGGGTGCTGGGTGGACTGCTGGAAGAGGAGGACATTTTTTCCTCTCCCAGACCGTGTGGTGCAAGGAGGAGGGACTGACATGTATTGTAATGTCCAAGAGAACCACAGTGGAAGCTAGTGAGGGAGGCCAACTGCATGGAGTCTCAAAATGAAGCCAATACAGAGAAGAGAGCCCAGGAGAGTCCAGGGCCTTGATACGATGTGAGTTATCTGGGTAAAGCCATGCTTGATAATCACTGGCCAATGATTTCCTTTTACTTTTTGAGCAGTGTGAGCTGGGGTTTCTGTCAGCTGTGATGCGAGGACTCTGATGTAACATAAACACTACCTAGCATTTATTGAGAGCTTAAAATGTGCCTGACACAATACTGCGAGCATCACAGAGTGCTTCTCCAAGCTTCACAACGTCCCAGTAAGGTATGCCCAATTATTATATCACAACTGAGAACACCAAAGCCTGGGAAGTTAAGTAATTTGCCCAATGTCACACAGACAGTCATGAAGCGAGGACTGAACCCAGAAAGTCTGATTTGAGTCTATCTTTACCATCATGTTCTTTTTGCCTCTCTGTATACAAAGAACAATCTTCGGTTACAGAAATGTGACCTTTTTTCATCCCACTTTCGACTTAAAAGATTACTATAAATGTAAAGAGACTCTGGTTGCATAGAGTAAATCCAAGGTACTGTTGGCCTAGTTCAGAACATGCTATATTGCATTTAATTTCTAGAACCAGCTTTAAGATTGTTTCTCTGACTGTAACTTAAAACCTGGGTTATGAATCTCAAAAGTAGGAATATAGGAAACCAGATACTTTAGCTACTGGTTACTTTCTTCATGTGAGCCAAGGCAAGACCACTCCTGCTTATGTTTGAATTGCAGAGAATGGAGAATAGAGAGAATGTTTTAAGCCTGTTTGGCTCTATGGATTTGTTTCTGCCTATGTGAAATCAAATGCTTTCTCTTTCTGACAGGATCATATAATGTATTCCTTTTTTTTTTTAATCCATGGAGACCTTCAAATGATGAATAC
Source organism: Ursus arctos (assembly GCF_023065955.2). NCBI lineage: Eukaryota > Metazoa > Chordata > Mammalia > Carnivora > Ursidae > Ursus > Ursus arctos. The sequence goes on along the minus strand of NC_079873.1, from coordinate 32,007,130 downwards.
ATTTTTAGTAAGCCAAATTAATAATAAATATGACTATGTGACTTGCATTGTACAGTCTGTATTAAAGAAGGAGTTCCAAGGAAAGGACTAACATGTATTATATTGTTCCAAAATTAGCCGCACTCATCTGTTCAGATTACCACTTGAAAAGGAGACGTCTTCAGATTCTCCAGGCCTGTGACATCAATTTTGTTCCTAACTTGTCCCGTTGCATAACTCTTTGATTAATCTGGAGGCATTTCCTACCTTGGGCTGAAGCACAAACCACTCATCACTTGGATTTTCAAAGTTCCATGAGTCAAAAGGAATCTCCACCTCTCCAAGGAAGCTGTTACGTCCAAATCGATCATGATGCCAGACCGAGAGCTGCAGAGTTCTTGTTTCCAGCTGGGTGTGGCTGATGGTGTACTGCAAACGAGAGTCACAATGTCACACTCCACGTGGAGGGCTCTGCCCAATTCTACGATAGGCTGAAATTTACTTTCACCATCTTTCATACACACTAGTAACATGACCGAAACAAACACACAAAAAACCACTGCATTTTTCCTTGTTTATGCGACAACTGGTGTTCTATGCCATAAACTCATTTTGTGTTTAGACCTTGCACTGAAAGATGAATCAGCCAATTATTTAGGAAAAAGTCAATAAACTTTAAGTAGTAAATAGAAAGTGTTAGGTAATGAAGATTGTCCCCTTTCCAATTTTAGCCAGTTTTCCTCTGCAAATCGTTTTTCAACATCGACTTCGTAAGCTTAATGTTTGCTATATCAACTCTCCAACTTCTCTGTCTTATTTTAGTCATGACGAGAACCCCCAGATCCAGAAAAGTACTGTCAGTGAGAAACTTGCAAACACCAAACTTCATCAAGTCTCACATAAGTGCAGGAGTGAAGAGACCAATACAGAGATTGAGCAGAAAGAAAATATTGCTGGGGTAGCTTTTTCTTTTCAGCACAACGTGATCCACAGCCACATGCCTTGTACACCCCGAACCTGCTGCCAGTTCTCGGCAACTGTCACCTGAGACCACACTTCAGACTGTTTCTTGGTCTTGGATTTGCCTCTATACCCGTCCTTGCTGTTCCTGGCGTGATTGACCTTGGCTCCCTGCTTCCTGAATTTGCCAAGTCACTCCATCTATTCTGCTTGGGCTCAGCTTTGCTACGGTATTAGGGCCACCGGATTCACCCCCTGCCTATATTCATTCATTCTCATTTTGATCTGTCTTCATATTGGTTCCTGCTTCCAAACATGACCCCACTGATGGATGTCCCCACCTACCAACTTCCTGCTATGGTGGATTCTGACTCCCTCACTCTGCCTACAAGGTCTGTACTCTTCCCTGCGACTGGCAATAACTTCTACATTCCAGTCTCCCCAGGTCTTTCTTACCAGGCTAGATTGGTTGAGGGTGGGAAAGGGGGGTGTTACATAGAAGTCCATGGGGGAAGGAATGTCTCCAGGATTGGGGCCTGGGTCATGTCTTATTGAGGTCACTTTCTCTGAGGTTCCTCAAATCCAACCATGCATCACCACTGTTCCTTAACCACAGGCCTAAATTTAGCTCAACTCTGAAACCTGACAAGAAATCGCATATACTCATGCTGTGTGAGCAGAACGAGGAGTGTGTACAAAGTGACTTGCTAAGTTTGTGTCAAAACTGGGACACCCTCCTTTTAAGGGGAACTAGAAAAACCAGTTTTCCCAAGGGTGAAACATTTTTTGACAAGATACACGGGCTCAGGTGGAATGTCACTGGATTGTCTTTCCTTCGGGTGTCACTTTAGCAGCAGCAGAGAAATAAAGAGTTAAGGGTGGTTTACAGATTTTCTTTTCCAAAAACTGTTAGGAAAGCTAAGGGTATGACACGAATTTATTCAAATTCTACTTTTCTAAAAGATATTTAAGCCTGGACATGCAAATCCTCTGTCGTCCATTTTAAACCCATGAGGGTATGAATGGTATCACTTGAGTGACTATGAGAGAGCGTGTACTTACCTTTAGTGTCTCATTGAATTCTGGGTTGGTGCCCGTTCTGATCTTGGTCTTGCGCTTATTGCTTCTGGACTTGTCAGGAAGAAGGTATGACTTGACATAACTGTAGATGAAAAACATGAAAGTAATTATTGGGAGACATCTACTTTGCAAGGAACAGTCAGGGACTTCAGTGACTAAAAGAGGTGAAGGGAATAGGCCAGCAAACATGAAAGAACCAAACAGAATGTAGTCTACATGGCAGGATACCTTCAAATATAACTCTGGGCTTCCAATAAGAGAGAAGCAGTGAAGTATAGTGATAAAGGGTGTGGGCTCTGAAGTCAAGCCACCTAGGCTTGAATCACTCCATGATTTTGAGCCTAGGTAACCTCTCTGTGCCTCAGTTTCCTCATCTGTAAAACTGGGTAACAGTCCCTAACTTACGGCCTTGCAAGGACTAAATTGGTTGATACAGGGAGCTGACATGTTATACTACTCAATAAATGTCATCTATTCATAGGATCGATGGTCTCACGAAATACTGTAGGGTTATATTCCTCACCATTCCGATGTCAGGACTTCTGATGAATCCATGGTCATGGACGAATGAAAGAAAATGGTGAAAAAGAACAAATAGGAAATAACAACCCAATGTCACAATGGCAATTCTACCCGACACCTTGTGTTGAGCTATCCCAGGAGCCTCTCGGAGTAGGGGCATCAAGGCAGACTTAGAAATGCACAAGACGTACAAGACTGCGATGTACAAGACAAGACCAGGGCCACGAAGCACATCTAGCAGGGCTTTAGATGACCTCTTTCCGTGCCACTCTAAGTGATTATATTGGTCCTGAAGCCCTTGGATATTTAGCTGAGGAAGTAGGTGGACCAATCTATACTCAGAAGCCACTCATTTGGCTATCTTTTTTTTTTTTCAATTTTTAAAAAATTTTAAGTAATCTCTACACCCAGCATGGGGCTTGAACTCACAACCTCGAGATCAAAAGCTACATACTCCATTGACTGAGACAGTCAGGTGCCCCACTCCCATTTGTCTATCTTTAGATGCTTGGAAACAGTTTCTCTGAGTTGGTCATTGGACTTAGGTCACCTATTACGGAGGAAAGGGGTAACACAGCAGGCCTCAGATTGCTGTCCTTGGAAATGCCTGCTTATAACTTTTGCCATTGGCCGGCATCTGGAAACTTGGATTTCAGGAGGATTCTCATCACTCCCAGAACAGACAGATGTAAGTGGCTCGCTGTGACTAAACTATTTGTAAAAATAATATGGCTTAGGCGGAACATCTGCTTTCCTTCACGGAGACTGGAATTTCAGTATGTGATCAGTTGAGTCTCTAAACGAGCTTCCCTGGTAAACAGCGCTGCACAGGTGCTCCCACGACCTGTTGCTGGAGGAATTAAGCACATCCTATGTGACCCCAGTGGGGGAGGACACTTGGAAGTTGAAGCCTGGATTCTTCCGAACTTCACCACACATGTCTTTTTTTTTTTTGATGCTTATGACTATAAGGGGAGTCCTGTGAGTCTTCCTAGTAAATCATCAAGCTTGGCAATGACCCTGGGAGTCCCTGACACATCTTTCTTCTAGCTCCCTTCCAATGTACCATGGTCCATACCTGCCTCCCAGATGATATCTGGAATCCTGAGAGCCTCAAAATTGTCCTTTTGGGTCATTCAATTAGGCTAACAGCTTGGTGATTTTCTCTGGAGGGTCTCCCAGAACAGGATACTCAGAGACTCTGGGGTATGCCAAGGTGTCAGCCAGCCTCCATCCCAGGGCTACCTCTGTATAAACTACAAATACGTCAGTCCTGAATCGTGTCGACTAGTAGCTTTGGAAAAATCAGATAATCACGGACACGATCATTATACATACACTTAGAGAATATTTAGAAGTGTTGCACAGGAGGAAAATGACAATCGACCTTCTGAGAAGGCTCTGAATCAAGAGGAATGCTGAGACAAAACCACACATGCTGACAAAGAAAGCAGTGATTGAAACAGTCCGAGGAATATGTTATATGCTTACGCATCTGTCCTCTGTCTCTTTTCATCTCCTATGGCCAGATTTCTGCAATTCTTGACAAAGATGTAGAGCCCGCCAGTTTTGTAGCAATAGCTGATGTGGAGAAGGATTTCTCCACTGACCTTCACGTTGCCATAGTCTCCTGTTTCACTGTAAACACTCATCATGCTGTTAAGGCTGGTCTGGAATAAACAAGATGAAAAGAAGTGTCCAGACTCTAATGAGCTCTTCACAGAAGCCACCCCCTTTATTCAATTAGAATTCCTATTCTTTATAATGAGCAGCAAAGTCTAGGGTGAGTGAAGCAAGCAAAAATCACTTGATTTGCTTCGTTTTCTTGGTATTGTATAAAATCCAAGCCTGACAAGGGACAAGAAGACTTAAGGAGCATTCGAAAGGAAGGCAGGAAACTTGTTGAGGGGGGAAGTGTTGCCTTTCTGGGCAAGTGAATAGCCTTTGTTTATTCACTTCTAATGAATACGGGGTCATTGAGGCGTTTCCAATCCCATGTCCTCTCCTCATCCCTGTAGCTTTTGCCTCTCTCACTGGTAGACTCAAGGTCAATCTACTTCAAGGTCTAGAATGCATCCATCAGGACAAAGAGAAGCTCATATATTCTGTGCTAGCAGGAGCCACAAGTTTCTCTCTCTGATACCCACAGAGAGCATCCCAGCAGTCTCTGGGAAGCCATAACTGCAGCTTTAACAAGGGCATGCTGGGAACTCCCTGGGCAGCTGTTTTGATCACGTAGGTAGTGTAAGACCAGGGCTTTGTAAACCTCTGTAAAATAACCACCCACAAAATAGAACACTAAGCAATCCATTAACACACCAACAAACAAATAAAATAAAATGTAAGAAAAAAAAGTCAAAACCTTCCAGAATGAATTTCTGATTAGACACGAGTGACAAGAGACATATTTTAAATTAAATGTAACAAAATTATCCTTCAGTGTCAAAACTGTATCTTAGCAACATGACTATCACAAGAGACCACTTAGAAGGCTTTCATGAGTGACCCAGCAGTTTCAAAAGCCCTGTCTGTGAACCACTGGGAAGGACTAGAGTAAGTACAAAGAGAGCCTAGACTTCCCACTTTGTCTGATATGCATAACAGAAGTCATGACATTCCTCTAGTTGCTCAGAGACTGATCAAAGAACAGGATGTAGGGAATGTGGCCGGGATCTCTTCTAAACTTAAGTCAAGGGCAAGAGTAAACCAAGAATTCCATAATTACTGAGAAATCATAATTTCAAGAGAGCCAGTGAGTGAGCTCATTTGTCTTTCCCATTCCTAAAACAAAACAGAATCTTCATAATAACAGGCGGCTCTGAGTAGTGCTTTTCAAACTTTAATTGCACATAAATCACCTGGGGATCTTGTGAAAATGAGGATTCTGACGTAGTCAGTCTCAGGTGGGGTCTGAGAGTTCTCCTCGTTTCTAACAAACTCCTAGGTCCACAGTCTGCAAAAATGTGCATCGAGGCATCCCAGAGCACCACAGCAACCTCAGAGGGGGCCCATGGGGTATTTTAAAATTTCAAGAGAAACACAGTGACATCAGACACCATGAAAACTCTTAGCAGTAGTTCATGGTGTCAACATTACATCACAATTTATGCTTTTCAGTTAAGTCCTGTCTGTGTGAAGCTGAGTTTTTGACAGTTGCTGTGAAAAATAAGTAAGTACTGCATCAAAATCAACATGGACAGGGAAATAAAAGTGGTGGTGTCCAATCAGATTCCAAGATTTGACGAGTTGTGAAGTGCCCGACAGGTACCCACGTCCCATTAAGTAAGGATAACGGGCTATTTAAGAATGGAATAAAACTATTTTTCTTTCAATGTATGTGCAGTATTGTTTTGCATGTCTGCTAAGTTGTTAGGATACCAGTGCTTATAAAGTTTTTTTTTGACCTAACTGATGTGGAGAACAAAGGCAAAAGAAATATAGAAAAAATTAAATTTCCTTTGCAGCCCATTGACAAATACTTAAGACAGTCAGGAGATGACCTTCCTCCAGGAACTCAACTATCTCAATGTTAATACTTTTGCTAGAGGCAAAAGGCAACCTCAGCTTGATGTGAGCCCGACCTCCAGGATCCCATGTCTTCTTTAATAGAGAAAAATCCCTTTGGAAACTTCCTTTAGCTCTACTAGCCCCCAAGATATAGGTTAGCCGTCATCCTCCAAGGATATGGCTCCCTGATATACATCCGAAGGGGCTCATGACCAGGGTTTTACTAGACAGTAGTAAACTGGATAACAGTTGTTATCCTAACAACAACGAGCCCCTCAAGGTCCTGGAAACCTCGCTTCCAAATTCCTTAGAGACTTAAGCTATCCCCAACCCCCTCCTAACTTGAAAGTATATCATCACTTACTCCTCACAACCCTAGTGCCACTCTTTCTGCCCATGGTTCCTGTGCCCATGCTTTAATAAAACCACCCTTTTTGCACCAAAGACGTCTCAAGAATTTACTCCTGAACCCCAACATTTCACATCACTAGCTACTTAATAAATGGGTTAGTCGGCTGTCACTTTTGGCTCAGGAGTGGGATGAAAGATCACTAAGGGCTCCGTGAATTGACAGTGTTAGAGTCTCTGCCCCAAGTGAGGCAAGGCTGCTGGTCTGTGGACTATTCTTTGACTTCCAAGGGCTTTGCGAATAAGCCCCTCCCCCCTATTACATTTGACAAAACTCTGGCTCACAGAAATTACTGGCAGTGCCAAGACACAGCAAGAGCTCTGGCTTTTTAGTCTGAGGATGTTCCCAGCATGCCTCCCCACCTCCTCCTATCACCCAGTTGCATCTACACCACATCTCTCAGTAGCCACATCTTCAAAGAAGTCCTCAGTAAGCAGGGGACCCTACAGATAGGAGAAAACTTAGAAACCCACATATGTTGAAGCTTGGGAGAAATTAAGGCAGCTAAGGCAATTTTGCTACTAACCAAACTTTATGCTCTTAACCGAGCCAATGTTGTGATTTAAAATAGAGATTTTTATTCTAAAGGTATCTCATTAATGGTAAATCCTGTTGAACCATATGTATTTTGACTAGCGCTTAGACTCTAATGTTTAACGAATTTCTTTCCTTGGGATACTTGGATTCCCATAACGTTGTTTACCCTTTAAAGAGAAACTCTGGTTAACTGTATACAAGTCAGAAAAAGATAAGTGCTGGAAAAACTGCCCACCTAATCAGATTTCCCATACCATGAAATTGGCAAAGCATAGTTGGAAAGAAGGAAAAGGAAAGACTGAAAACTCACAGTGTCTGAGTCAGCATCAGGGACATTTAGGTAGGTCCACTTCCTGTCAGAGCCTGCTTGAGAATTCTTTAAGAAAGTCGCCCAAAGGAAAAAGAGTATTAGAGCAACAGACAGAAATCAGAGGAGAAAAGAAAAAGATTTATAGGCACATACACATAGACACATATGAGGATACGGGGCTCCTAAAGCCTACTTCTCAAGCAAAGCCTTGAACATGAAAGTAAGAAGGGACATTATTCTATAGGCAGTGAGTGAGAAGCTATGGACAGTGAGCCGGAAGGAAAGCTGACTAGGTATGTGTTTTGGGAAAATGACTGGTAACAGCATGGTGGATGGTTCGAAACAGACAGAATGGTAGCCGGGAAAGAAATGTATCAGCAGAGAACTGTGATAGTTGATGGGCTTGAGCTGATGAGAGCCTGAATTAGGGAGTGAAGAGGTTTTAAAAACTGGGTGAGGACCATGGAAGGAGAGGGAAGGAAAAGCTCACATAAAATTAGACCAAAAAGTACTGTGTGGGCAAAGGGCAAACAGGAGATTATAATGACTTTTAACTCACTGTCACACATATTCTCAAGAACATTCGTATCTCCTTTGGAAAAAGTACAGAAAACCAACAAGGGAAAGAAGAAGCTTCCCGTCACATGCTAGAGAACTGCTTACGGTTGACAGGCCACTTGCTAGACTGTGGGTGTTGGCAGAAAACCGGGAGGACACTAAGTCATGAACACTTTCCTCAGTCTCTTCCAAGGAGTCCTAAGGAAGGAGGAGAAAATCAGTGGTTTGGTTTATTTCTTTCCTAGAAAGAATTTCACTTCAAAAACCACTTTCTTTTTAAATACCTAAAAAATCCAATACAAATATCTAGAAATCACCCTATCCTGAAGTTTTTCTTTTTTGCTACCCATTCAACCTGAATTGCTTCATCAGAGGAGCGGGACCTCCTTCCTGGTGGTGCTTGCTTTATGAAAAGAACATGAAATTTGGAATCACACAGACTTGGGTATTCAACTTGTACCTCCCTGATCTCTAAGCTTTGGGCAATGTACTTAAGTTATTTTTTTAATTAGAAAAAGGGGTCTGTGCACACAGGTGTGCACATACTATCAAGATGGGGAAACAGATCTTAAAAATCTGACAGAGTAAACTATTTTAGACATTGGATTCTTGTCCAAAATTCCAGATTTTACTTTTCTTCCCCCCCATCCTCCCGGTTATTTAACCAAGACATTTTTACAGTAAAATTTCAAGCAATATAGATAAATATAAATTAAGCTTAGATCTCTCATTAATACATTAATGACAAAATGTCAAAATTTTAAGATATGTACACACATTCCTACATACACAATCACACATAAATAGAATATATCATGCATTTTTTTTTAAAGAACACCTTTCTTTTTTGCTTTTCCTCTCCTCCCTTTGTTTCCTCTTGCCCAGGGGTTCAATCAGCATTTTACATATTACGCATTCCATGCCTTTCTCCTTGTTTATGTGAAAAATGATAGAAAATTGTGCACACATAAATCTGGGAAGTCATCATAAGAATGTGTTTTAACCATAGTTTTATAAATTGAGATTCTTTTATATATAGAAATCTGTTTTCAAGTAAAAAAGAATTTCATTATAAAATATGACACATATAGAAAAATGCATAAAACATAAATGTACAGCATAGTAATATAAAGTGACCAAGGAGAAGACCCTTTTTTGTTCTTTCCATATCACAAACCCCTTTCTCCCCCATCTTTGAAATAATATCTTAACTCTTATGGTAATCGTATCTTTGCTTTTTATAGTTTTACTACCTAAGTATACATTCCCAAACAGTAGGATTTTGTTTTGCCTGTTTTTGAATTCTTTGTAAATGGAATTACATGTTATATACTCTTTCGGGTTTTGCCTCTTTGTCTCAATATTATAGTCTTTTAAGAGTCATCCAAATTGTTTCATATTGTTGTAGTTTGTTCATTTTTATTTATTATTCAATGGTAGGATATGTCACTATCCATTCTTCTGTTGCTGAATATTTGGGTTGTTTCCAGACTTCTTTCCTATTATTAACAAAGCTGCTACGAATATTCTTGAATATGTACCTTGATGCATAGAAACACAAGTTTCCCTTACGTATGCCCCAGTGAGAAGAACCGCCACGTCATAAGGCATGCATGTCTGCACATGGTTATCGATATTACTTTTAAGATAATGTCAAACAATTGGGAGTAATTGTACCAATCTACAATCTAACCAGCAATGTACGAGGGTGCCCTCTGCTCCGTATCCTTGTCTCCCAAAAGTTGGTATTGTCAGATTTTTTTTTCACTCTTGCTAATGTAGTAGATGTTTATGTGAAAATTAGTAAGGGAAGCCTCACTAAAATGGAGTCGGGATGTTTTAGCATGGGGAGCTCTCATACCCTATGACACGTAGTCAATTGTGAATCCAACAGGAAGAGATGAACTTCACTTTACATGGACTTGACCTTGTATATGGATATTACTCTACTATTTCAGCTGGAGGTAGGGTCACTTTTCTCATTCCCCTGGGCAACAGCTCAGCCAAGGTGAAGCCACCACATTGAGTAAACTCCCAGTTTATTCCAATGGACTTTAAGTTCATAAAAGCCTTCCCAACATACCCTTTTGCTCCTTAAAAAAGCACACCTCCCCTTTGTTCCCCAGCCTTGCCTATGGTTTTGCCACAACTTGTTTGTCTCAGATCACAATTTTCTTTTCATTCCCAAACAAACGTATCTTTTGCTGGTAAACTAACAAGCAGTTTCTATTTTTAAGGTTAATATTTAAAATCCTCATGATTTTAATTTTTGTTTCCCTTATTACTAAGTTGAGTACCTTTTTCTGATCATTGGCCAACTAAATTTCCTTGTGAAGTACTTTTTCAAAGCTTGCTTATTTTTATATTGATATATTTGCCTTTTTCACTGATAAGCTCACAAGATGAGCTGGAGCAACTTATAGACCTAGAAAGTCAGAATGTGCTTAAAACAAGACAAAAACAAACTAACAAAAACAAAAATAACAACAACATCAAAAAACCAACTCACAGTGATAGAAGTATGTCAAAGGGACATAGGAGCCAACTGAAACAGCTCCCAATGACCAAAGCTGGAAAAATTTGAGCGATAAAATAAAATAGTAATGGATTATACCTCAAAGTATAAAATAAATATCCATCAGCATACTGATATAAATAAACGACTGAATAATAAATGGATGGAAAAGAGACAAATTTCGCATGCAAAAATATTCCAAATAATTTATGTAGATATTCCATCTTTAAGAAGGTGGAACATAACTCTGTCAGTGTGGGCTGTACATAAAGTGATTCTGTTCTAAATAGTGCTAGATAGAAAAGTTGGAAATGCGTAACTTGATAGTGGAGAAACCTGACAAACAGTACTTCATTCAGGTGTTCAAAGTCAGCATCAACTGTAATTAGTCATGTTGATAGTATGTAGTGTAAAAACAAAATGGCGAGCCTGGGTGACACAGTCAGTTAAACACCTGACTTTTGGTTTCAGCTCAGGTCATGATCTCAGGGTAGTGAGATCGAGCCCCGTGTTGGGCTCTGCACTCAACACAGACTCTGCTTGAGATTCTCTCCCTCTGCCCCTTCTCTTTAAAATAAATAAATTAATCTTAAAAAAAGAAACTAAAAAGAAAAACAAAAAACCTAAACAAACAAAAACACCCCACGGGCCCAAAATGGCATTGCTTAAGGGGGAGCCCCCACACTAGGGCTTACTACCTCATCCAGTTGCAGTTTCAACCTCCAGCAGAAATGTAGTCTTAACCTGTCAGTCAGGAATCTTCTGATGGCAACGACTAGTCTGCCACTTGAGCCCTCTCCATCCCCCAAAGGGGGATGAAGTAATCTACATGATAAGACCCCTTGCTTCCCCCCCCCAAGGAAAAGCACCCTTGTCTAGAACACTCCTTTTCTACTGCTAATAACTTTCTTGCCCTACCCTCCTTTTTATTAATACCTTCCATTTTGTGCACCTCCTCAGAGCTCCCCTCTTCTTGCTAGATGGGATGCTGCCTGATTCACTAATGATTTAATAAAGCCAATGACATCTTCAATTTTACTCAGCTGAATTTTGATTTTTAACAGTCCCCTTGACATGATATGGTGAGGATGCACTTTGTCACTGTGGTCTTCCTTCTAAAAATACATGACCCTTTTCTGATCATGAGAAAAACATCAGACAAACACAAATTAAGGGAAAATTTTACAAAATACCTGACCTCAAAACAATAGTTAATTAAAAACAAGGAAAATCTGAGGAATTGTCACAGCCAAGGGGAGCCTAAGAAGACATGACAATGAAATGTAATACAGTATTTTGGACGGGATTTTGGAACAGAAAAGGAACGTTTGGTAAAAAACCAAGGAAATCTGGATAAATTATGGACTTTAGTTAATTTTAATATCTCAGTATTGGTTCATTGTGACAAACATACCTTACAAATACAAGATGTTAATAAGACAAACTGGATATGGGGTACATGGGAATTTTTTGTTTTAACAAATTTTCTATAAATCTAAAACCATTCTAAAATTTAAAAAAAATCACAAAAATCATTGTAAACCTGTGATAAATCCAGCTCGGTGATGGTGTTTTACGTTTCCTAGACATGACTGATTTCAATTTGCTAAAATTTTGGTTAGGATGTTTCCATCTGTACTTAGGAATACAATAAGCTAGTCATTTTCTTTTTCAAAATGCCTTCATCTGCTTTTGATATCTGGTTTTCACTGGCCTCAATACAGTTTGAAATACTCCTTTTTCAATTGTTTGGAAAAGTGTGTATATTCTTATATGAGGTTTCTAGAGTAATCAAATTCATAGAGACAGAAAGTAGAATGGTGGATGCCAGGGGCTGGATGGAAAGGGAAATGAAGATTTACTGTAACAGGTACAGAATTTCAGGGGTGCCTGGGTGGCTCAGTTGGTTAAGCATCTGACTCTTAATCTGGACTCAGGTCATGATCTCAGGGTCATAAGATCAAGCCCTGCATCAGGCTCCATGATCAGTGTGGAATCTACTTGGGATTCTCTCTCCCTCTCCCTCTGCCCCTCCCCCCCTGCTCATGCTCTAAGTAAATAAATAAAATCTTTTTAAAAAGTAGGTACAGAATTTCAATTGGGGGAGATGAAAACTTTCTGGAGATGGATGGTAGGGATGGTTGTACAATATGAATGTATTTTATGCCATAGAACTGTAGACTTAAAAATAGGTAAAATAATAAAATAGTGCATTTTATATTATATATATATTTTTTACAATACAAAAGTTTGTGTAATATTTAGAATTGTAATTTCCTTGAATGTGTCATAGAGCTTGCCAACAAAGTCATCTAGGTCTGACTTTTTTCTTTATGAGAAGATTTCTAACTATTTCAGTTTTATTTACCCTGTCTGGAAATTTCAAGTTTGAGGAAATTATATTTTTATAGAAATTTATTCATTTCATCTAAGTTTTCAAAATTCTTGGTATATCAATGTTGATATTATATCTGTTTTATCTATAGTTACATTTATTTTTTCATTCATAGTATTATTTGTTTTTGCCTTCTGTATTTTTTCATTGATGATCTTTCCAGAGATTATTTACCTTGTTAGTTTTTTTTTCGAAGAACCAACTTTTGTTTTGCATTTTATCTTTGTTTTATAATTTTATTAATTTCTATTCTTAATTATATCTTTATTTTTATTTTCTTTGAGTTTAACGTGTAATTCTTCTCACCAAAAGTTAAATTCATAGTGAATAATTTTCACCCCTTCGTCCTCTCTCACATAAATATTTAAGGTTATGTAATTTTCTCCCAAGTGAGACTTTTGCTGCATTCTTTACTCTTTTTTTGGTAGAATTGTTATTTTCATATAGTTCTGATTGTTTTTATATGCTCATTATGATTTCTTCTTCTTTAACCCAGTAATTATTTAGCAGTGTGTTTTTACTTGGCAGATTTGTGGGATAACTTATGTTTTTGTTATTAATACCTATCATAACTGTGTTGAGGTCGGAGAACATGCTGAGTATGATTTGGAACAGAATTAAAGTCTGAGTTATTATGTATACATTCTCTCTCACTTCTTTGGTCTTAGCTTTGTATTTATTAAGATAGCAACTTTACTAGCTTATACAATCACCTTTACTTTTTATATCCCTTGCAACAGTTCCTGAGATTTCTTCCTCCTATTTCATTTAAAACGATTTCAGTTTGAGCCTTTTTATCTTGTACCCACTGTCATTGTTGAAAACTCTGATATTAATTTGATCCTTGTTCATGTGTATGTAATAGGATTTCTCTCTAGAAGTTGTTTTTTTTTTAAGGATTTTCTCTTATAATTGATATTCTTGGTTATAATGTACCTAGGTATAAGTTGTTACTTATATCTCATTTTTGGCACTTTCCAATTGAAACAGATTTTTCTTTAATCCTGAGACATAAATCCCAATCATTTTTTCAAATAGTCCCTTTTCTATATTTTTCTCTTTTGGTTTTTCTGGGTATGCTACTGCCCAGTTGATAGCACTTGAACTATTAGTTCTTGTATTTTTTTATTTAAAAAAAGATATGAAAACTTTCAAACACCCACAAAAATAGAGGAAACAGTATAATGAACCCTTGTAACTGATCACCCAACTTACAATTATCGATATATTGCCAAAGTTTTGTCATCTACTCTCCATGCCATTTACTTATTTCCCACAGCTTTACTGAGGTATAATTTACAAACCATAAAATCTGCCAACTCTAAGTGTACACTCCAGTGACTTTTAGCAAGTTTACAGTTGTGCAAACATCAACATTATCCAGTTTTAAAACATATCCATCAGCCCGATGTTTCCTCATGCCTGTTTGCAATCAATCCCCACTCCCTTAGAAGCCATGAATCTGCTTTACTTTCTGCATAGATTTGCCTTTTCTGGACATTTCATATAAATGGAATCACACAATATGTGGCCTTTTGTGTCTGGTTTCTTTCATTAAGCATTGTGGTTTTTAGTTTCATCCATCTTGTAGCATGAATCAGTACTTCATTCCTTTTTATTACTGAATATTATTTCATTGTATGGAATACAATATATAATTTATTTATTCACCCATTGATGGATATCTGGATTATTTCCACTCTTTGGCTATTAGGACTAATGTATCTATGAACATTTGTGTGCACATCTTTGTGTGGACATAGCTTTTCACTTCTCTTGGACAGATACTTAGGGATGGAAATGCTGGGTTGTATAGTAACTATACGTTTTACTTTTAAAGATACTGGCGAACTTCTATTCCAGAGTGTCTGTACCATTTTACCTTTCTGAACAGCAGCATAGAAGGGCTTCGGTTTCTGTACATCTTTGCCAACATTTCTGTCTTTTAGCTTATAGCCATTCTAGTAGTGTTAAGTGGTATCTCATTGCAGTTTTAATAACTCATGTCTCTAATAATTAGTGATGCGTCTTCTCACGTGGTTATTGAATATTTATAAATCTCCTTTGGCAAAATATCTATTCAAATCTTTTACCCATTTTCTAATAGGATTGTCTTTTTTTATATCGATTGTAGGGGTTCTTTATATATTCTAGATACAAGTCCTTTTTCAAATATAGTATCTACAAATATTTTACTCGAGTCTATGGCTTGTCTTTTCATTTTCATAATGATGTCTTTTGAGATACAAAATTTTAACTCTGATAAAATTTATCATTTTTTTCTTGAGTGTATCATGCATCATATATTTGGTGTCATATCTAAGAATTCTTTGCCTAACTTGAAGTCTTAAAGATTTTCTCCTAGGTTTCATTTTAGAAATGTTATACTTTTAGTTCTTACATTTAGGGATATAATCCATTTTGAGTTAGTTTTTATTCATCATATGTGTTTTGGGTTTTTTGTTTGTTTGTTTTTATGGCATACGGATACCCAGTTGTCCTATCATGATTTGATGAAAAGATCCTTTCCTCACTGACTTGCCAAAAATCAATTGACTAAAAATATAAGGGCTTATTTCTGGACTGTCAATTATATTCTTTTGATTGCCTATGTTTATACCAATACTGCACTGTACTGATTACCATAGCTGTATACAAAGTTTTGAAATCTACTAGAGAAAGTCTTCCAACTTTGCTTTTTGAAATTTTTTGCTTATTCTGGATCCTCCGCATTTCCATATAAATTTTAGAATCAGCATGTCTGTTTCCACAAGATAACTGATTTTAATAGGGTTTATGTTGAGTTTATAGATTTGGAGAGAATATTGAATCTTCTAATCCATGCACATACAATGTCTATTTATTTAGATCTTCTTCAACTTAGCTCAGCAATATTTTTTCTAAACTTCAGTGTAACTTACAGCTTTTTGACAATTTTATTCCTATGTATTTTATTCTTTTTCATGCTATTCTTGATGGAATTATATTCTTAATTTCATTTCAGATTGTTCATTGCTGATATAGAGAAATACAATTAATTTTTGTATATTGATCTTATATCTTCCAACCTTGGTGGACTTATTAGTTCTAGTAATATTTTTCTAGATTCTTTAGGATTTTTCACATACAGAATCATGTAAACTGCATATAAAGAAGTTATTACTTTTTCTTTCCAATGAGATGCTTTCCTTTCCTTTGTCCTGTTTCCTCCTTTCTATTTTTCCTTTTTACTTTCTTTTCTTTTTCCCCTTCCTAACTGCATTGGCTAGAATCTCCTGCAAAATGTTGAACAGAAATGAAGAAGGTGATAATCCTTGTGCCCTGTTCTTGCACTTAGGGGGAAAGTTTTTTTGTTTGTTTTGTTTTGTTTTGTTGCCATCATGTGTAATCTTAACTGTCGGAATTTTGTAGGTGCTCTTTATTAGACTGAGAAAGTTCACCCTTATTTTTTGAGAGTTTTATTATAAATAGATGAATTTTGTCAAATGCTTTTTCTGTATCTATTGAGATGATGTGGTTATTGTCATTTATTATATTGATAAGCTATATTACAGTAATTTATTTTTAAATGCTTAATCAACCTTGCATCGACAGAATAAATCCCACTTGGTTATGGCATGCAATCCTTTTTTTGTTACTGGACTTAGTTCTCTAATACTTTATAAATGCTTTTTCCATCTGTATTCTAATGGATATGATTCTGTAGTTTTCTTTTCTTGCAATGTCTTTCTCTAGCTTTGGTGTCAGGGTAACACTGGCTTCACAAAACTAGTTGGGAAGAAATTTTCTGAGCAATTTGTTAAAGAATTGATATTATTTCCTTTTCAATGAAGCAATTTATTCCTCAGCATTTCTTTAGGGGAGAATTTTAAATTACTAATTCAATATCTTTTGTTTTTAGGTTTGAGAGGGAGAGAGCGTTTGCACGCACATGCAAGGGGCGGGGAGGGGCAGAGGCAGAGACAGAATCTCAAGCAGACTTCCTGTTCAGCATGGAGTCTGATGCAGGGCTTGATCTCATGACCCTGAGATCACGACCTAGCCGAAATCAAGAGTCGGATGCTTAACTGACTGATCCACCCAGGTGTCCCATTTAATTCAATATCTTTTTTACTTAAGTATAATTAACAAACAGTGTTATATTAGTTTAAGGTGTATGATATAATGATTCAACAATTCCAAGTATTTCTCAGTGCTCAGCAAGTTAAGTGTACTCTTAACCCCCTTTATTTCATCCATCCCCCCACCTCTGTCTATTCTGGCAATAACCAGCTTGCTCTCTGTATTTATAGGTCTAATTATGCTTTTTGTTTATTCACTTCTTTTTAGATTTCACATGTAAGTGAAATCATATGGTATTTGTCTTTCTCAGACTTATTTCATGTAAAATTATACCCTCTAGGTCCATCCATGCTGTTGCAAATGGCAAGATTTCATTCTTTTTTAAGGTTGAGCACTGTTCCATTGTATGTGTGTGTGTGTGTGTGTGTATACACACACCACATCTTCTTTATCTACTCATCTATGGATGCACACTTAGACTGCTTCAATAGCTTGGCTATTGCAAATAATGCAGCGATAAATATAGGGGTGTGCATATCTTTTCAAATTAATGTTTTTGTTTTATTTGGATAAATACCCAGTAGTGGAATTACTGGATTATATGATAATTCCATTTTTAATTTTTTGAGGAGCTGTCATACTGTTTTCCACAGAGGCTTCATCAATTTGCATTCCCCCAACAGTGCAGGAGGGTTCCTTTCTCTCCACATCCTTGCCAACACTTATTTCTTTTTGATTCTAACCATTCTGACAGGTGTAAAGTGACAGCTCATTGTGGTTTTAATTTGCATTTCTCTGATGCTTAGTGATGGTGAGTATCTTTTCAAGTGTCTGTTGGCTATCTGTATGTCTTCTTTGGAAAAAATGTTTATTAAGGTCCTCTGCTCACTGTTTAATTGGATTGTCCCCTCCCCCCGCCACAGTGTTGAGTTACATAACTTCTTTACATATTTTGGATATTAACCCCTTAATGGATAAATCATTTGCAAATATCTACTCTTATTGTGTAGGTTGCCTTTTTTTTTTCATTGATGGTTTCCTTCATGGGATAACAGCTTGTTATTTTGGTGTAGTCCCAATAGTTTAATTTTGCTTTTGTTTCCCTTACCTGAGGAGACACATCTAGAAAAATGTTTCTACAGCTGATGTAAAAAAATCACTGTCTATGTTTTTTGCTAGAAGTTTTATGGTTTCAGGTCTCACATTTAGGGCTTTCATCCAATTTGAGTTTTGTGTATGGTGTTAAAAAATGGTCCAGTTTCATTCTTTTGCATGTTGTTGTCCCGTTTTCCCAGCATCATTTGTTGGAAAGACTATCTTTTCCCCTTGCATATTCACGCCTCCTTTGCAATAGATTAATTGACCATATAAGCGTGGGTTTATTTCTGGGCTCTCTATTCTGTTCCATTGATCTCTGTGAATATTTTTGTGACCTTTGTTTTGATTATTACAGCTTTGTAGTATAGCTTGAAATCTGGGATTGTGATACCTCCAGCTTTGTTCTTCTTTTTCAAGACTGCTTTGGCTATTTGGGGTCTTTGGTGGTTCCATACAAATTTTAGGATTATTTGTTCTAGTTCTGTGAAAAATGTTGTTGGTATTTTGATAGGGATTGCATTAAATCTGTAGATTGCTTTGGGTAGTACGGATATTTTAACAATATTTGTTCTTCCAATGCATGAGCATGGAATATCTTTCCATTAGCTTATATCCTCTTCAGGTTCTTTCATGACTGTTTATATAAGTTTTCAGAGTACAGGTCTTTGACCTTTTGGTTAAGTTTATTTCTAGGTATTTTATTCTTTTTGGTGCAATTACAAATGGGATTTTCTTAATTTCTCTTTTTGCTACTTCATTATTAGTGTATAGAAATGCAACAGATTTCTGTGTATTATTTTTATAACCTGTGACTTTACTGAATTCATTTATCAGTTCTTTGGTGGAGTCTATAGGGTTTTTTATATGCAGTGTCATGTCATTTGCAAATAGTGGAAGTTTTACTTCTTCCTTACCAATTTGGGTGCCTTCTGTTTCTTTATGTTGCCTGATTACTGTGGCTAGGACTTCCAATACTATGTTGAATTGGTGAGAATGGACATCCTTGTCTTGTTCCTGATCTTGGAGGAAAAGTTCTCGAGTTGATGTTAGCTCTAAGTTTTTTCATATATGGCCTTTATGTTGAGATATGTTCCCTCTAAACCTCCTTAGTTCAGAGTTTTTATTATGAATGGATATTGTACTTTGTCAAATGCTTTTTCTACATCTACTGAGATGATAATATTTTTTCCTTTCTCTTGTAAATGTGATGTATCATATTAATTGATTTGTGAATACTGAACCACCCCTGCATCCCTGGAGTAAATCTCACTTGATTGTGGTGAATGATTTTTTAACTGTATTGTTGGATTCAGTTTACTAATATTTTGAGGATTTCTGCATCTATGTTCAGCAGAGATACTGGCCTACAGTTTTCTTTCTTCATCATGTCTTTACCTGGTTTTGGTATCAGCATAATGCTGGCCTAATAGAACGAATCTGAAAGTTTTCCTCCTCTTCTAGTTTTTGGAAATTTTGAGATGAACAGGTATTAACTCTTCTTTAAATATTTGGTAGAATTCACCTGTGAAGCCATCTGGTTCTGGACTTTTACTTGTTGGGAGTTTTTCAATTACTGATTCAATTTCATTGTTACTACATGGTCTACTCAAATCTTCTATTTCTTCGTGATACAGTTTTTGTGTTGAAGTCCTTTAACTTTTGTTTACCTAGGAAACCCTTTATCTCTTTTTCAATTCTGAATAACTTTGCTGGGTATTCTTGGTTGTAGGGTTTTTTTGTTTGTTTGTTTTTTCCTTTCAGGACTTTATATCATGCCACTTCCTTCTGACTTAGAAAGTTTCTGATAAAAACTCAGGTGTTTCCCTTGTATTTAACTATTTTCTCTTGCAGCTTTTAAAATTCTCTCTTCATCACTATTTTTTTGCCATTTTAATTATTATGTGTCTTAACGTGGACCTCCTTGGGTTCATTTTATTGGAGACTCTCTGTGCCTTTTGGATTTGGATGTGTGTTTTCCTTGCCGAGACTGGGGAAGCTTTCAGCTCTTATTTCTTTAAATAAGTTTCCTGCCCCCTTTTCTCCTTCTTTTTCTCCTGGGATCCCTATAACATAAATGTTATTATGCTTAATGATCGTGCTGAGTTCCCATAAGCTATTTATTCTCATTTTGTATTGTTCTTTTTTCTTTTTGCTCTTCGGCTTGGTTGCTTTCTGTTACCCTGTCTTCCAGATTGTTGATTTGTTCTTCTGCATATTCTAATTTATTGTTGATTCCCTCTAGTGCATTTTTAATGTCAGCTATTGAGTTCTCTAGGATCAGGAATAGTTTAATAACATTGGAATTAGCTGTTCTTTGAAGGTTGAACAGAAGTAAGCTTTGAAACCATTCAATCTTAACTCCCTGCACTTCCCCCCCACACACACACATCGCTTTCTGTGGTGGATTTAAAAAATACTTTCCAGGTTTCTTTAGTAAATAACATTGAGTTTTAGAACTAAGTTTCCTGGCTTGCTTCAGAAAATTACATTAATGTCATTTAGCATTTGTGTTATATCTTTCTTCCAAGGAGTTCAAATTGCATTATAGCAATTACAGAAATAAGAATCAAGATACTAGAACTGGAAGGAACCTTAAAAATAACCTAACTCAACCTTCTCATTTCATAAATGAGTTCACATAAACATTAATTTTCACATAATTTAGTTTCGGTTAAGAAAGTAGTTTATTAGGGGTAACTTCAGATGTAGAAATGTTCATATAAGCTACATAGTCAGCTAAATAATATTTGGTTTAGGAAATGTTGGGATCCTTCACTTTCCAGGTTTAGATTAAATGATGTTAAGCCAGGAACTGAAATACCCAACAGGTGTTCTTTTAGTGAAAATCTTCACTCATTATACTGATTATCAGTTAACTTTTCTAAATCATTCTTTAGCTGTTTTTGTATATTGAATGTGGAGACTAATAGGAATGGATTATCATATATCTTCACTTTATTCTCACCTAAAAGTGGAAAGGTTTGGAACAAGACTGTGCCCTTTCCTCATGATCATTAGACTTTCTTCCATATCCAACTTACCAAGTCTTTGTCTAAAGCCCCAGGGACAGACTTGCTTCTTATGTTTACAGTATTCTCTAAGTCTTCTGGAAATGACCCACTCAGATCTAACTCAGATCGACTTCGGTCTGGAGGAAGGAAGAGTAAAGGAGAGATATGAATCAGCTTATTTTGTAAGAAGATTTCAGTTTTCATTGCAAATGTTTTATCTTTATTCCCATTCTTTCTAGGCACAGGGCATGGAGTGTCACGAAAGCAACAGAGTCAATAAGTTCACACTGTTTATACTAACACACTTTTCTAAAAAATTTTTTTGAAATTTTCTTGGATAGCATTGCCAACAGTGATGTCTTCATTTCATCTTCAATTAAAGAAAGCTTAATGTTCTATTGTAAAATGCAAATTTTTAAGCTGTTTAAGGTTCCTGTTTTTCTCATAGACTGAAAAACTCTTATTGAATGGGTCCTTAAAATATAATCAGCCCATGGAAAAAATAAAGCGTGACTCATTCCTGATTTATATACTTGGAGAATTCACTGTGCTTTCATATCTGACATAAAATGCTATTAAATGAGATAGCAAGATTCTTTCATATGAAAAGGGAGTGGCTATAGGTAAACTGAGAGGAAGTTCTATTTCTTTAGGCACCAGAACATTCTTTCATCAGAGGAACACTTTGTTTTTAAAAATATAATTTAAAGAACGATGCACAGTTCAGGAATGCTGTGGACAACTTACTAAGACACAGTTTATTTACACAGAACGAACAGTTCTATGTCAAAGTCCTGCTGAGAGAGATCCAGCTGCTCATCATGAGAAAGATTAAAGAGAGCAATCACGTACTTGGATTTGAAATAGTAAATTAAATAATGCAGAAGTGCTTAGGACAGTGCCCGACACAGAATACGTACTCAATAAACAGGAGCTGTTGACTAGCTGTTGACGATCTATGAGGTTGGCCTCTGTGCTAGATTAAAATTTTTAACGGGAGAACCAATCTTGTCATCCTGAACAAAATGCGACAATAACCACATATATTTAGAATATGCTTTGGGAGCTTCCTGACTAGGAAAGACTCCCCAACTCAGCACACAGAATAAAGCCTCAGGCTTTATGCAAATATCATCATTAGGTAACAGTTACCTTTCTCATGTTGAGGATTTTGTCATGATTTTAATTCTACACAGTGGACATAAGCTTCATAACTATGGCAAATTTCTCTAAAGACTTTTCTTATTCGTAGGTAATCAAATCACAACACCAATAATACCTGCTTCCCAGGGTTGCTGTGATGGAAGTGAAATGATATACCGTATTTGAATATGCCATACAAATGAAAAGGGTTGTTATTAATACCTTAATGCTGCTTGCAAATAACTTTTTATTTAAACCACAGGATAATTAATCTGTCTAGATATAGGGCATTTATGACCACCATGTCAAATGAACTATCATTTCCTTGAATTCTGGGAAAGCGCCTTTACCTTTCCCTCAAACGAACCAATTATGTTTCCTACACTCCTGCACTGACACTTGGTATAGCTCTGAAACTTGGCAGTGATGACTGACAAGTGTATACACTTAACAAATGGATTTTGCATGAATGCAAGAGGCTCAGGTATTACCTGGGTCCGCATTTAAGCTGTTCTTATGGAATGGGCCTACCATGATGGATCAAGGAAAGATGGCTATTTTCTAAATCATGGAACATCCACTTAATATCACACAAGGCAGTTAATTTCAAATGATTTAGTCACTTAAAAAAAAAAGAGTAACCATGCTGTAAATACCCACCTGAGGAGAGGGAGATCTCAGACACCGCTATGGAAGGTGTACCAGAAACGTTTCTGCGATGACTCTTTGTGAGGTCCTCATAAGTGCTTTCAATGGCAGCCAAATCCACGGAATTTTCAGAACCATGTTCCTTCTCACGAAGTAAAAATGAAAAAAAACCCCATTATAATGCCTGTAATTTACTTTAAAAGCCTCCCATCTGAATATACTGCAGGATGACCATATTTATGTCCTATTCCTCTTTCGGAGGAGCTAGCTGACATTTGGGGGGACCCTCACCAGGAGTCCATATAACTCTAAGGCTTACTATCAATAATTGCTCCATAAAATCTATACCAAGAGGTTTGTTAATTAGCACAAAAGTTGTTCAAAATAATTCTTCATTCACAAAATTGTGAGTGTTCTAATACATGGTTAGCAAGAAAGATGATATAATATCTCCAACCTTACACGAACTTTATATAAGAATCTGGCTAGCTTTGCGTCCCCAGAGTAATACTCAAGCTTAGTACTCTGGTCCTATGTTTATCCCCACTCTCAACACCCTGTTTCCCCAGCCACCGCTTACCTCCTCTACCCCGATTTAACAGAACACCATGACCCACAATCCAGATTAACACATGGCATCGAAGGGCCCCCAGGATACTGCCCCAGCCTTGGGCCAGACTCTGTGCTGATTGCTCAGTGCCTCTGCCAGATCAGTTACTAAACATTTTGAATATCATTCCTTGTTAGGTCGCCAAGAAGTAGGGGTAATCATCAACTATCCACACACTTCTCTGGCTATTGAACGGTACTGCTTGCTAAGTTTAGTATAAATACTTATGAAATTTTAAATATGCCTTTTACCTTATCAGCAAGTACAACTCAGACTATAAGTATTGAAAGAAATCTTCTATTATTAGTCAATCTGTCTGAATGCCTTTTGGCTTTTCCTGAAAAATATTTATAGAATCTGACTGTTCGTAGCCTCTGCTTTAAGTTCATGATTTATTTTTCTGAAGTCGCATTATAGGAAGAGTTGATATTTTAAATAAATATTGATTTTTTATATTCAGTATTGAGATACTATTTTTACTAAAGCATAGTTCACATATGATATTAGTTTCAGGTAGATAACACAGTGATTTGACAATTGTATACATTATGCAATGCTCACCACAATTAGTGTAGTCACCATCTGTCACCATGCAATGTTATTACAATATTATTGACTCTATTCCCTATCCCCTACTTTTCATCTCCATGACTTATTTATTTTATAAATAGAAGTTTGGACCTCTTAATCTCCTCCACCTATTGCACCCATCCCCTCATTCCCCTCTCCTCTGGCGACCACCAGTCTATTCTCTAATATATATGAGTCTGTTTCTAGTTTTGTCCCAGTTTGTTCATTTATTTTGATTTTTAGGTTGCACATATAAGTGAAGTTATATGGTATTTGTCTTTCTCTGTCTGACGTACTTCTGTTAGCATAACACCCTCTAAGTCTATCTGTGTTGTCACAAATGCTATGATCTCATTCTTTTTTATGGCTGAGTAATATTCCAGTGTGTGTGTGTGTGTGTACACACCACATCTTCTTTATCCATTCATCTATCAGTGGACATTGGGGTTGCTTCCATATCTTGGCTATTGTAAATAATGATACAATATACATAGGGGCACAAATATCTTCTTCAATTAGTGTTTTGGTTTTCTTTGGGTAAATACCCAGTAGTGGAATTACTGGATCATATGGTAGTTCTACTTCTAATTTTTTTGGAGAAACCTCCATAATGTTTTCCACAATGGTTGTACCAATTCGCATTCCCACCAACGGTGCACAGGATTCACGACCTCCCCTTCTATCTCCTTGTTCCAAAGCCTAGTTTCTCACCTGCAGTAAGACAATGGCATCCTAACTGGCCTCCTGGCTTCTCCATTTGTTTCCCTACAACTGTTTCTCAGCACAGCCCCCAGATCCCGTGTAAAGAGAAGCCACATCCTCTGCCCATTTTTTAACTGGAGTTTTTGGTTTGGGGGTGTTGAGTTGTATAAGTTCTTTATGTATTTTGGATTAAGGAGTGCACTTATCGTGATGAGCACTGGGTGATGTATGAATTGCTGAATCACTATATCGGACACCTGAAACTAAAATAACACTATGTTAACTATACTGGAGTACAAAAAAACTTAATTAAAACATAAAAACAAAAAAAATTACAAAGAAAAGCCACATCTGCTCAAAACCCTCCAACCGTCCTCACCTTATTCCAACTAAATGTCAAAATGCATACAGTAGTCTGGCCCTGTTACCTCTCTGAGCTCATTTCCTAGTACTTCTCCCTTTACTCCTTCACAACAGCGACACTGGCTGCCCTGTTCTTCCTTGAACATACCTGGCATGTTCCCACTTCAGAGTCTTAGCACTGGCCATTTCTCCAGGGGCATTAAAAATATTTTAGATGCTGGCTGAACAAGGGCACTGACCATTCAAGATGGAGGCCAGCCATAAGTAATTGGAGCAGCCTTTCCTGTATGTGTACCTGCTGAATACTAGCGCTGTGCCTGCCCGAAGGGGCACCTTGCTACAGACTCCTGCATGGCTAATTCTTTCACTTACTACACTCTTAGCCTGACTAGGACCAAGAGTTCTTAAATATAGACGTCAGCTACATGTATGGAGTTTCCTGCTTAACCAAAAAATCCAGATGCTCATTTATTTAAAAGAATAACTTCCACATTCCATATATATTTCATGTATAATGCAATTTAAGTCTTCATTATGTGTTGATCTTGAATTTTAGCAGTTTTATAGAACAAGAAACTATCAAAAATATCAAGACTCTACTTTTCCTGATTTAAATCAGTCTGGAAAATGTTTAGTGCAGTTAACTTATGAACATCTTGACAAATAACATGGAGGCTCAAAAGCAGAGACTAGAATTCTAAACATTATTTATATTTTGTTTAAACCATATAACCACCACCTTTGAACCTGCTCTTTCCTTTTGCTTCACATTTCTGGCTTCCCACCAGGAGCTAAGGATGCAGGAGGTTCAGTCCTGATATAGAAGCTTCTTTTTTTTTTTTTTTTTGTTAAAATCAATTTGAACTTTATTATGTTAGTCACCGTACAGTACATCGTTAGTTTCTGATGTAGTGTTCCATGATTCACTGTTTGCGTATAACACCCAGTGCTCATTGTAACACATGCCCTCCTTAAAACCCATCACCAGACTACCCCATCCACCCACCCCTCTTCCCTCTGAAACCCTCAGATTTTTTTCCCGGAGTCCATAGTCTCTCATGGTTCGTCTCTCCCTCTGATTTCCCTCCCTTCTGTTTTCCTTTCCTTCTCCTAATGTCCTCTGTGCCATTCCTTATGTTTCACATATGAGTGAAACCATATAATTGTCTTTCTCTGCTTGACTTATTTCACTTAGCATAATCTCCTCCAGTTCCATCCATGTCGATGCAAATGGTGGGTATTCATCCTTTCTGGTGGCTGAGTAATATTCCATTGTATATATGAACCACATCTTCTTTATCCATTTGTCTGTTGAAGGGCATCTCGGCTCCCTTTTGAGTTTAACTATTGTGGACATTGCTGCTATGAACATTGGGGTATATGGGCCCCTTCTCTTCACTACATCTGTATCTTTGGGGTAAATACCCAGTAATGCAACTGCCGGGTCATAGGGTAGCTCTATTTTTAACTTTTTAAGGAACCTCCATACTGTTTTCCAGAATGGCTGTACCAGCTTGCATTCCCACCAGCAGTGTAAGAGGGTCCCCCTTTCTCCGCATGCTCTCCAACATTTGCTGTTTCCTGCCTTGTTAATTTTTGCCATTCTAACTGGTGTAAGGTGGTATCTCGATGTGGTTTTGATTTGAATTTCCCTGACGGCTAATGATGTTGAACATTTTTTCACATGTCTGTTACTCATTTGTACGTCTTCCTGATAAAGAAGTTTCTACAATTAAATAGCATAAACAGCACACTTCGAGATACAGAGAACTCAAACCCAACCAGGCCATGATGGTGAGGTCGAGTCTCAGAGGCTGGGGGTCCTTTCGCATTTGAGTACTTACTCTAATGCTGACTGAAGTCACACTGTGTGTGCTTGGGGCCGGTGACCTCTGAGTGACGGGGGTCACACCACTGCTCCGGCTGCTCTTCGGGGTTGCAGGGCCTGCTTCCTGGTCATTAAGATCTGATGAACCAGTACTTCCCCTAAAGGAGAAAGAATATTCTGACTCTAACGTGGTCAGCAGCTACCATGTCGCTTTCCTCCTCAAACACTCACTAGGTTTAAGCCCATTTGTCTGACTCCAGGGTTTTCATAAGTGAGCTTCGCCCTACCTTTCCAGCTTTATCTCCCACTGCTCACCAGCATTCTCCCAGCCTGGACAGGCTCCTTGCTGTCCTCTCAACTCACCACACTCATGGCTCCTGCTTCTACCTCTAAGGCTTTTGCTCATGTTCTCTCCACCTGATAGGCTCTATTTGCCACTCCCTGTTTATGCAAACCTTCTCCATCCTTCAAGGCTCAGCTGAAGTCCAGCCTCCCCCATCAGGACTTTCCTGTCATTTGCAAGCCTTGTCAACTTCTGCTCCACTCAATTCTTATTGACTTACAGTCTTTGCTAAACTGTGCAGTCTTCGAGTACAGGATGTCTTATTTGGCTTCAAGTGATCCACATATGTGGGCCTTGGTGCTTCTTTCAACCTAAACTCCTTGGGGACAGAGTTCATATTTACTATGATATCTCCACCACCTTCATAATACCTTAGTGCAAAGGAGGCACTCGGGACATATTTAATCAAAGAGTGGAAATTATGTTGTTTTTCTGTGTGTTGTTTCAGTGTCTGACTCATGATGCACATTTAATAAATGTGGTATAAAAATAATGACATTTGGTAAATGGGCTTGACTCACTTTGTTTGCTAAAACTGATTCAATTCCATTCAATAATGATTAATAAAAAAAACAGTTCCTGCCCTTAAGGTGAACACAATTTTCTCATCACATGGAGTTTCATAAGTAAGTGTAAGTTTTGACAAATTACAGTTTAAGAGAAGTGTTTGTTCTATTTTATTCTTTATCCTTGGGGAGGACAAAATACACTAAGTGGTAAAATAGAAGCTTTTGTGAATTTCACTCTTTTATTTACTGTTTAATAAGTTATAAGTGCATCTATAATAATAAACATTTAACCGTTTAAAGCCTCGTTTAAAGCAGTGATAGTTAACAGTGATTAGAATTTACAGTCGACCCAATCGGAAAAGATATGCAAAAGAACAGAGAAAGGGTGTTTTTTTTTTTCTTTTTAAAGAATGTCTGACTGTGCACGTGACATTACTGGAAGACAAATCTGGCAGGAGAAAGAACTGGCATTGACTGCTGCAGCTATCAACTACAGCTTGTAAGTTTTTCTAGACTGTGCACCAGAGAGGCCACGAAAATCAAATCAAATATGCCCTGACTTCGACAGCCAGCTACCACCACCCTCCATAAGTAGGCAAATGGAAGCTACATTTACTGAGTATTTTCTAGGTGTTTGACACTTTCCACTCCCCAACATCCCTGTAAAAAAAAAAAAGAAAAGAAAAAGAAAAAGATACCAATAGTCTTTTAAAGATAAGAAAACTGAGTCTTGGAGAGGTTAAACAATTATTCCATATAGGCACACATGTGTCTGTGTCCACACACAACACACACCACCACTACCACATTCTCACACGGTTAGTACGTAGCAAAGTCAGGATAAAAACTGAGACCTGCCTGCCTACCCAAACCTGTGCTCATTTCAGTTGCTCATATTACTTACTCTTCATTTCACCAAGAGCGGATTGATACAACCAGGCAGGTTCTGCATTGATAGAAGGAGCTATCATGCGGAAAATAATCCAAGGATCAGAGGGCTGGGAGTTAGTTCCTTGGAATCTGATTAAGAGAACTAAAAATTCTCTGGGTAGCATTCTTCTTAATTACTTTATTTGAGAGAAAGAGTGAGAGAGAGAAAGCACGAGAGTGGGGAGGGTCAGAGGGAGAAGCAGACCCCCGCTGAGTAGGGAGCCTGATGTGGGATTCGATCCTGGGACTCCAGGATCATGACCTGAGCCAGAGGCAGACACTTAACCGACTGAGCCACCCAGGCAACCCTGGGTAGCATTGTTCTAATACCACATAGAAATAGTCTCTGGCTGCTTCTTCTAGAGATAGCACTCTGAATGAATTATAGATTGCTCAGGAGGGTCTAGGACTCTGTCTTAATTCTGATGACAAGAGATATAAAGTTTTGTGATTAAATAAATTGATATGATTTGAAATTAGAAGTTCCTTGGTAAATTTCCTGAGCCCTCCTCCCTCAGGGACTATACTTCCTGCACTTGACAACAGTTAGCCACCCAACTGATTTTGCTCATCTCAGAAGTCCTAGGTTTTAGAGACCTACTCAGTAACGCTGTGCTGTGATAGTAGGTTCTCTACTCTCAGAACAATGTTACCACAAAAATTTCTCTCCTTACTATTTTAAGTAAAATCTCCTTGAAACAAGAAAGGATAGACATGAATCTTGCAGAAATGAGCCAAGAAGTTATGATCCAAAGGGACTCATGCAGATATATCTGCTTGTGCCGGTCCTAAACATTCTTACTGACCCAGGTGGTTTTGAAAAAGTCCCCATCATGGATTTGCTTTGCTGGAACCAAAAGTCCTACTTATGGAGAAGCTCTAACAGAAGTTGATTAATTGTGGCGATGACATTCAAAAGGCTATCCTGTAATAGGAAAACAAGTCTTATGATTATAAGTCAGCTACTACAAATCATTGCCAGACTCATCTCAAAAAATGACATATAATTTCACATTTGTCCCTGACATTTACTGTGAGCTTTTCAAAAATATTTTCCTCTCAACTGGTTGTTTCAGTTTGTTAGACTAAAAAAGATTTAGTCTAATGAGGCAGAATATCATAAATATTTGGGTGCCAACTCTTTTAGATGTTATATAAAATATGACATGAAATACATAAATCTTTGACACTTAAATAGGAAGAGGATAAAGCCTTCCTCAAGTCTTGATTCAAGGAGTTTAAAGTTCAATTTGGAAAGAGCTATTTTTTTGGGCAGAGAACCTGAAGAGAAATCTTTCCAAAGAAGGCATACAGATGGTCAACAGACACATGAAAAAATGCTCACCATCACTCATCATCAGGGAAATACAAATCAAAACCACAATGAGATCTCCCCTCACACCTGTCAGAACTGCTAGAATCAAAAAGACAAGAAACAACAAGAGTTGGTGAGGATGTGGAGAAAAGGGAACCCTCGTGCACTATTGGTAGGAATGTAAATTGGTGCAGCCACCGTGGAAAACAGTGTGGAGGTTCCTCAAAAAATTAAAAGTCAAAATATCATATGATCCAGTAACCCCACTACTGGGTATTTACCCGAAGAAAACAAAAACACTAATATAAAAAGACATATGCACCCCTTATGCTTACTGCAGCATTATTTACAATAGCCAAGATATGGAAGCAGCCCAAGTTACCACTGAGAGATGAGTGGATAAAGAAGATGTGGTATGTATACAATGGGATATTATTCAGCCGTAAAAAAAGAATGAAATCTTGTCATTTGTGACAACAGAGATGGACCTAGAGGATATAATGCTGAGTGAAATAAATCAGTCAGAAAAAGAAAAATACCGTATGATTTCAGTCATATGTGGAATCTAAAAAACAAATGAATACACAAACAAAAAGTAGAATCAGACCTATAGATACAGAAAACGAACTGGTAGTTGGAGGGGAGAGGATGGGCAAAATGAGTGGAGTGGGAGATAAAGGCTTCCAGGCATAGAATGAAGAAGTCATAGGAATAAAAGGTGCAGCATAGGGAATACAGTCAATGGCATTTTGTGGGTTTTTTTAAAGATTTTATTTATTTGACAGAGAAAGAGAGCGAGCAAGCACGAGCAGGGGGGGCGAGAGAGGGAGAAGCAGGCTCCCCACCGAGAAGGGAGCCCAACATCGGGCTCGATCCCAGGACCCTGGGATCATGACCTGAGCCGAAGGCAGACGCTTAACCGACTAAGCCACCCAGACGCCCCCAGTCAATGGTATTGTAACAGTGCTGTATGGTGACAGATGGTAGCTACACTTCCAGTGAGCACAGCATAACATATAGACTGGTTGAATCACTGTTGTACACCTAAAATGAATGTGATGCTGTGCGTCAGCTATACTTAAAAAAAATGGAGGGGCACCTGGGTGGCTCAGTCGTTAAGCGTCTGCCTTCAGCTCAGGGCATGATCCCAGAGTCCTGGGATCAAGTCCCACATCAGGCTCCTCCGCTGGAAGCCTGCTTCTTCCTCTCCTACTCCTACTCCTCCTGCCTATGTTCCCTCTCTCGCTGGCTGTCAGTCTCTCTCTGCCAAATAAATAAATAAAATCTTTTTAAAAAAATGGAAAAGCTGTATTTTTTTAGATTTTTATTTATTTGTCGGGGGGGAGAGAGAGAGAGAGAGAAAACAAGCAGGGGGAGGGGCAGGCAGAGGGAGAAGCAGGCTCCCCACTGAGCAGGGAGCCCATTGTGAGACTAGATCAGAGGACCCCAGGATCATGACCTGAGCCAAAGGCAGACACTTAACCGACTGAGCCACACAGGCATCCCTGAAAGAGCTATTTTTGATTCAGATATCATGTTACTGATACTTATATCAGAAGTATTAGAAAGTGTCAATAAAACTTTAAGCTAAAATTTGCTTAAAGGGAAACTGACAAGAAAGAGATATATTTTTCCTGTTCTAATAGGGCCCAAAGCATGGGGATAGGACACTGCCTAGGGAGCTCGGATGTTCCAGGTTACTTGAAAGACACATTTCCTAGAGAAGGAAACAGTCTCATTTACTTTAGCTTATGAAATATACTTTAAAAGCCTTCCATTTTGTTATCTCTAATCTCAAGCTGGCCCAAAATCTTGATAATGGCTTTCTAGATGTATTTTATGTATGTATGTATGTATTTAAAGATTTTATTTATTTGAAAAAGAGAGAGAGAGAGAGAGAGAGAGATAATGAGTAGGGGGAGTGGCAGAGGGAGGAGAAGCAGACTTCCCGTGGAGCAGGGAGCCTGCGACAGGGCTGGATCCCAGGACGCTGAGATCATGACAGGAGCCAAAGTCAGACGCTTCACCAACTGAGCCACCCAGGCGCCCCTAGATATACCTATTTTTAGATAAAGGATCTAAGGATAGGGGAGAGAGACTATAATGAGTTGCCTTTATGGATTATGAAACTGTCTCCCAGGAGTTGTAGTCTGAAAAGCATTTCCCAGGATGCAACCTTCCCAGAGTGGGCTGACAATGTTGAGTCTGTGCCTGCACGGTTAAATGAGTGCTCCCCTAAGGAAGATCAACTAAAAGGCAGCACTGATCTGAGAGACAGGAACACTCACTGGCTAGTGCACAGCATGACACAGGGACCGCATGATATTCTTTCTGTGGTTTATGCACTCTCCTAACTTTTTTTAGTCAGATCTGAAATGGATATGTAAGAAAAACCAGGGAGGTTGCAGCTGGCAAGTGAGGTGATCCCATTAAATGCGAAAGAGATGTTAAAAATGAGAAAGAAAAGAGAAAAAAGGTGAACATAGTTCAGCTTTCTAGTCTTTGGTGATCCCAAAATGCTTTGTCTTTGTCGACAGTCTTTTGTGAGATGGGTGGCCCTCATCCTTGGCTTCATATCAGAAACACTGGGGAAGCTTTTAAAAATTCCCATACCCAAGGGTTAAGCGTCTGCCTCTGGCTCAGGTCACGATCTCGGGGTCCTGGAATTGAGCCCCGCACTGGGCTCCACACTTACTGGAGAGTCTGCTTCTCCCTCTCCCATTGCCCTTCTCCCTGCTTGTGCTCCTTCTCTTTCTCAAAATAAATAAATAAAATCTTTAAAAAATCCCCATGCCCAGACTACATCCAAGACTAATCACATCAGACTCTGGGCTTGAGATCTAGGCCTAGAGGATCGATAAGCTCTAATGACACTCCCATCCCCCAGGGATTTCAATATGCAGCCAAGGTTGAGAAATACTGGGCTAAACTGTGGATTGGTTTAAATTTACTGATCTCAGACATCTCTGTACCTGTAATTTCCCCCCTCTCATACCACTATGTCTTAACCCCAGTGTTCACATCAAGAGAGCTGAGCTGTCCTCCAGACTTAGCCTGTGATAAATGGAAGGACACCTTCTGGGTTAGTGAGTGAATCTGTTACACCAGGACTCAGCCAACTATGGCCCATGGATTGAATTGGGACCACCACCTGTTTTTGTATAGCTTGTGAGCCAAGCATGGTTTTTACATTTTTAAGTAAAACAAAAACAAAAACAAAAAAACACTTTATAACATGAAAATGACATGAAATTCAAATTTCAGTACCCACAAATAAAGTTTTATTGTAATGCTGGCAAGCCCATCCATTTATGTACAGTCTACAGCTGCTTTCATGCTCCAACAGCGGAGTTGGGTAGTTGAGAAAGAGACTATACGGCCCACAAAGGCAAACGTATTAGCTGTCTATATATCTACAGAAAGTTTATTGACTCCTGTGAGTGTCGCCCATGCACACAGGCACACAACACAGAGATACGGGAATCTCCATTTAAAAACCAAACTCTTTGGAGAGGTCAACACATCCTCAAAGAATGAATTTCAGGTATTGGGTACATGCGTATATACATACATATGCGCATATGTATGTGTGTTTTATTCTTAAGCACAAGAGCTTTGGAATACAGAATTAGGGAAGCAGAGAAATTAGGAAAAAGCAGAAATCCATTTGGAAGCTTCTCTAGCTGCCATTTCTTCTGAAGTCACTGTCTTTCTGTGGCTTAATTACACATATTTTCCTTCCTTTTCCTTTTTGGAGAAAGGACAAAGATGCAACGTGACAGGTGTTCAATGACATTTTGTTCAATGAATCTGAGTGTTAATTATATAAAGAACCATAAGAACTTTATAATTTCATTTACTAAAACAAAGGGTGATTTGTTTGGTGGCTTGAAAATGTTTAGTGTTTCCTTAAAGGACCTGTTCTCTTTAGGAAGACTCTCTCTAAAGTAGAGGAGATGGTCACCAGGAGGGAAGGACCATGAGTGGGTATGAAGGAAAACAGAAAAGGTAAAATACCCAGTCTGATAATATTTTGGTCTTTTACCATCACAGTAGAATCCTGATCCCATGTCTTCTTTCTAAATAATGGATGGAAGCCAGTTGGAAGAGAGAGGCCAGCAGCCATGAAAAACTTTGGGTGAAATCAAGGCCAAGAGCAAGAAGAAAGCCAACTGCCTTCCTCCGTGGACACTAGGGAATGCAAGTGTTTAGCAGAACTTAGCTTTCAGTAACTGAATGGAACAGGTACGTACTTCACTAAACTCTTGTTCTACCTTAAGAGAAAGGTCATCAAGGTTATCCAAAGCCATCCACATCTTGGTCCAACTTAGCTCTTCATTTCATCTCGTGTATACTACACTTCAATATTTACACTCTAAAAACCCTGAACTATTTATTTTCCAGGACATGCAACATTGCTTTATACCCTTTTCTTTTGTACTTTCTACTTCCTCTATTTCATTCTTAACTTTGTTCACCTGGCCAAGCCCTCCTCATCCCTTAAAACTGCTTAAAGGTCATCTCCATGAAGCTTCCCTGAATCCTCTGAAAGGATAAATGCCTCTCTCTGGTTTTCCCATAGCACACACAACATCTTTTTAACATGATACAATATGGTCTTAAAATCATTTGGTTGTCTTAAAATTATCTTCCCTGACAAAGTTTTGGGAAGTCCATGAAGGGGTAGAATAGTATCATTGTCTAAGCACTCTCACACTTAATTACCATTTGGAATAGAGCACTAGGTCAATAATGTGGACAGAACTGTGTGTTGAATTTATCTGTATAAATAAAATTCATAGGTGAGCAAGTCCTATACCTCTACTCCTCAGGGAAGAAGAAAGACCATTATCGTATCTTAGCTACCCTGAGAAAGTACATATCACACAAGACCCCTGAGTGAAAAAAAATTATTATACTGGAGGAGGGAAATGTGTTAAATTTAGTTCACTGAAACAGAACACATCAGGGCAGGGAATCTTTGTGGAATAACTGGAGAAAAAGATAAGATAGCAAGGAGGTGACCATTAAGAATGAGGCAAGTCAAGAACCCAGCTGTAATCCAGCCAAAGTATAATATCCGGAGTCTGGCTGAACTACCAAGTCTCTGTAACTCCTCACATTACTGTCATTATAAAAAGGAAAGTTACATGTATATAAAGTAAATAGAAATCAGGGGTGGAGCAACCAGTGGTCTGACAAACTGCCTTTGGAAGAGGGACAAGAGCGGTTGGGGAGGGGTGCGGTAGCAGACGGCAGAGACCCCACCCCTTTCCCCTCGGCCCTCACCTCTACCCGCAGAGTCCTGTTGACTGGGAAAAACCACAACTCTATGCCCGAAGACTTTTTTGGATCACAAGAGCATGGAGTGCCTGTGCGCAGAACAAGTCCCAAGTGCCAGAGAGTTAGTGCTCTAGAATTAGTCCTCAACCAGTCATCAACAGGGAGCTGGTGTATACATACCTCGGATTCTCAGTCTCTTGACTGGATAATTCTGAGGTGTATTATATACTGTTTCCTATATTTGGCCACTGAGATTGAGCTCTGGTTGCCCATAGCGGTAACTGGCTTAATGACACCCTCTTTTTGGCTTTCGCTCCTTCCCTGGATCACTTCCCCACTCCCCTTGGGTTTCCAAGATCACATCCTAAACCAATTACTTACTCTTGAATCCTTATTTCAGGGTCTGTTCTGGGGGAGCCCAAATCAAGGTAGTGTGTATGGTGGGCAAAAGACGAGTAAAAAGGGATGACTGTGAGGTATAAATAGAAGTTTCTAGCTGAAGATGTGTTTGGCAATTCCAGACCCCATGTTGCTCCCACTGATATGTTCACAGTCTAAGTAAATAACCTTGTGAATCTGATATGCTTGCCGTATTCTCCAGTGTGATGAATGCTGCTGAGAAACACAGCATCACATCCTTCATCCATTTTTTACTCAACAGAGTGAATTTTAACTTCAAAGTTCCATTTTTCCTTTGTTTTTTAGGGGACATCATTGATGTCTTACCCAGATCAGCTCAGATCACTTGTACCAGCTCTGTGTGCCCATGTCCAGCTTCTGAGTGCTTTCCTGCTAATGACTTGCACCTATGGCCTTCAGAGACCTTTAGCACTGCAGCCTAGATATGCTTTGGCATGTCTCCCCTACCCCCATAGTTAGAGTTGTCAAATAAAATACAAAACTCCCAGTTAAATTTGGATGTCAGATAAATAATGAATACTTCTTAGTGTAAAAATATACTAATATTAACTGAGGGTTTTAGAGGGGGAGGGAGGTGGGGGGATGGGCTAGCCCGGTGATGGGTATTAAGGAGGGCACGTATTGCATGGAACACTGGGTATTATATGCAAACGATGAATCATGGAGCACTACCTCAAAAACTATATAGTATATAAATGAAAATAATATTTCATGGGGGTCAACTTATTTATTTACTTACTTATTTTTTTAAAGATTTTATTTATTTGACAGAGAGAGAACGCGAGCACCAACAGGGGGAGCAGCAGGCAGTGGGAGAGGGAGAAGCAGGCTCCCCGTGGAACAGGGAGCCTGATGCGGGGCTGGATCCCAGGACCCAAGGACCATGACCTGAGCCAAAGGCAGACGTTTCACCAACCGAGACACCCAGGTGCCCCGGATGTCAACTTCTTTAAAAGTCGTTTATCTGAAATTCAGATTTACCTGGGCGTCCATCCTGTATTTTTATTCACTAAATCTGGAAACCCTATCCAAAGGAATCCACGGTCAATGACTAATTGGTATAGGAGTGCAATGGTCCAGCTCCTCAAAATGGAAAAACTCAGAGACACACTTTATGATCCAGAATCCCTTGCAGGATCAAGCTGAGTTTTCACATTCAGGCCTCACCTGAGACAGCACATTGCTTGGGTTCTTTCCCTTCTTTATTCTGCTTCTGTTCCTCCTGTACTGGTTTCTTCTGGAATCGTTTCGTGAATAAATCACTTGCTTACGCATCCTCGTCTGAGGGTTTGTTTCTGGGTGAGCAGGACTTCAGATAGATATCTCACAAATCAGACCACGCTGATAACTCATCATGATATAAAAGGGATTAGGAATCACTGCTCTGAAGAGCAGTCTGTTGATGAACTATAGCTTACATGCATATTCTTTTTTTTTTTAAAGTCTCTCCTGCCTCATCTGTCAAGTCCCTAGCAACAAGGGAAGAGCCCTTTGCCAGGCTCTCGTGGGAGGCTGCTGGGCCTTGCCTAACCCATTCATACTTTTCCCTGCTTTCCAACTACTGAAAAGAAAGTCAACCAGGCATCTGGTGAAACATCATTTCCGCTCTGGTATGATAGGAGTTTTAAACAAGAATGCCCAAGGCCAGCTGCTCCAAAAACACGAGCAATGAACCATGAAGAAACAGGCATTGTGGAGGAGAAAGGGGAATTCACTGCTAAGCTAGGTCAGGGACTAGACCAAAGAGACTGGGCTCTTAAAATCTCTTTAGGGACATTTGCTGTTCCATATTTGAAAATGAGCTACGGGGGAGAATGCACTTTTGCTTGCAAAACCTAAGAAGAAAAGAGTCTGCCAGTTTTACTACTTGGCTTTGCAGAATTACTGCAGCTTCGAGCAAACCAAAAGGAGCTAATGCCTTTTGGTGATGAGAGTTGAGAAAAGATGGGCTACTTCCTGCCCAACTTTCTAAGGAATAATTCTGGGATGATGTAACTCATCTCACTGTGGCAGCCCATTAATGAGTCATCACTTTGATAAATGCATGTTCCAGGAAAAGAACATTTGCTCTACTGATCTCCCAAACAGCTTTTTTTTCTCTTTCTTTATGGGAAAACATTGTTCTTGGCATGCTTAAACCAAAGCATCCCTGACTACTATATTCTGATCTTCTAGAAACCACTTCAGGTACTTATGATTTAAAAGATCAAGTCTACTTTGCCTCCTTTCATTTTACAACAAGAACAAGAAAATCCTGGGTCAATACACCAGTGTTTGGTGAAACATGTCCATATGACTTTATAACTTAATGATTATTTACACCCACCAGTAGATAACACACAAGAAATAAACCCAGGCAGGTGGATTCTGGAAGAACAGCAGAAGCGCTATGATACTAGAGAGCATGCCCCTTCTTCTTGTTGAGTAACTGGAAGACTAATTAGTTTAAAATGGAAAAACCTGTGGGTTGGGTCAGGAGATTTTTTTTTTTTAGATTTTTTTACAAGAATTCTATCTTCTTTTTATATATATTGTCCCTCTGAAATGCTAGCCTGAAGTCTTTACCAAGATGGCTCATCCATGGGAGTCCCCAAGAGGCGGGGCAAAAATAGCAACATTAAACTAGTTGTTTATCACCTCTAAATAATTTGGAGCACTGTCTGAGAGTCAGGAGTTCAACGACCAAAAACAAAAATGAGACTTTTACAGAAAGAGTCTGTGGAACTTGGCATGGGGCTACCCCAAGGTCAGTCAAAGGAAGCTATTTCAAGGACCAAAGCAACTATGGTTTGAATTGTTTTTTACCATAAAGGAAATAGATCTATATTCTCGAAAATTTGAAAAATATGGAATATAGTGACGATCTTTTGCTAGTGGATGAAAAATGATTTATTTTCTACTTTCTTATTTTTTTCTGTGTGGTTTTACGCAAAGTGCATGACTTGGCAGGAACGCTATAGAGAAAAAAGAAGCAGGTGTGGAGAGTCACCATGGAAAAAAAAAATGAATGGTCAGAAGAGGGTCCTCTCTAGGGGGATGTGGTGTTCCATATTCTAAAATGAATCACAGGGGAGAATTCAATTCTGCTTGTGTAACCTGAGGAGGCTTCACTCCCTGGCTTTGCAGAATTACTGCAGGTCCAAGAAAGCAAAAGGGAGTTAACATTGGGACAAAACAGCGAAACATGAGGGTAGATCTTTTTTCTCCTCATGGCCTTTGATAATACATTCAGCGTGAAAATAAGCCTTGACTTATGCCCCAACAGGATAAACAAAATCCAGCTTGATATGAAACCACTATGCTCTTGGCTACCCTTTCTTTTAGCTTTTCTTGACAAGGTGGTAACTCTGTGCATAGGAGCCTCTCACCTGGCCCCACTGTTAACGAGTTAGATGAAGAGGAACTAGAAAGAAGTGGAATTTATGGAAATTCTCTGGAGCAATTCAAGTGATGAAATTATTAATAATTTTTAAAGCTACGGGGTGCCTGGGTGGCTCAGTCGTTAAGCGTCTGCCTTCGGCTCAGGGCGTGATCCCGGCGTTCTGGGATCGAGCCCCACGTCAGGCTCCTCCGCTGGGAGCCTGCTTCTTCCTCTCCCACTCCCCCTGCTTGTGTTCCCTCTCTCGCTGGCTGTCTCTCTCTGTCGAATGAATAAATAAAAATCTTTAAAAAAAAATTAAGGTCTTCTCATGTCTTTTATTTTTATTTATTTTTTTTAAAGATTTTATTTATTTATTTGACAGAGATAGAGACAGCCAGCGAGAGAGGGAACACAAGCGGGGGGAGTGGGAGAGGAAGAAGCAGGCTCCCAGCGGAGGATCCTGATGTGGGACTCGATCCCAGGACTCTGGGATCACGCCCTGGGCCGAAGGCAGACACTTAATGACTGAGCCACCCAGGCGCCCCGTGAGCCACCCAGGTGCCCCGTCTTTAAAAAAAAAAACATTTTAAAGCTAATATATATATATATATGTATATATATATATTAATCGCTCAGATGTTTCTTTTTCAGAAGCTTAAACAGAAAGAAGATCAAGAAATCTATGAGAAGAATTTATTTTCCCTGTACACCTCCATTAGAACTGCAGCCTTAAGTCCCAAGACATCAAGTCTCATCCCTACAGGTAACACAGATGATTCTGATAGCTGTGACTCCAGAAAGGTAAGTGCTCCCTATTTCAATTAAAATAAAAATACCCTCCTGTCTTTTCATATTATGTTGGGAGTTCTCCAAGAGGTAATCCTTTACAGGTACCTAGAAGCACCATTTGAATAGAAATACATCAACCTTCTTCTCAGGCTCTACTACTGCCCAATCTGTATGTGCCTTACCTGTCCAAACCAGGGACTGACTTTAAACTCCGAAAGTTTTGGCTGTCTAAGTCCAAGCTGTAGCTCCGCCCACTTTCCATTTTTGGAGTTATGATTTCTCCTCTGGTTGCTGACCTGAACTTGGCCAGAAGAAATCTGAAATTATATAAATATGTCTATACTTAAAAGGTCACATTAGAGAAAAGGCATTTCAAAATTTCCTTTCAAGAATACCATTCCTTAAAAAAAAAAAAAAACAAAGAATATCATCTTCAATATTCTCAACAGTAAATAATTCTTCAATAACGTGGCCTCGGGGCTGATTGGTTGTGGGGAATTCCTGGTGCCTCTGCCATACACTGTCAAGGGGGAGGGGACAGGCAGTTATCACCTGCTCCCAAGGCCGCCCCACTTGCTGGTAAGCCAGGTCTCTGTCCCTGCTCGGAAAAAGACCATCAGCTTTGGAACTCCCCACTGTCACCTGAGAAGGACAAATATCGCCTGGGTTGAGTCTGTATTCAGGGATGCTAAGAATAGGGAGCCTGGACTCCCCTTGCTCAGAAAGGGGAGCTAAAGTGATTCTCCGGGACAAACTGAGGTGGCCACTGATTAGACTAAGCTCCATGAGAACAGCAACTCTGCCCTGCTGGTTTCCTGCCCGTTCCCCTGAGCCTAGAGTGATGCCTGGTACACACGAGAACCCGATCAGTTCTTGCAGAGTGAATGACTAAACCCAGGTGGTGGAAACCATCTTTCTATCTTTCGTGACGTTTCTCCCCGTGGGAGTGAAGTCTGAACAATGGAGTGTCTCATGTAGGATGAAATCTGACTCCACTGCCATTTTACTAAATTATTTAGAACTTGAGCAAAAATAGCTTTTCAGGAACTGAGATTTGAGTCATGATCCAGGCTACTGAGTGTCCAAAACATGGGGGTTTTCAAATATACTTTAAAAAAAGAACCAAAGCTATATTCTTGTTATGACAGCATTGAGAGAAGCCAGTTCATTTATCTTACATTCGGGTTTTCTAGGGGGAAAACATGTATTCCACAGGTACGGGGACAATCGTAATAGAAGCTGCCAAGATGTCTCCGTTTCAAAGATATATCGAGTGTCTTGTCAAAGTGTCAGAAGCTTCAATCTAACTGGAAAATTACATTTTTTTGGTGAGAACAACACTTAATATAATATCAATCTGTGCTGCTCTGGGAACCCCCTTGTACATGACCCCACGTCCACTCTTCTACTTAAGCTGTTTCTTTCATGTGGAATCACTCTTCCCCATCTTTTGCTATCCTGGACCCCCACCCACCTTTCAAGGTCCTCATCTAGTCACACTTACAATTTGATGTCTTTCCCAATGGCCTCTGTGACCTCCCGACACTGATTATCGAAGCCCCTTATTTAAGATTGACTTAGTTATTCATTGCCTTACGATCTCTCTTGTAGTGAATTAACACTTCCCTCTTCATTTAGAAAGGCTTTCAGGTAGCTCACATTGTCATCTTACACTTTCCCGAACTTCTTCTATACGTATTAATTTTCTAGGCCGTGAACCTTTGCTACCCAACTAGCTGTTACAGTCCTTGAAGACAGATCCATCAGATCTCAGTTCTGAGTTCCCACAGGGTGCAGTCCAGAGCTGTGATTGTTTTTAATTCAGAGTGTATACAATTCATTGTGCCGGTGGGTTACTTCTTATCTCCTGGCTCCAAGTTCATCGTTCTGTGACCTACGTGGTGAAGCCTGGGCTATGGGTTTGCAAATTACAGCTCCTACAAGCACTTGGGGGCTCTGAGTGGCTTGTCCAATCAAGTCATTGACTGTTTTCGATGAGCCAGGCACCACGCTGGAGGCTGTAGCGCGAAAAGAAAGAAAGCAAAAAGCCACAGGTCCAGCACTAAGGGAGCTCATAGTTCAGCGTGTGCTGGGGCTGGGGAGTTGGGGCGTTGGGGCGTGGTGTCAGACTACAATGTAACATGAGATACACAGGCACAAGGCCTTGAGGGGGCTCCAAAGGGCGACAAGCGGACTCAACCTGGGAAGAAGGACCGATACGTGGGATATATGGTCACTCCAAGCTCTCTCTCACATTCATCTCTGTTCATTAATGAAGACATGGTTCGTCATGAGTGTCTGAGTTACAGGCCATTTAGGTTTCTTTTGCACTCACAGTTCAAATTCTAAGAACAAAAACCAAACAAAACCAAACCAGACTTTCTCTAGAGCCAGAGAAAGGCTTAGATACTAGCAGTGTCTCAAACTGCTTCCCGCTGAGAGAACAAAACAATGCTACTTAGAAAGAATCATGAAGTGACTTGGTGGATATGAGAATCCTCACTACCTAAGTCACAAAACAGACCGACGGTTGCCTGAGAAACGAAGCCCTGCAAAATGCAGAGCTGGGAAGCAGAAGTCGGCCTTCTGGTCCTTTCCACCTGCCTTTTAGGGGCCTCCTATCTCCCCTGAGGAAGCCCTGATGCCCCCAGTTTCCTACTGCCTCCCTGAATCTTGCTCCCCTACGTGATTCCCATTCTGATTCTTCGTACTTGAGACATATCTTTTCTGAATTAAGTTACTGGGGTAGCCAAAGATGATTTCTTCCTTAAGGAAGCTCACATTTTAAACAGGGGACACTATGTTTTAGGCCCAATTAATAAATCTTCCATTTGGATATTTCCTATATCAGCACTTAGGCTGGGCAAGGGTGGTGACAACCGAGCGAGTTGTCACCTCTTTATGGACAAGACTGGTCCTGACATGAAAGCTTCTACCTCAACATAATGAGAGCCTTTCAGTGCGAGACCAGATATGCCAAGTGAAAGAAAAACTTTTACAGGTTCAGGTCCAAGGGGACCTTTAATTGTCTAAGACCAAAAGTAAATAAAACTGCATTTCCTGAGGGGAATGATAGGAGAATGTTGCCTTGGTCAGGTATGTTGACCTTCTCTGGGTCACTGAAGTGATATCCAACTTGAAAAACTATGGAGTTTTTATTTCAGAGGTTTCTAGAGTAAAGAGCAACTATTCCCTTGGAAAAGGTGTGTCTTACCCCTTTCTCCTGGGTCCATCATGACTGGCCTTTTGCCTGGCAGAAGGTGAAGTGTCTGCCTTTCCTGGGTCCTGGCGGGGTTGCTCTTGACTTTGTACTTCTTCAGTTCCTCATTAAAAACAATCAGAAGACAAATTTCCATACAAAATTGCCAGAAATGAGAGCAATTTTTTCTTCTCCGTTCTCTTTCCTACGTTAGCATGGGACAAAGAAGTCTACAATAATCGGCGATGACATTCCCATCCCATCACAGTTATTTCTAATCTGCTGACTGTCCCGGAGTTAAATGAAGACGAAGATCAGGACTCATCTGTGGGAGGTTTGCTGAGATAAGCTTTCTAGGGATGACTGCGATGGAGGGGGATACATCATCCCGCTACAGATATTTTTAGGGCAGAAGAGCCTGGGTTCATGAGAACTTGAAATCCCTAGAGACCGGGATTATAGAAACAATACCTGATTTCTGAGCACATAAACCAGATTCCCTGTGAGGGGGAGCAGCTGTGTCTATACCTCATGACTTGAGGGAGTCTACATTCCTAAAGGTTCTGAGGTTCGAGTGGGGAAAGCAGTCAGAGCTAATTGCTTCATTCTAACTCTCTTCCATTCTACCCCCCTGTGGCATCAGACCTGGTCTCACCCACAGGGGAAAGCCCTTCCTTGCTAGGGCCACAACCAGAAGTGACACTGGAATCATCCCAAACCTTCCAGCTCTACCTGCCAGACTTAACATCAAGGGCATTTGTCTCTGGCTATGAAAGATGAGAGGCCCTAGCAACAGGCCAGAAGATGCCTCCCCACACATGAGCAATAGTCCCCTAAACACAAGTTTCACTCGATATTTAACCAATTAAACTGTCGGTTGAATGCACAGAACAGCAGTCTCAAGGTGGGGTGTGATTTGCACTGGGTGACAGTATAATTCTTCATTGAGTAACAGGGCCCTGAGCATTTCAGGCCATTTAGCATTCTGGTTCCTGCCCACTAAATGCTGTTCGTTCCACCCCAGACATTGCAACAACCAGAAACACCCCCTTGCATTTCTAAATGCTCCCCTGGCTTGAGGGAGGAGGGCATGGTACACGCTCTCATCGTTTGGTTGAGAACCACTGGATTAGTAAAAGGAACGTTTAAAAGCAATTTTATTGAAATATAACTTGTTGAAAAATCAAGGATTGCTTTCACAATATGAATCATTTAATTCATCTGTTTTATGTTACTTTCTTAAATGTCTAGTAAAATCCTGGAAGTGCATTCAGGGAAAGAACTATCTGTGATGAAGATAAATGCCTCCTTTGAAAATCTCAGTGTGTCAGATAGATGGAAAATCACTGTGGATTTTATTTTCTACCGACTTCCTCTTCCCTTGTATGAATTGCAGATTGAGATTTCATGCTACTGAGTTTTGAAATGACCTAAGGGATTCAGGGAAATTCAACTACGTTCATTTGCAACATATGTAGGGAAATTACAGAGCCCACCAAAATGGAGAGTAAGACAGTTTTGAAACCAAATAATTGCTTTAATTACCTGGACTTCTTCTCAAGATGGACTGTCGGACTA
Organism: Ursus arctos; assembly: GCF_023065955.2. Taxonomy (NCBI): domain Eukaryota; kingdom Metazoa; phylum Chordata; class Mammalia; order Carnivora; family Ursidae; genus Ursus; species Ursus arctos. The sequence continues at coordinate 31,962,596 of NC_079873.1, read as the reverse complement.
CATCGGTGCCCAGAACATTGACTTGCTTGAAACGCTTTGCCTTTTCTTCAAAAAACCATTCACCAGTTACGATCCTTAGCTGTCTGCTCAAGGGAAAAGGGGGAGAGCATTGAAATTCAGTTATTTAGCCAAATAATTAACTCTCGAAAATCCCTAATTGAGTGAAAAAATAGCCAGTCATTTATAGAGTCTATCTCAATGTCTCCAGTATTTTACGGTGATTATAATGGCTACTATTACTTGAATATATACTATATACCAGTTACTTGCTAATTGCTCTTCATGCTTCATATATTTTTATCCACATAACAAACCTGTGTAAACATTATTATCCTCTTTTTATATATGAGGAAATTGACACTTAGAGCAATAAAATGACATGTCTCCTATCATATAGCTGTTAAGTAAGATCCTATCCCAGGCAGTCTGGCCTAGGGCTCAAGTTCTTAACCACTGCATTGGTGGGAAAATACGCTTCAGTGGAAACAGGGGGGAATGAATGAAGGTTTTGAATTATGAAGGGGCCAAAATTAGACTCTGTTTTAGAATGATATCTTGATGTAATATGATGACTGGCTTAGAGTAAAGACCAAACGGAATAAAGAGACAGGTTTGGCCATGGAAATAGTCCAGAAGAGAGATGACAAGACCCATGCTGGGGAAATGAGGAGATAAATTAAAAAGAGGGGAAGTAGAGATAAATTAAAAATATAGAAAGTAGAAGGGCCTGCCTGGATTTCATAATCAACCAAATGTTGAAGGGGCAAAAGAAGGATCTTTGTTTTTTGTTTTTTTTTTTAAATGTTTTTTTATTACATTATGTTAGTCACCATACAGTACATCCCTGGTTTTTGATGTAAAGTTCCATGATTCATTAGTTGCGTATAACAACCCAGTGCACCATGCAATACGTGCCCTCCTTACTACCCATCACCAGCCTATCCCATTCCCCCACCCCCCTCCCCTCTGAAGCCCTCAGTTTGTTTCTCAGAGTCCATATTCTCTCATGCTTCATTCCCCCTTCTGATTACCCCCCCTTTCTTTATCCCTTTCTTCCCCTACTGAACTTCCTAGTTCTTACGTTCCATAGATGAGAGAAATCATCTTTGAACAACCATGCCCATTTTTAAAGGCCCTGCCTGCAATGACTACACGAACCCTTTATCTCAGTTGCACAGGCCTATTTACCATTCTCTGAACATGGATTATCAAAGTGTTGGTACAGTAGCGTTCAAATACCCCTGTCTGAACACTTCTACAGAGGACTGTAATGGAAAAGAGGTTGAAAGGTAGGATTGGGTCATATAATGGAAATCTTTGAATGTCATGTTAAGGAGTTAGAGTGAACTCTCAGTTTTTCTAAGGCTACGGCTAGATGATATAATCTCTGGAAATTATATGGACAAAGGAGAAACCAGAGGCAGGACAATTAGGAAATTATTGCAATAGGTAGAATAGGAAATGATGAAGATGTATATCAGGGATGGGGGCAAGGGGTGAAAAGAAGGATAGAGATTCTTGGGTCACTGAAAATCAGCAAGATTGGTGACAAGTCAGATGTGGTGGCTGAAGAAAAGCAGCTGAGAATCAACTAGAGATTTCTAGCCCTAGGAATCATACACATGTGATTCAGCAACTAAGTGTTCTTAGAAATTAATAACTGGATCCTAAATTTAAAAAAAAAAACCAGAAAAATATGTCAATATGTTCCCCACCAGCAATTACTCTGAAATGCTACTTCTCAATAGAAAAGACAAAATTAAATTATTTTTTAATAATATTTTTTTATTATGTTATGTTAGTCACCATACAGTACATCCCTGGTTTTTTATGTAAAGTTCCATGATTCATTAGTTGCGTATAACACCCAGTGCACCATGCAATACATGCCCTCCTTACTACCCATCAAATTAAATTATATATGAAACACAGTTCCACTAGTGGGGATAAAAACGGAAAATGTTACCCTTGGAGCAAATTATTCACTGAGAGGAAAGACTATAGCATGTATCTCTCAGATTTACTCCCAAGTGCCTAGATGGTCTGTTGAGAAGCAAGGGCTACTGGATTAGCTACAAACTACATACAATGTATTTATGGAATATATCAAATCTAAGAAAATCTAATCTACCAAAACAAAATGCTTGAATGGGTTGAATTATTTCTGGATGCATCTCAAGTGCTCCACAGACTTATATATCATTATTCATGTTGGAAACAGAGGTCGTAACTGTGCTATTCTGAATTCTCAAGGTGTCTCTTCAAGGTTCCTGTCCCTCCGTTATTCAACCAAATGCTTGGTGCTGCTATGACTGCACTTTGCTAATGGAATTAAAGTTATTAATTAGCTGACCTTAAAATAGGGAGATTGTCCTAGATGATCTAGGTGGACCCAAAGTGATCACAGAGCCCTTAAAATCAGGAAGAAGAGGAGGAAGTCGGATCTCTGATGCTTCAATGCTAGAGAATGGGAAGTCAGATTTCAAATGTGAGAAAGATCCGATGCACTGAGAAGGCTCTGAGATGTAGACATCAACAGGCAAGGACCAGAGAGAGAGGATTCTCGGAACGAAGGCTGGCTCTTAGCTAACAGCAGACAAGGAAACAGGAGCCTCATTCCTACAGCCATAAGGAATCAGATTCTGCCTACCAAAGTGAGCTTGGAAGCCAAATCTTTGCAAAGCCTTCCAGTGGGAGCTCAGCCAGCCAACACCTTGACTTCAGCCTTGCGAACTTGACCAGAGAAACAGACCCAGCCAGCCCATGTTTCTGAGCTACGGAAGGGGGCGATAATATATTTGCACTGTTTGAAGCTGCTAAATTTGTTATGAGGGCAAGAGAAAAGGAAAACAATACTCCAACGTAGCAATATATTTGTTTTAATATCCAACTCAGGAAATGACGTGCACAGGTTGTGAGAAAATAAATACAGAAAATTCAGGAGACCAATAGGGCAGAGGTTGGCAAACAATGGTGTGTGGGCAAAATTCACCCCCCTACATGTTTTGTATGGGTCTGGGAGCTAGGAGTGGTTTTTACATTTTTTTGTGGTTGGGAAAAAAATCAAAAGAACAGTATTTCATGACATATGAAAAGTATATGAATTCCATTTAAAATCAGCGTCTGTAAGTTTTATTGAAATACAGCCATGCCCATTTGTTTATGTATTATCTCTGGCTGCTTTTCTACTATAAAGCAAAGCTGAGTATTTTTAGCAGAAACCACATGGTCTTCAAAGTTTCAATATTTACTCTCTGGAATTTTAGTTTTTAAGAATTTGCCAACCTCTGCAATAGGACAGAGTTTACACAAAAAGAAAAAAACGGAAATAAATATAGATTAGCGACTGAAAGTGACCCAATAGTGGCATACCAAAAATCTCACTTCTGTTTTTATTTTTTTTTAAATCTTGCTGGGATATGGGGTGAGCTGGAGAGCACACCACCAGCAGTTTTCTGTGTGACAGGGGAAGTGGGACATCAACTGTCTACATGCCCCGGGAAGTGGTCCTCCATATCATCTTTACCATATGTGCCTAGAGCTGCTGCCAACACCTATAACCCAAATAAGGTCTTCCCAGAATCGTTAGTCATTACCTCTTGCTATCCTTGTAAAAACAATAACTATAATCCTTGTATTTGCTCAACTCCGATGTGCACTTGAGTCATCTGTCATTCCAGAGCTCTGCAACATCAGAACAATCTCTTGGGACTGTGCCTTTGCCACGTTCTCTGGTCCTGGAGGTAGATGGGAGCCTTGTCGGAAGAATGAGGAGCCAATACCAAGCGCGTGTATATCATGTACCAAGTAACGGGCTAGGCGCTTAATACAGATCTCTAGTCCTCACTGTAAGCCATGAAGTAGTTGTTAGTATTCTCTCTTTCAGAGGAGGAAACCAAAGCTCACAGGGTTAAATAACTTGCCAAACGTATAATGGCGGTATGACAGAAACAGGATTTATACTGAAAGCTCATACTCTTTACATTTGGCTAAACCGCCAGAAAAGAACACAGAGTTGCCAGCTATAACAAGGCTTTAAGTAAAGATGAAAACTTAGGGAAGTGAAGGAATACTACATAGCATTTCATAGGATGGGCTATGATTGTGCACGTGTGTGCAGGCACACATCCACACATGTATCCTGGGGGTAGACTGATAGGAATAGAGCAGAATGAAAGAGTAAAGAAAATAAACACGATACCCACCATGAAATACAAAAGACTAATTCAAAGGCATACACGCACCCCTACATTTGTTGCAGCTTTACAAAAGCCAAACTACAGCCCAAGTGTCCAAGGACAGATGAACAGATAAAGAAGATGTGGTGTCTGTGTGTGTGTGTGTGTGTGTGTGTGTGTGTGTAAACACACACAGAATGTTATTTAGCCGTAAATAGTGAAATCTTTCCATTTGTAACAACATAAGTAGAGCTAGAGAGTATAATGCTAAGCAAAATAAGTCAGTCAGAGAAAGACAAATACCATATGATCTCACTCATATGTGGGAACTTAGGAAACAACAAACGGACAAAGAGAGAGAGAGAGAGAGAGAGAGAGAGAGAGAGAGAGAGAGAGAAACTAAGGAAGGCTTTAACCAAAGAGAACAAAACTGATGGTTACGAGAAGGGAGGTGAGTGGGGTGATAGGGGATATATGGGATGGGGATTAAAGAGTACACTTAATCATGATGAAAAGAAAATGGAAAAAAAAGAATATTCTAGCAGTATTTTTATAACATTATAAACTGAAACAGTATAAATGCTCATCAACAAGAAAACAGACACATTACATGATGATACAATAGGGAGGATAAAGATGCATGTAATGGTATTCACATAAACATGGATAGATTGCACAAAAAATGCTGAGCTAAAAATGTCACAAAGAATATATACAGTATGATTTCCATTTCTGTAGCACTCAAAAATGAAAAGTTATATATTACCTAGGCACATATCCAAGTGCAGCAAAAACCATGAAGTAAAGCAAGGGAATGAAAAATACAAAATGAGAACAGTCTCATTCTTAAACTGGGTGATGAATACATCACATTACTGTTTAAATTGTACATACACGTTACAGAGTGTCTTGCTACATATGATAATTTGACATTTTTTAAAAACCCTCTAGTCTATGTAGATGTTAAGATACTCCTCCACAGTAAACAAAGCATTCAAAACCTGGACAGGGCTCTTGTATATAATTAATAGGTGACTCAAAAATAGCATGTCAAGGTGCTCAAAACAGTTTCTTACCACTCCCAAATTCTCTGGATCAGTGTGGGATCACTCTGATGTGAATCTTTCCCTTGTAGCTAGATTCTGGAAACTTGATAAAGTGGACTGATTTTGAAATCACTATGTGGCAACTGCCAATGCCCATCAAATCAAAGATCACCAGGAACCCACTAATGTTGAACAAGTTGAGATATTTTTTTCACCACAATGAAGGAAAACACATGCCATGAGCCATGGTGCATCTCAGTAAGAGGGCATCTGAAAGAGTTTAATATAGGATTTGGATTTATGGTAGGTAATTTTGGAGAGAGTTCAAGGGAGCAGGGATTTGGTCTAGATTAGGTGATGTCAGGAAGTGGGGACAATGCGACGACTGGTGTCTTAATAGTTTTTATGTAGATGGAGGGCAAATGAGAATAAGGCTGAAGCTGCAATTGGTAAGGAAGCAGCAGGTCATTCACACCAGTCAGGAAAGGGGTTTGTTTTGTACTTTGTGGCTTGAACGGTCACCTTGTTTTTGTCTATTCTAAGACTATGTACTGTTCTTCCTTTGTTTCACTTCATCATGGTTGCAGTGTAATCCTGTGGGATGCCGATGCTCTGAGATTATGTCTAACAGATGAACACCATGGCCTCCCTGTGAGTGTCAGCTCATCTCCTAACAGCATCAAAGCCTGCATGCAAACATGAGACCGGTTTCCAGATGTCAGGGGCTGAATTTCTCTTCCTCATAACAAAGGACGATACACTCCCTTTTGCACTCTCTCTGTGTATCTTGCAACTGTTGGTACTATCTTCTTTCAAGTTTACTGGCGGAGACCCATATTTTATCTATTTTGGTTATATTTCATCTACTTCAGTAATTATTACCAATTCATCAAAAATAAAAACATCAGTTTCCTCCTTCTTTAAAAAGACAAAGACTCTCACAAGGATACACAACAGCATGAAATGTCACATGGCATGAATAGAAGATCAGGTCATCAATACCATAGAAGTAACTCACTTTTTGGTTCCGTCACGTTGTCTTTCGGAGTTCAACTGGAGTGCTGATTAGGAAAAATGATCATTATGACTGTCTTTGTGTTGGATGGCAACTGCCACAGCTAGTATAATTATGTGGAATTTTGTAGTTCTCATTAAGAGAGCAAAATGAACTAACTGGCTGTGTCAGGGTCCCTTTCATTCTGTTTCTAGAGTTAAATCTAAGACTAGACCTACAGCAACGAACTTGTTAAAATGAGAAGTGATTGTAGAAAATGCCTAGGGCCGCTCAGCCCATTGTAACAGGTAGCCTCCCTCCATCAGTCCTTGCTATAAATCGTTCCAGTGGTCCAGCAATAAAATCTCTTTATTTTGATCCAATCCGAGGTAAATGACAATAAAGGTTGTGCTTCCAACTGATTAGAGAATGAGTCACTTTCTGACTCATCTCATCTCTTAGAGGTCAGGGTGAGAATTTCAATTTTATGGTCTATTAAGCATGGAGACAGCCCAGTGGTGTTGCAGCATTCCCTCACAACAAACAAAGGGTGTTCACTGCCAATAAAATATCATTCATGCTTCTTTTTGAAAACTAGTCCATAAATGGCAAACAAGATACTTCTAATACTGACAGATAGTTTAAGTCTCAGAGATCACACAGACTAGTAGCAGGAATAGTGGAGAAGTAATGGTCTGTTTTCAGCTTTAAAAATAAGGAGGGACTTTGATAAATCAAATTAGACACTCATCATGTAAATTTCCAGCTGTCACAGAAGGATGTAAGTTTTTGTCATAGAAGCATAAGAATTAACTGAAAGCTCTGTTTCTTCCTCCAGACATTTGAATGCATAAAAACAGAGTTTACGTTACTGAGGAGACAATACTGTAATAAACTCATCTTCCTCCTTAGACTGTGAAACCATTGAGGGTAGTCTATGTTTTATTCATCTTTGTATCTGAATGTCCTAGTATACCAAAAGGTTATCAATAAATATTATAAAAGGGATGGATGGATGGGTTGATACATGGATGGATCAATTGGATAGGTGGATGGTTGGGGTTATTAAGTTATTGTTTCATCAATAAAAGTAGTGCAAGTGATTCAGAAGTTCTGTATCAATGCATTAACATCTACTATGGAAGACACAGAACTTTCAATTTGTTATTATTTATTCTTACACCCTTCTGACAACTGGTATTATGTTTTTCTGTGACAGCTGAAAATTTACTGTGTTCCGAGGGCAAATGTACTTGGCATAGCTCATGGACTTTTTGTATTTTTTTAGTCCCATGCTGCTGACAGAAGAAAACCACGTTTGTTCCATAACTTGCTTAAGCCTGAAATGCTTTAAGTAGAAACCTGCCATCTACTCACTCACTCACTCACTCATTCATTCATTCACTCATGTATCCATTCATTTGCTTATTCATCCATCATTAACAGTCACTGAGTACCCGCTATAGGCATTCTTTTAGGCCCTAGAACTACATCAGTGAACACTGATAAAAACCCCTGCCCTCATGGTTATAAAGCTTATATTCTAGTGGAGGAAGAAAGATAATAAACAGGACTAATAAGTAAAATACATAGTATATACATATTAAGGTAAAAAACACAGGAAGGGGGGTATTAGTTTGGGTAGAGTAGCTTCCATAACAAACAACCTCCAAATTCCAATGACTTAACACATTTAAAGTTTATCTCTTATTAATATAACCTAATGTTGATCTGACAAGATTTAGAGAAAAGTTTATGTCAATCGGACCTGCAATTACCATCTATACTGACTAGCAGACCACTGATGGCAAAACTTTCAATTAGCAATGTGTGAATACACCAGACACTTGGGTCTTATATTGAGAAGTATGCTTCAGTGATTACAAGTGGCATTTAGAGGTTAAAAACAAAATTCCTCGGGGCGCCTGGGTGGCACAGCAGTTAAGTGTCTGCCTTCGGCTCAGGGCGTGATCCTGGCGTTATGGGATCGAGCCCCACATCGGGCTCCTCTGCTATGAGCCTGCTTCTTCCTCTCCCACTCCTCCTGCTTGTGTTCCCTCTCTCGCTGGTTGTCTCTATCTCTGTCGAATAAACAAATAAAATCTTAAAAAAAAAACACACACAAAATTCCTCTTCCCACATAGAAGCTTGAAGCAACTCCTGATCGACTGAAGGGCTCATGAGTCACAATCCCTAGTTACTATTGTTTGAGTAAATGAGGGTCCGGGGTTAGAGAAGAGGGTGAACAGTAATGGAATAAGAAATAGAAATGATTTAATACTAGGAATCAAATAAAAATTCTGCATAGGATTAGAAAAATAGTTATTGAGAAATTCCTTATAAGTCCTCAGACTCTGCAATTGGAAGGTCATTTATTAAAATTCCATTTTCTTCTTCATTGCCCTGAAATGGTAAATCCCACCTTGACAGCATTTTGTGGGAAAAGAGCTGGTTGAAGAAATAAACAAACTTTGATACTTATCCCAACTCTATTAATACACATACTAACCTCTTAGTGTTCTAATTTCCACTATTTAAAAAATCTAAAATCAAATGCCTGTCTTTACTCCTTAAGAGTAAATGGGACCCCAAAATAGATCAGCTCTCACAGGGAGAGAGGCTCCAGTTTTGAAATCAGCTCAATCTCTGATTTGATTAAGATAATCTTGAATATTTAGTGGTCTTATTTTATTTTCCTCCTGGAAGTAAAATATACATTCTCAAATGATAGATATTGTTACACAGAATTTCACTAACTTTTACAATTTTTCAAATACTTTGTCCATCGATCAAAAGTTATCAGGTTTATGAGAAAACAGGATATGACCAAAACCAAGAGAAACAAACAAACAGAAAATCAGTCCCATAAGGGACTCAGATAATAGAATGATCATTCATAGACTTTTAAATAATTACAGATAACTTATCCAAGAAATTACAAGAAAAGGGTGAAGGTCAGCAGAGTCAGAAACATAACAAAAGCAAAATGAAAAATCTAAAACTGAAAAACCCAACTGAACTTATGAATTAAATAAATGTGCTTAACAGCAAATTAGACATAGTCAAAGATAAGATTAGTGAATTGAAAGATCAGAAAAAATATACAAAATGAATTCAGAGATATAAAGGGATAAAATATGGAAAGGAGTATAAGAGATACATGGAAGCTATTGAATAAAACTAATATACATATTTGGAGTATCTGAAGTAGAGGAGAGAGAGGGGAGAAAGCAGTATGTGAAGAGATATTATCTGAGCAATATTCAAATATGACAAAAGATATTAATAGATACAGACTTAAGACAGTCTAGATACAACAACGTGGACAAATATAAAGGCAATCAGACATAGGCTAGATGTGTTATAGAAACTGTGTAAATCCAACAGAAAAGGGGAAAATATTAAAAGGAGACAGTGAAAACTATTGTTACAGTTGATTCTTGGACAACACAACTTTGAACTGTATGGGTTTACTTACATGTGGATTTTTTTCCAATATATTGTTAAAATTTTTGGAGATTTGTGACAATTTGAAAAAACTCACAGATGAACTGCACAGCTTAGAAATATTAAAAAATTAGGAAAAAGTTAGGTATGTCATGAATGCATAAGATATATGCAGACACGAGCCTGTTTTATCATTTGCTACCATAAAATACATACAAATATATCGCAAACTGTGAACCTTTATCAAAATTTATGCAAAGACTTACAGACCATACATGGCACTATTTGCAGCTGAGAAAAATGTAAACAAATGTAAAGATGCAGTATTAAGTCATGATTGCATAAAATTACCTGTAGTATAAATTGTACTGATGTAGTAATTTCATAGTCACCTCCTGTTGCTATTGTGGTGAGCTCCAGTGTTCCAAGTATCTACTTAAGATGCCATGTGACAATAATCATCTCCACGTGAACAGTTCATTTCTACAGTAAACTACGTATCACAGTAAAAAGCGATCCTTCGTGGTTCTCATATTTGTCAGTTTAGTGCAATACCTCAAACTTCAAATGACACCCTTGGACCCATACACAGTACCACTAGTGAGGCTGGGAGTGCTCCTAAAAAGGAGAGAAAAGTCATGGACTTATAAGGAAAAGATGAATTGCTTGATACACACCACAGATTGAGGTCTGCAGCTATGCTTAGCCACCAATTCAAGATATATGAATCCAGTGGAAGGACCATCATAAAAAAAGAAAAAACACCTCACGAAGCCGTTGCTGCAGTTACAACCAGCAGGTGGGAAAACATTGCACTTTTCTCAAAATACCTATCTCGTATTGAAAATGCAGCTTTTATGTAGGTGCAAGATTGTTATAAGAAAGGCATAGCCTATAGACTCTTATGATTTGGGGAAAACATGAAATCGTTATATGACAACCTAAAGCAAAAGAAAGGTGAAGGATCTAAAGCTGGAGAATTTAATGCCAGCAAAGGATGGTTTGATAATTTTAGAAAGAGAGAAAAAAAGTCAAGATAACAGGGGAAGCAGTTTTGGCCAACTAAGAGGCCGCAGATGAGTTCCCAGACACCACTTACACACTCACGGAGGAGAAAGGATATCTGCTTGAACAGGTTTTTAATGCAGATGAAAGTGCCCTATTTGGGGGGGGGGGAATATTCCACAAAGGACATTTGTTAGTAATGAAGAGAAACGAGCACTAGGATTTAAGGCGGGAAGGGATAGGCTAACTGTACTGTTTCGTGCAAATGCAGTTGGGTTTATGATCAGGAATGCGCTTACTATAAAGCTGCTAAGCTTCGCCCCGCCCCTTGAAGGGAAAAGGTAAACATCAGCTGCTAGTGTTTTGGTTGTATAACAAGAAGGCCTGAACAATGAGAACACTTCCTCTAAATTGGTTTCACCCATGCTTTGTCCCTGAAGTCAGGAAATACCTTGCCCGTAAGGGACTGCCTTTTAAAGCTATTTTGATATCGGACAATGCCTCTGGCTACCCAGAATCCCATGATTTCAACACCGAGGGCATCGAAATGGTCTATTTCCCCCAAACACAATGTCTCTAATTCAGCTTCTAGATCAGAGGGTCATAAGGACATTTAAGGCTTCATTATACATGGTACTCTATGGAATGGATTGTCAACATTATGGAAGAGAACCCTGATAGAGAAAACATGAAAGCGTGGGAGGATTATACCATTGAAGATGCCATCATTGTTATAGGAGAAGCCATGAAAACCATCAAGCCCGAATCAATAAATTTCTGCTGGGGAAAACTGTGTCCAGATGTTGTGCATGACTTCACAGGATTTGTACAGAGCCAACGAAGGAAATCATGAAAGAGACTGTGGCTATGGCAAAAAAGGTGGGGGGCGGGTAAAGGGTTTCAAGGTATGAATCTTGGAGAAGTTCAAGAGCTAACAGACACCACATCACAGGAATTAACAGAAGATGGCTTGATGGAGATGAGAGCTTCTGAACCAGTCCAGAGGATGAAGAAGAAGAAGACATAGAAGAAGTGGTGCCAGAAAACAAATGGACATTAGACAACAGGGCAGAAAAGTCTCGATTATTCCATATGGCTTTCGGCTTCTCTGACCACATGGACTCTTCTATGACATGGGCACTGAAACTAAAGCAAATGGTAGAAGAAGTATTGGTACTATATAGAAATATTTTAAGAGAAATGAAAAAGCAAAAAAGTCAGAAATTAGGATGTATTTCTGTAAAGTTACACTGAGTGTACCTCCCTCTCCTTCCCTCCTTTCCACCTCCTCCGCCTCTGCCACCCCTAAGACAGCAAGACCAACCCCCCTTCCTCCTCCTCAGCCCACTCAGTGTGAAGAGGACAAGGATGAAGACCTTTATGATGACCCACTCCCATTTAACAAAGAGTAATCATCGTGCCATAAAGTTAATAAACTTATACATTCATACAGTTAAGAAATGTATCTGTTACGTATGTGTGTGTCTTTGTGCGAAAATCTAATAACTACAAGAAATGTATGAGACATTTTTGTATCATCATCATCATCTAAGTATTTACCATGTAGAACACTGTGTGCAAGACGTATATGGAAGCGATTATGCCTATCCGCACATAGGCATAAGATGAATGATAATTAATATGTGATTAATGTATCAGTTTTCTTACTGTTTTCTAACTTTGCTTTCAACGAATTACATTACCTTACATTAAGCTCTCTCTCCTAGTTGGAGAAACTGCATATCAGCCTATCATTACAGGTAAGTGGTTTTGAAAAATGTAACAATGTTTCCAAAACTGTATTATTAATATGACCGTAATACCATATGCTATAAAAAATTTTATAACAATCCATGCATTCGTGTCTAGGCTAGGCTACCATGAAGCAGGAGAATCAATTACACTAGGCTACCAAAAAACGATCATATTTTTGCTTCTTCATTATCAATGCATGAGTTGACATACCTACAAATAAACGTGAATTTCTTTTTCACATTATCTTATTTTTGAGGTCTAATGTTAATAATATATATAATATCTACCATATTTTTCAAAGATTTATTTTATTTGAGAGAGAGAGCGCAAATGTGAGCAGGAGGAGGGACATAGGGAGAGGGAGAGAGAGAATCCTCAGACTCTCTGCTGAGTATGGAGCCAGATGTGGGGCTCAATCCCAGGACCCTGAGATCATGACCTGAACTGAAATCAAGAGTCGGCTACTTAACCGACTGAGCCACCCAGGCACCCTTAACATCTATAGTATTTTATATCATAGAAGACAATACTCGTATAGGTACTGACAGATGATTCATCCTGTAAACAGATCATGGAAACTTACAGGATTGATAATAACAACACAGTACTATGTATGCATTTTCTCTCCTATAATTTTCTTTTTTTTAAAAAAGATTTTATTTATTTATTTGACAGAGATAGAGACAGCCAGCGAGAGAGGGAACACAAGCAGGGGGAGTGGGAGAGGAAGCAGCAGGCTCACAGCGGAGAAGCCTGATGTGGGGCTCGATCCCATAACGCCGGGATCACGCCCTAAGCCGAAGGCAGACGCTTAACCACTGTGCCACCCAGGCGCCCCTCTCCTATAATTTTCTTAATAAAACTTTTTTCTAGCTCACTTTATTGTCAAAATACAGTATATAATACCTGCAACATACACAATATGTGCTAATGAACTGTTTATGTTATTGGTAAGCTTTCTGGTCAACAGAGGCTATTAAGTTTACAGGGAGTCAAAAGTTATAAATGGATTTTTGACTATGTGGGGGGTCAGTGCCCCTAACCCACATTGTTCAAGGGTCGATAGTACTTTCAAAAAAGCAACAGCATAGTGACATCTGATTTCTTAGCAAAAACACTGGAAACCAGGGGCGCCTGGGTGGCACAGCGGTTAAGCGTCTGCCTTCAGCTCAGGGTGTGATCCCGGCGTTATGGGATCGAACCCCACATCAGGCTCCTCCACTATGAGCCTGCTTCTTCCTCTCCCACTCCCCCTGCTTGTGTTCCCTCTCTCGCTGGCTGTCTCTATCCTGTCAAATAAATTTAAAAAAATCTTAAAAAAAAAAAAACACTGGAAACCAAAAGCCAATGGAATAATGTGCTCAAATGAGTGAAAGTTAGTAACTTCTAACCTAGAATTCAGTAAGCAGCAGAAACATGCTTGAAAACTAAGAGTAAAATAAAGCACTGCTAAGAAAAACAAAATCTGAGAGCATTTATCACTAGGAGAACTCCACTAAAAGAAATACTGAAGGGTACCCTTTAGGCAGAAGGAAAATTATCCCAGAAGGAAACACAGAAATGTAGTAATAAAAAATACAAAGCAATGGAAAGGGTAACAGTGTAGTAAATCTAAGTGAACGTTGACTACAAAAATAACAATAATTTCTTGTGGGATTAAGTGTGTTAGTCTGAATGTCTGTGTCTCCCTCATAATTCGTATTGAAACATAATCCAGTGTGATGGTATTTGGGGGTAGAGCCTTTGGCAGGTGACTGTGTTGCCCTTATAAAGAGACCCCAGAGAGCTCCCTTGCCCCTTTCACAGTGTGAGGACATAATGAGAACACAGCTATCTATGAAGCAGGAAGCAGGCCCTCAGCAGACAACATATCTGTCAGAAACCTGATTTTGGATTTCCCAGTCTCCAAGATTGTGAGAAATGAATTTCTGTTGTTTATAAGCCACCCAGTCTATGTTATTATTTTATAGCAGTCTGAATGGACTAAGACAAAGTATGTATATGTGTGTGTGTATTTCTTTATATATATGTATATGTATGTATATACATGTGTGTATAGGTATTGATATACAGATATTTAAAATGTACAATAGCACTAGAAGGGGAGTTAAGGGAGTTAAAGCATTTTAAGATTCTGGTATTAGAAGCACCAAAAGCACTAATTTATATTAGATTTTAATAAGTCAAGAATGTATGTTGTAATTACTAGAGTAATCATTAGATGAGTGATAAAAATGTTTAAATAACAGAGAAATGGAAAAAATACTTAGATAAAAGAATGGACAGATGGGACAGAGAGTGAGTAAATAGGTGATAGATTTTAAGTAAAAGATATGAGTAATTTTGTTAGTACAAATGGAATAAATATCTTAATTAATGACAACAATTGTTGGACAGGATTTAACACATACATGCACATTTACATGCTACTTACAAGAGATACACCTTAAATATAAGGAAACAAAATGGTTGAAAATAAAAGGATAAAAGAGAATTTGCCAAACATACGCTAAAAGAAACATACACAAAAAATGCTGTTGCAGCCATAGCAACAAGCAAAGTAAACTTTAAGGAAAAAATCAGAACTAGAGATCAGGATGGAGTTTTCATAATGAAAAATGTTTCTGCACACCCATAAAATATCACAATCCAAAATATTTAAGCACTCAAGACTATCATTTCAACATATATAAATCAAATATTATCAGAACTAAAAGGATCAATAGAAAATTGACAATCATTATTGAGAGAGTTTAGTATATACCTCTCTCAATATCAGACAGAATATAGAGATAAAACAATCAGTGAGGATATGGGGGATTTGGACGACACAATTAACCAACATCACGAATAGACATATCTAGGATATTCCAATAAACAACTACAGAATTCTTTTTTTCAAGGTATAGGAAACATTTAACAAAACTGACCATTTGCTGGGCCAAATTTCAAAGACTGACATCAGATAAAGTATGTTCTCTGACCACAACAGAATAAAGCTAGCAATCAATATCAAAAAGACATACAGAAAATCCCATGAAATTAGTAACTCATAGTTAAAGATGATGGAAATTACACAGAGAATGAAATAAATGTCTTAAAAATGATGGCTATAAAAATGTGTGGGATGCAGCTTTATAAAGCAGTAAAAACAGGAAAATTTATATCCTTAAATGCATGTTAGAGAAAACGAAGGCTACAAAATCAAGTCGCTAAACACCTGAATCACAAAAAAAAAATTTATGAAAAAAAAAGCAGAATGATATACAAATTATAGAACCTAGATGTACCAAAAGGATGAGAATATATCCATTCAAATACCAGGGAATGTAGAAAAGTTTGAGTCATTACAGTTTTAAGGTTACTTGAGAAGGAGTTGGGATCCAAATCTCAGTCCAGAGCAAAACTCATAGAGAGGATTCCATATAAAGACACAAGGATATAATGTTTATTCACCTAAAAGTCATCAAATGCCCATAGGGAAAAGCTGAATGACAGTGTTCTCAAATAGACTTCTCTTATAGATTGGCCATGCTTTAAAATGAGTTTTCTTAAACGTATTAATTATACTCACAATTTTTAAATTAAATATCCATAATGCAAAAAAAATCATTAGTGAAAAATACAATAAATCCAAAGAAAGTAAAAAGAAGAAAATAAAGAAGGCAGAAAGCAAGAAAATTAAAAACAAATATGCAATATGGCAAAAAGACACAAGTATTACAAAATAAGAAATAAAACAGTCTATTCTTCACAGATGACATGACTGTATATAAATAAAATCTGCAAGGCTCCACAAAAACTGTAATAAATAAGAAGTAAATTCAACAAGATTGCTGAATATAACGTCAGACTACACAAATCAATTGCATTTCCCCATATCAACAATTAGAAAATAAAATTTAAGAAAGATTCTATGTGTGATAACATAAAAAGCAGATACTTGGAAAAAATCTAATAAGGTATAAGATTTGTACAAGACTATAAAATATTGAAAGAAATTAAAAGCAAATAAAGGAAAAGGCCATTAGTATTTATGTATCGCAAGGCTAAATTTTGAAAGATGTCAATACTCCCCAGAAGTACCTATTGATATAATACGATCCCTGTAAAAATGCCAGTAGGGTTTATTTTGTGGAAATTGTTAAGCTGATTCTTAAAATTTATATGAAAATACCAGGGGCCAATAATAGCCAAGGCAATTTGAACAAAAAGAACAGGTTGCAAGTCTACTGGATATAAAATTTCATAATAAAACTACAATAATCAAAATACTGTGGCACTGGCACGATGTTAGACACCTTTGAGAGCAGACATAAATAATACTTGGTTTGTGAAAGTGACATTGTGCAGCAGTGAAAAAATGATGGTCATTTTAATTAAAGGTCCTGGGTCATGTGCATATATATATTCAAATAAAAAAATAAATCCCTAACTCATAGCATACACAAAAATCAGTTCCAGGTAGATTGTAGGGCTAAGGGTAAAAGTTAACCCGGTAACAATAAAGAAGATCACATAGGAGAATATTTTCATGATTTGGGAGTTAGGGGAATTTTTCTTTAACAGAATACAGGAACCCCCCCCCCCCCACTAATCAAATAGGAAAAGATAAACAAATCAAGTTACTAAAAATTAGATATTTCTGTTCATCAAATGGCACCATTAAGAGAATGAAAAGGCAAGTCAGAAAAGGTATCTCTAACACTAATAACCCACGTGGTTTGTATGCAGAATATATAAAGAGCTTCTTCAAGTGAGTTGCTGAAAGACGATAGAAAAATAAGCAAGAGACTTGAACTGGCACTTCACAAAAAGGGATGTTTAAATGGTCAATAAAGATCTGAAAATATTCTCAATAATAAAATGTAAATTAATCTACTACACACTCAACAAAATTATAAAAACAAAAAAACAAAAAAGTAAAAATGTAAATAACCATCACTCTGGTGTATTGCTAGTGAGAGGGGAACATGGCACAACCCCTCTGGAAAGCTCTCTGGCATCATCTACGGAAATTGAACACATACATATTCTATGACACAGCCATTTTAGTCCTATGTATATACCCAACAGAAATGCACACACATGTGTATCAAGAGGCAAGTACAAGAATCTTTATAATCACATTATTTGTAAGAGGTAAAAACTGAAAACATCTCAAATATCTATTAATTAGAATAGTATATTCATTCATATCTACTTATAAAATGTGATATTATAAAAGAGTAAAAATGAACAGATGACTAATAGGGCAACAAAATACATTAGTCTCACAAGTATGTTAACAAAAAGAAGTTATAAACAAACAAATACACACCATGTCATTAAATTTATATAAAGTATAAAGAAGTCAAAGCTAATCTATGGTGTTAGCAGGATAGTGTTTCTTTTTGGGAGATAAAAAAGGAGCAGTGACCGGGAGGAGGAAGGGGAAAGGCTTCTGGAATATTAGTAATGCTCTACTTCTTCACGTTAGTGATAATTGCATGGAAATTGGGGTAATTCCCTAAGCTGTACACCAGTGCCACTCAAGCAGGGACAACTTTTGCTCCTCAGGGGACATTTAGCAACATCTGTGGGAATTTTTCACTGTCACAGCTGGAAGGTATAGGAGGGGTACTGGCGTCTAGTGGGTAGAGACCAGGAATACCGCTAAACACCTACGATGCACTGCTGCTGTTGCTCCCAACAGAGAGTCCTATCACGCGAGACAGCAGTAATGCCGAGACGGAGAAACTCTGCTGTATACCTGTCACCTGTGTTCTTTTGTGCATGTAAGTTAACACGCATAAAAGAAACTCAAAAGGCTATTTGTATATGTGTCCATAAAAAACAAGGGTGTTAGTCTCTATCCAAGTTTTTCTGTTTCCATCTCTTTGCTTCTCATTGATTTTTAAATTTGATTTGTTGCCTTCTATTGGTCACTAACAACTGAGAGGGAGAAATGCTCCTGCAAAACTGTGTAGAAGCAAAATGAAAACTGAGGAAATTCTGTCCATTAATCTGTTATTTCCTTGGTGACTTATTCTGACTATACCGGAAGAGCCTTCATATCCAACTCGGAAATGCCAAATGAAGGGGAGCAGAATCAGAGAAAGCTATTATGACACACTCAGGCAAGCTTTCTAAGAAGTGTCCAGGATGGAAAACAGCAACTTCTACATTACTTACTTGACTCACAGATGTATTGTGTTACTTTTAACCAGAAAGCAAAGTGCATTATTGATAGTTTTTCCAAACAAGTAGATGGACAAATAGCCAAAGGAAATAATTTGATTTCACGGGAAAACAAGATAACCAAATTACTTTTGCATCCTAATTTGCAGATGATTAAACTCCACTTAGAAAGTGAATACAGATTTTGGACTTCTGGGGAAGATGGTATAGTAAGAGTACCCTAAGCTGACCTCGTCCCACAGACACAACTAGCTAACACCCATGTCCGTGTATGTAACCCAGAGAACGACCCAAAGACTGGCCGAACGACTCACCACAGCTCAGTGTAGATAAGAGGACACATCAAAGACGGTAGGAAGGGCAGAGATGCAGTTGGGAGCTAAAGAGACCCACAGGGCTGCCTCTGGGAGAGAGGAATACCGCGGGTGTGGGGTGTAGGAGGAACAGAGGAGGAGATCCCCACCCCAGGCACCCCAGGCATGGAGGACCTGCCCCAGGAAGACAAATCCCCATAACATTTGGCTTTGAAAACCAGAGGGACCTAATTTTGTGAGTTCTTACTATCAGTGGGGCTTAACACCTGGGACTTTAAGACTCAGAGGGCTTGGCTCTGGGATAGCCAGGAGGGCAAATGGAAACTGAGTCCCCACCCTTAAAGAGACAGCACAACAAAGAGCCCCACTGAGATACAGCACAGAAGCAGTAGTTTGAAAAGGCCTGGGGGTATACGGGAGGGAGACGTGCTTCTTAATCTCAGAGCAGGTGCTGGAAGGGCAGAGATCATTGGGAGACCTCTCCAAGAACAAAAGAGCTGGCAGGCACCATTTCCCTCTCCCCCCCACCCAACCTAGACACACAGACACCTGTGAGAACCAGCTTGCTAACAGTGTACCACGCCCTTGCATTCTCCTGTGGACCTGCCCCCTCCAACAAGCTCTTCACCAGAGCCCGTCCAATGTGCTGTCACAAGCCTGGCAGTGTGCAAGCAGCCCAACAGGGGCCAGTACCACTCCAGAGGGACTCCTGCCCCACGGAGAGGGGAATATAACCACACACACCGTTCCCACTGCAGCCCCAACAGTGGGCTGGGGGCAGACACCTGGTCTGACTGCAGAGCCTGTCCACCAACAAAAGCTTCTCAGGAGACAACACAGGGAGAGTTGCCTATAGACATCTGGCAAATGCCTGGTCTGGCTCCACTCAAGCCCACGATGGCCCCAGACTGGCCCACTACCACCACAGGGACCAAACCCTGCCCACAACAGGCAGAGAGCACCATTGCAAACAACTTGACCGAAGGCAAAAGCGGCTCAGCCAAAACAGTAGGGTGCACGCAACACATATAGGAGACAACCCTGAAGCACCAGGTTCTGCTGAACAGGGGACGTTACACTGCAGGGCACTAGAGTATTTCCTCTTCATAAGGCTATTACTTCCAAGAGCAGGAGATGTAGGAGTTCCCATCTGGCTCAGATGGTAGAGCATGTGACTCTTGATCTTTGGGGTTATGAGTTCAAGCCCCGCACTGGGCATGGAACCTACTTAAAAAAAAAAAAGAGCAGGAGATGTAGCTGACTTTTCTAACACAGAAACAGACATAGAGAGTTAGACAAAATGAGGAGACAGAGGATGGTCCCAAATGAAAGAACAGGGCAAAAATCACAGCAAGAGAGCTTACTGAAATGGAGAAAAGTAATATGCCTGATAGAGAATTTAAAGTAATGGTCATAAAGATACTCACTGGATTTGAGAAGAATGAAGGGCCATAGTGAGATTTTTAACAAATGGATAGAAAACATAGAAAAGGAAATTAAGAATTCAATAAGTGAAGTTAAAAATACACTAGAAGGAATAGTAAACTAGAGGAAGCAGAAGAATGGATCAGTGACCTGGAGGACAGAGTAGTAGAAAGCAATCAGGCCGAACAGGAGAGAGAAAAAATAATAAAAAATAAAAACAGACTTAGGGAACTCAGTGACACCATTAAGCATAATAACATTCACATTATAGGGATCCCAGAATGAGAAGAGACAGAAAAGGGGGCAGGAAATTATTTAAGGCAATAAGAGCTGAAAACTTCCCAAATCTGGGGAATAAAACGAAAATCTAGATCCAGGAGGCACAGAGAGCTCACAACAAAATTAACCCAAGGAAGTCCACACCAAGACATGTAGTAATTAAAATGGTACAAAGTAGTGATAAAGAGAGAATTTTAAACGCAACAAGAGGAAACAAAACAGTTATGTGAAAGGGAAACTCCATAAGGCTATCAGCTGATTTTTTTATCAGCAACACTGTAGGCCAGAAGGAAGTGGCATGATACAGTCAAAGAGCTGAAAGGAAAAAAACCTGCAGCCAAGAACACTCTATCCAGCCAGGTTATATCATTCAGAATAGGAGGAGAGATAAAGAGTTTGTCAAACTCAACACTCAAAAAACAAATAACCCAGTCAAAAAACGGGCAGAAGACACGAACAGACACTTCTCCAAAGAAGACATATAAATGGCCAACAGACACATGAAAAGATGTTCAACATCACTAGCCATCAGGGAAATACAAATCAAAACCACATTGAGATACCACCCTACACCAGTTAGAATGGCAAAAATTAACAAAACAGGAAACAACAAATGTTGGTGAGGATGCGGAGACAGGGGAACCCTCTTACACTGTTGGTGGGAATGCAAGCTGGTACAGCCACTCTGGAAAACAGTATGGAGGTTCCTCAAGATGTTAAAAATAGAGCTACCCTACGACCCAGCAATTGTGTTACTGAGTATTTAACCCAAAGATACAGATGTAGTGAAAAGAAGGGGCACATATACCCCAATGTTCATAGCAGCAATGTCCACAGTAACTAAACTGTGGAAGGAGATGAGATGCCCTTCAACAGATGAATGGATAAAGAATATGTGGTCCATATATACAATGGAATATTATTCAGCCATCAGAAAGGATGAATACCCACCATTTGCATCAACATGGATGGAAATGGAGGGGATTATGCTAAGTGAAATAAGTCAAGCAGAGAAAGACAATTATATGGTTTCACTCATATGTGGAACATAAGCAATAGCATGGAGGACCACAGGGGAAGGGGGAGAAATCAGAGGGAGAGACGAACCATGAGCAACTATGGACCACAGGAAACAATCTGAGGGTTTCAGAGGGGAGGGGGTGAGGGGAAGGGGTAACAGGGTGATGGGTATTAAGGAGGGCATGTGTTGTGATGAGCACTGGGTATTATATGTAACTAATCGTTAAACACTATGTCAAAAACTAATGATGTACTATACAGTGGCTAAGTGAACATAATAAAAAAATACCATCAACTTATTGTAGACTGCTATATGCATAAGATGTTATACACAAACCTAACGGTAACCACAAATCAAAAATCAGAAATACATATGCAAAAAATAAAGAGAAAGGAATCCAGCAAACTGTGAGAGAATAGAGGGAAAAAAAGGGAACAAAGAATGACAAAAACAACCACAAAACAGGTAACAAAATGGCAATAAGTACATACCTATCAATAATTACTTTGAATGTAAGTGGACTAAACACTCCAATCAAAAGATATAGGGTGACAGAATTGATAAAAAAGGAAGACCCATCTAAATGCTGCATATAAGAGACAGATTTTGCATCTAAAGACACAGGCAGATTGAAAGTGAAAGAATAGGAAGGCATTTATCATGCAAGTGGAAGTGAAAAGAAAGCCAAGGTAGCAATACTTATATCAGACAAAATAGACTTTACAACAAAGACTGTAACAAGAGACAAAGAAGGACACTATATAATAATAAGGGGGGAAATCCAACAAGAAGATATAACAACTGTAAATATTTATCCTCCCAACATGGCATCACCCAAAATTCATAAAACAGTTAATAACAAACATAAAGGAACTAATCAATAGTAACACAATAATAGTAGAGAACTTTAACATTCTACTCACATCAATGGACAGATCATCCAAACAGAAAATCAACAACGAAACAGTGGCTTTGAATGACACATTGAACCAGATAGATTTAACAGATATATTCAGAAATTCCATCCTAAATCAGCAGAATACATACACTTTTCATGTGCACATGGAACATTCTCCAAAACAGACCACATATTAGGCCACAGAACAAGTCTCGACAAATTCAAAAAGACTGAAGTCGTACCATGCATCTTTACTGACCACAACAATATGCAGCTAGAAATCAACCACAAGAAAAAATCTGGAAAGACCACAAATACATGAAGGTTAAATGACAAGCTACTAAACAATGAATGGGTCAAACAAGAACTCAAAGAGGAAATAAAAAAAATACATGCACACAAAGGAAAATGAAAACACAATGGTCCCAAACCCTTGGGATGCAGCAAAAGCCGTTCAATGAGGGAAGTTTATAGCAATATAGGCCTACGTCATGAAACGATCAACAAATATGATAAACCTCTAGCCAAAGTCATCAATGGGGGGGGGGTCAAATTAAAAAGTCAGAAATGAAAGAAGAGAAATAACAACCAACATGACAGAAATACAAAAGATTATAAGAGAATATTATGGAAAATTATATGCCAACAAACGGGACATTCTAGAAGAAATGGATAAATTTATAGAAACATATAACTTCCCAAAACTAAATCAGGAAGAAATAAAAAATTTGAACAGATTATCAGCAATTGTTATTGAATGAGTAATCAAAAAACTCCCAATAAGCAAGAGTCCAGGACCAGATGGCTTCACTGATGATTAAGGAGAGTTAATACCTATTCTTCTCAAAGTACTCAAAAAATAGTAGAAGAAGGAAACCTTCCAAATTCATCCCATGACGCCAGCTTTACCTTGATTCCAAAACAAGATAAAGATACTAAAAGAGTGAGAACACTACACACTAATATATCTGATGAGCATAGATGCAAAAATCCTCCAAAAAAATACCGGCAAACTGAATCCAACAATACATTAAAGAAATCTTTCACCATAACCAACTGGGATTTATCCCTGGGATGCAAGGGTGGTTCAATATTCACAAATCAATCAACGGGATACATCACATCAATAAGAGAAAGGATACAAACCATATGATCATTTCAACAGATGCAGAAAAAGCTTTGCCCCTCAGCTGCCAGGGAGAGCAGGCTGGCTATTACATTCTCATCTTGCCAGTGACCCCAAACACCCCCAAACTCCTTAGGGAGTTGCCTCTGCCTCTGAGAAGACATGTGGAGTCAGGTGGGGCTAGAAGTGAAGAAAGCTTGTGGGTGGGTTTCAAATGTAGGAGACCGCATTCTGTGAAGCTTCCAATTTTACTGTTTTATAGTTTTTAAAACTAAAAATACCATTCTCTCTATTTTGCTCGTGGTCACTCACTCATGCTCACTGCTCCCCCCGCTCAGAATTCTACAAAGGCATTGCTGAGCCTGGGTTGGGCTAGATTTTAATTCTACTCTCTATCCCTAAATTTTAAAATACTCCTTTCTTCTTTTCCTTTCCCCACACCAAGCCCTTGGGTCATCGGATCTGGCTTTCCACAGCAAGGCAAGAAACTCACGCGACTTTGGCACAGATGGTGCACTTCCAGCTGCCATCGAGGCCCAAGACGCGACACTCGCTGCACACTCGCAGGGAGCAGGCCCGGCACGGGTCTCCTCGGTCGAACAGTAAGCCCAGGTTTCTCTGGCAGTGAGCACAGACTCTGCCGGTTTGTTGCTGAGTCTTCCCACTTCTACGCTTTGCTTCTAAGAGTTCATTTTTCAGCTTCCTGGAAGGAGAGAGGGAGGGAAAATCACTTAAAAAAAAAGAAAACAGGAGTGGCGCTCTCTTCATGGAAGGAGTATTTTCATTTGCAAGAATCAAGTAGTCAGAGGCAGATACTTTCAGAAAACACAATTTCTCTCTCTCGAGTCAACAATCCTTTGATATCAGTACTTGAAACACATAGCGTTTGTGGTTTACATATGATTTTTAACATCCTCCACTAGTGCAATGAGTTTGCTAATAGTACATATTGCTATTCTCCGCTAACCTCTCCGAGCAGATCTTCAACACCCTAACCTGGGAGCACAACCCACCTGGCAGCTCACACAATACCATCTTCCTTACCTGTCTAGATATACCACGTGAAACAAGAGTGTGAAATCAAACTTGGCAACGGTGATACTTCCCTGAAGTCATCCGATAAAGAGTTTTCTACAAGGACAGATCCCACCATTTCAGATCTCAACACTTCTGCTTAGCATTTGAGGTTTTCTAACAACTTCCACCAACCTCTGGGTTTTGCTGTCACATATACCTCGGTTTGAATCTAGGTTCCATCATGAATTAGCTGTGCAGCCTGGCAATGATTCACCCACTACACTCTGGTCTCTTGCTCTCTACAATGGGGGTAATGATGTTCTTATGTGATTGTTTTTAAGATTAAACAAGATGATCTGTGTAAAGGTACCAGCATGGTGCCCGGCATATATTAAATAAATGCTAGTTCCATGTCCCTTCTTTTGCTACCTGACATATAATTTTTTTAGATATACACATTAGAAACGAGCTCTTCAAAGCGATGTGACAGCGTCATCTGGGAACTTATTGGGATTGAATGCAGAATCTCAGGCCCCACCTTAGACCTGGATCAGATTCTGCACATTCACAAAATCTCCAGGGCATCAGAGTTTGAGAAGCATAGCTTCAGAACATCTGGGCTCAAATTTGTCTATCTGCTGGAATCACCTGGGAAGATTTTAAAAAATAGTGATTCTCGAGTCTCACCCTTCTCCCTGCCAGACTCTGATGGCATTTTTTTTAAAGTGTGACTATTTATTCTAATATACTGCCAAATTTGGAAAATACTACTCCAAAAGATAGGTTCGTCTCTACTTAAAAGTTTCAGAGACATGCTGTTTCTTTATGCTATCGATCTCCAGTCCCTTCTCTCTCTCTCTCTCTTTATAAGATTTATTTTTTTTGAGAGAGAGAGAGAAAGAGAGCACATAAGTGAGGGAGGGAGGGCAGAGAGAGAGGAAGAGAATCTCCAGCAGACTCCCTGCTGAGTGCAGAGCCCAAAGTGGGGCTCAATCTCATGACCTGAGCCAAAATCGAGTCGGACGCTTAACCAACTAAGCCACCCAGGTGCCCCTCTAGTCCCTTCTTGAACACAACATTTCTATGTTTCAGAAAAAACAAACATCCCAGAATCATCTCACACATCTCATACCATTTCCTTTTACATTTGTGGTACTGAGCCTTGTTATACCAGACTAGACTAGCATCTCTCCAAAAGCAGGAATGATGACTTTAGTTTCTTGAATATACTGCTCATGACCCAACTCTGTGCTAGACTACAAGGTACTTAAATATCATAAACTATTATCTCTTTGGGGTCTTCAAACCAACTTGTGAAGTATTACATCATTCACATTAAAGATAGAGAGCAGTATACATAAAACCAGAAACGAGGTCTTTTAATTCCTAGCCTAATGAGAGCTTTCTAAATGGGGAATTTAAAAAGGGAGGAGTAAAGTTTCTAAAACCTTTGATCAATTGTCTCCTCCATTCATCCAATGAACATTTCTTGAGTGTCTATCCTGTGCCAGGCATTCTGGTATTCAGAGACAAGAATGAGTCAAAACAGGGTATCTGCTAAGAAATTCGCATTATTCTCAATGTTAGTCAAGAAGAGGACAAACCACGCAAGATGATTCATGTGCTACAACAGGCGGATAGAGAATGCTCTTAAGACCTCATTCTTACTCACCAGAACACAAACAAGAACCCACAACAAGTTTTCCTAATCCCTGATTTAGAGTTTACAAAGTACCCTTATGTCCTTTTTTTCATGAACTGGCTTATGAAATTGAATGTAAGAAAAGCTCCACACAATTTACTTTTGAAAACTTGCAGAAGCTACAAGCTTTAAAATAACAGAATGAGTTCTCATTTGAAAACCACACTTATTATCTGGAGAATCCCAACAGATGTTTGAACACCTCAGGGCACGAGACATAAAACATTGCTTATTCGAAATCTACAACAATGCACCCAACAATGGCAAAAAAACAGGTAATTAAAATGGGTAGAACAAAGATAGCAATCATAAATAGCAGTCCTATCTGAATAGGCTGCTGGGCTAAAGAGTAATAAATGGAGAAAATAGGGGTATTCCAGGACATTCCAGAGGCAAATTTTCTTCTGGAAAAAAATTCCATGAGCAGATGCCTGGATCACTTTTACTTACCAGTTCCTTAATCACTTAGTAGTTCCTTAGAGTGGGTGAGACCACTTGGAAAAATTATGGCCATATACAGAAACATTTTCTTCTTTTTTTAGATTTTATTTACTTAGAGAGAGAGCACACACAAGTGGCAGGGAGGAGCAGAGGGAGATGGAGAGGGAAAAACAGACTTCCTACAGAGCAGGGAACGTCACGCAGGACTCCACCCCAGGCCCCTGGGATCATGACCCGAGCTGAAGGCAGAGGCTTAACCGACTGAACCACCCAGGTGCCCGAAAATGAAACATTTTCATTGCATCTTTCTCTGTGCTCCACTGACAGGACTCTATTTAGCAATCGTGTTTCACCTAGTTCAGTTCTAGAGTCTGAAAAGACTTGGGGCCCCCTGTACATCAGGGTACAAGGAAGCAAGAATTTAAAGGTCCCAACACACTAGTCAGGACATTTTTAAGGCAACTGGTGCCAGTTGTCCCACATATTGGGAGCTATCTCTGAGACGGTGGGAAAGGATGGGAAGAATTCCACAGGCTGGCACAAAATAGTAAACAGCCTGGTTTTTCAGATTGTTCTTAGAAACTGACCTAATTTAATCATGCCTAGGATAATTTACATGAAATGGACATAGCCATTTTCAGACACTCAAGAGGAGAAAGGTTAAAGGGAGGGTAATTGGAACTAGGAAAAGAAAGTATGCAAGGGAGAATTGGTATCAAGGAGAAAAGGAGTATTGGGAGCTCAGAGAGAGGAATAGGGTGGGAGAGGTCTTTTCCCTCTGCTTTACTATCCAGCACCAACAAAGCAAAGTAGGCCTTATTTGGATCCTGCATTGGCTGACCCAGTCTGAGAAAGGTATCTGAGGAAGGTGACTTTCTGGGCTTTAAGCACGGTATCTGTTCATCTCCCACACCCACATAGAAATGCTTCTGGTTGGGGCTCCTGGGTGGCTCAGTCGTTAAGCGTCTGCCTTCAGGTCAGGGCGTGATCCTGGGCGTTCTGGGATCAAGCCCCACATCAGGCTCCTCCTCTGGGAGCCTGCTTCTTCCTCTCCCACTCCCCCTCCTTGTGTTCCCTCTCTCACTGGCTGTCTCTGTCAGATAAATAAAATCTTTAAAAAAAAAAAAAAAAAGAAAGAAAGAAATGCTTCCGGTTCCAAGTAACAGGCTTAAACACAGGCTTCAGTTGTTAGCCCACATAACTAGAAATCCAGAATTAGGCAGTTCTTGCATTAGTTCAGAGGCAAATCAGACCACTAAGGGACTCAGGATCCTTTCATCCTGAAGGTCCCCTATCTTCAAGGTGTGGCTTATCATTCTTATGCAAATGACCAGCCAGCTCCGGAATGGCACCCATGTTTAAGACAGGAGGAAGGGGCAAGCTGTGTCGGCTGTACCCGTCTCTTAACAGAAAAACGAAAATTGACTTGGAATTCCACACCCCCTCCATCAGATTCTCCTTAGGTTCTCCTGATCAGACAGTGTCCTAGCACCACCACCAGCTGCAAAGGAGGCTGGGAAAGTGGAACGAGTCAGATCACACAGCCCTGTCCTCTTGACATTAAACGTGGTCCTGTGACTAGCATTTGTCCTTGAAATGCAGGATGTGGTCCCACATAAAAGCTTTAAGAGCGAGTGCGTGGCTTACCACGTACCCTCGTTTGCATGGAGAGTGGCAGTGTCCGAAATAGTGTCTGCTCTGTGAGTCTGAGCCTGGTCTGAGGAAGCTGTGAAAGAGAGTCCTCGGCCATTTTGTTACAGACACGCAGCACGGACGAGAAACAAACCTTCATGGTTTTAAGGTGCTAAGAGTTTGGGGCTGTTATTGTAGCATCACTTAGCCCGTCTGACTGCTAAGTCGAGCCTAGTTCTTCATCTGGCTGCTTCTTCGTCTGACTTCCCTATGTCCTTTTTATTTTGGTTTTACTGCTGCTTCCCCAGGGAAGCTTTCTCTGACCACCAAATCTACAGCAAATACCCACTTTATTCTCACTCCCAGAACAGTGTTCTTTTTCCTTAGAGCACTTACTGTAATTTTTTTTTACTTACTGTAATTTTTAATTGTACATTTATTTGGCTGTTTCTACTGGTTTAATGTTTGTCTTGCTAATTTCTCTGTAATCTCCATGAGGGTAAGACTATATCTGTGTTTAGCTATGCATGTTACAGCACATAACCTAGTGCCTGGAACATAACTGATATCGTTTGATTGAATGAATAAAAGAAAGCATAAGCACAAGCTAGCAAGTGCCAGAGGAAGAGGAAGAGGAAGAGGGAGGGAAGGAAGGAAAAAAAAAAGAGATAAAGAGCGAAGGGAAGGAAGGAAAACTCAGCCATGCCGTTAACTAGCTGGCACTCGGCATTCGAGTTAACCTCTCTGGATCTCAGTTACTTCAACTTCTAAATAAATATTCCTTTTATATCTTCCTCCGAGGGTGTTTATAGGAGTCAGAGGCAATAAAGTATGGTAGGGTGTTCTGTAAATTATAATGGCCTTTACAATATGAAGTCATCAATCTTAAAAGGAGAGTGAGAAGAGAAAAATGTACAATGTTGGGTCTGTTGAAAATAAAGTCAAATTAAAATTGGCTAAAACTGAGATCAAACACACTCTGAAAAAGTAATCCAAGCCTGAGAAAACTGCAGAATGTTCTCAATTACTTGTTAAGGACTTCCAGAACTTTCTCTGTCTTCCTTAACTTTATTTCTACACTGTTGTTCAGAATGAAAAACCATTTTGATTCTTGCCAATATACAAAATCTAACCAATTACTCTATTTGTTCTAGTGTGGAGAGAAGCAAAGAGTATGGGAGATGGATAGAAAAGTGTAGTAGAGATAAATATGGCCCCAAATCAACTGTTAAAAACTGATGAAAAATAAAAATAAAAAAAGTTGAAGACATTTAATGCCAGCTAACATCAATTCTTTATTTGAGATGAACTCAGGTTGCTCTTGCATTTTAAAATATCAGTTTATTCCTTAGATTTCCTTGTTGCTACAAAGATGTGCTGATATTAACATGCAAATTGATGACCCATATGTAATTGGAATCTAAAAGACCGAAGAGATAAACTATCTCAGCTGTAGTTAAATGATAGAATCTTTTCACTGCTATATCCTGGTGATACACTGAATTCATTTTTTTCCATCCCATCATCAGAAATGTTCAATGCATTACAAAGACTGCCTGCTTTATCTCTGCATAGACATACTCCTTTCAAATCAGGAATTGCTTTCATTAAAATTCCTGTCACATTTGTGTGGCATTATTTTCTTTTGTTACCCTGTCTAGACTCAATTGTACTGAACATTATTTTGCACCAAAGAAGATAGGAATTTTGGAATGGAAGCAATTAGCTGCCCGGAAGAGGAAGCTATAAATAACAATTCACAAAGCATCTTTGATTCCTTGATGCCTTCAACAGTTCCCAGTCTCATCTAGCAGAGCACATCAAGGCCCAAGAGATATAACAAACAAGCAAGGACTCTACTGGGGCCCAGAGCATAGCGCTGAACCCAAGAAGGCAGACTGCCTGGGTTCAAATGCTGGCCTTGACGCTTTTTATATCTGAGACTTTAAGAAAATTACTTAACCTCTCAGTGCCTCAAAATGCTCCTGTAAAATAGAATCATAATAGTTGTATCCTTATAAGGTTGTTGTGAGCACTACGAAAGATAATGCTGTGAACATCGAGTAAAGTGTTAAGCCCAGCTTGACATGTCATAATTATGAAATAGGGAATTCTGGTAGGTGTCTCTCCAAAGCTGTTCCCCTCTTCTATATTAGTGGCATGTCTAACTAGGCTCGTGGCCACTCAGAATAAAGACTACATTTCCCAGTATCCCTTGTAGTTAGGTTTTGTCATGAGACTAAATGTTGGCTGATGGGATGTGATCAGAAATGATACAGGCAACCTCTAGGTCAGGACCCTAATGGAAAAGGGCTATTCCTTTCCCTTGAACTCCTCTTGCCTCCCAGAGGCTGGAATGAGAACAGAGGAGTGAGCCATCTTGAATTACGAGCTAAATGGTCAAGGTGGTGAAACAACAAAAAAGACAAGGTGCCCAGACCCATACTACAATGGAGCCACCAGAACATTATCACAAAGCTGCCAACCAACCCAAGCTTTTCTATTAAAGAGCAATATATTTCAATCTTATTTAAGCTGTTATTATAACGTCTCTCTGTCACCCACAGCCAAAACTATTTTACAACGAATATAATAAGGACTCAGTAAATATCAGGTCTTTTCAGTATTGCCCACTCACAAAAATGTTGCTATTGGGACGCCTGGGTGGCTCAGTCGATTAAGCATCTGCCTACGGCTCAAGTCACGATCCCAGGGTCCTGGGATCAAGTCCTGCATTGGGCTCCTTGCTCAGTGAGGAACCCCTCCTCCATCCACCTGCCGTTCCCCCCTGCTCTGACAAATAAATAAATAAAATCTTTAAAAAAATGTTGCTATCAGATTCTGCTTCAGCTTCTGCTGCAAGGCCTGCACGCTAAATCCTTCTTGAGAAATGGAGCTTGATATTCTTCTAAGAGAGCAAAACCACAGTGACTGATGAAAAGTATTATTAAACCAGAAACGAGACAAAAATTACTGAAATAATATACACAGGCAAAATAATGTCACAGCAGCCTGATGCCAAGGGCTGCAAAGCTCCTAGCATTTCCTTCTTTCATTTGCATCCAGAGGCAATGCCATCAACGCTGGGCTGGGCCTAGCTCATACCTGCCTAACGAAAATCCAGGGGTGATCAGATCTCCTTTCTGTACTGATTATAAAAATACTTTTTTCCTTTTGAAGCTTCTGTGTGCAGAACCTATTTTTGAAACCTAAACAGCACAACACAGCCATGATAACCACAGGCACTCCGTTTTACATGCCATGTCATTAAGTATTGGCAGCATCGTATGAGAAAGACGTTATGATTCCCATTTCAGAAATAAGAAAATGGAATCTCGGGTAGGAAACTTGCTGTGGGTCACAGGGTTAGTAAGTGTTGCCATCAGGATTCAGGTCCAGCATTTTAGATTTCAAAATTCGCACTCTTCCCCGAGATTCCTCCTGATTCTTATTCTGTTAACATATTTTTGCTCAGAAAGGACACTGCACTTACCAACAACTGCTATTTCTTTCCTAGTTGTGCAAAGCCATGCTAAGCACACTCAAAGTTAAACCTCAGTAAACATGAAGGGTTGCTTCTGTCTGTCTGACTTCTCCCACCCAAAGCCATCTGTCCAAGTAGCCTCTTAGACAAAGTCAAACACTCCCCAGTGGGGCTGTTCTTCAACACACATCCCTCTGGTCCTAATAAACTTTATAGAATTTTGATTAGCTTTCAAATCAAAGACAATTAAAAAGAATCAAGACCATCTGAGAATTGGGGAGAAGTTCGGTCTAGATAGAAAGCTACTTCAGAGAAAGTAATGAAGAATAGGATCGAAACATTTGTCTAGACAAAGAAATCTTGTGAATTGTGCCGATTTAATGTGTTTGGAAATTGTCACAAGGATAGAGGGCATTGTGGACTCTTTGTGTCTGCAGATGACACCAAGCACTTCCTGGTAATAAAACATTCAGCTTATAGGAATATAGCAGATCTCACAAAGCCATGGAAACAGACGAATGACTGCTTATTAACTATAAGCTGAAAATCATAGCAGAAACTGATCTCATAGGTAATAAGCAAACCAATTCTGGGAATACCTTGGAATAACTATTAATAACTATTTTCACAATTTGCTGGCCCAATGAGGAACAAGAATGTGTTTTGCTAATCTGAAATCCAAAGGATACCTTTCTTGAGTATCAAAACCAGCAGAAAGTCCTGTTATCAATATGGTAAATCATTCAGAAAAAGAAGAGGTAGAGATAGAGTCAGCAGAGCAAAAAAGAAAAAAAAAAACATGGATAAATTACAGTGCTTTTCAAGATTATTGCTCTGACATTGAGAGGATTATCTTGATGGGAGGAAACTGGGCATTCATACAAAACAAGATAATTTTAAGAGAACATGCTGCCCTTGAAAAATTCTTGAAAACTACTTCTGCTACTGAATACAGGCACATGCAAGTGTTAATTTTTATAAACATAGAGCTGACATTTATTCTAAAATATCTATAAATTGAATTTGTGTAAACTAAATTATTTTAAATACAGCAAGGAAGGACATATTTATATGCTCAGCAAAGACAGTTGTCAGTACTTAATTTTTCCCATTTTCTCTCTTTAGGTGGTGCTTATGGGAACTCATATTTTCATAGCTAAAGGTGATTACAAAAAAACCACTTCCAACAGTTTTCCTAGTTATCAGTAGCAGTACATAGTACAAGGGATGTCAAGTCACCATTTCTTTGAAATTGATTGAGGATGAATACAACTATCGTTTTCTTTATGTGCTATTTTTTTTTAACTAAAGCCAACTTTATTATATTTAATTGCAGTAAGAGATACCATGATGTTTGCTTCACTGAAATTCACCCCTGACAATTGCTTTCAGTAGGCAAATCTAATTAATAATTCTTAATTATGCCAATTTTTTCAGATTGCTGGCTGTTTCCCAATATTCGTTCTAGTCTTTTATACCAGTAAAACCCCCAGATGTGAGTTGGTCACATGGCCACCTGGAAGAAAGAAAACATTTCCCAGTGACATATCCAAGCTCCCTTGTGGCTAAGTACAGTCACGTGACTACATTCTCGCCAATGCAATGCAAGCAAGGTCATCTGTGAAACTTCTCTGAAATATCCTTAAGGGAAGGGAACCTTTTTTCCTGCCCTTTGCCCCTCTCGCTGACTGGAATAAGGACAGTATGACAAGCACTGGAGCAGCCATCTTGGACCATGAGTTGTGACTAAGATTGTCACCTTGACCAGACTTTAGACAGGCTCCTCTGAGGTCTCTCTTTGTCTAGTCTTTGTCCTTGAGCCCTATCTTCAGCTTGCCTAGCCCAGATTTAGCAGGAATCCTGCCAAAGGAGCATAGTGAGAATCCCCCTACCCTTGATATATCACCCTGGCTTGCCTTCAGTGAGTTTTTCCATTCATTGACCCCCTCACTCTACTCACTGGCTATAAATCCCAAGCTGCCTTTGCTGCATTTGGAGTTGGCCTGGATCTCTCTCCCCTATTGCCATAGTCTTTTGTTTTTGATTTTTTTGTGATGGTCTTAAAATGTATGTCAACAGTACCTAATAAAAAGTCTTCCTTACATTTTAGTAAGTACCAGAATAACTTTTTTATTTTTACTTTAACAGATGTTAGCCCATGTTGGAGATAGCAGAGCAATGAGTTAGAAGGACCCCGGGCATGGGTCACCATTACAAACCCCGGCTTGCTTTCCTCGTGATTCCATCGAGACAAAAAATGAAATAAACTTCTCTCTTATTTAAGTTACTATTATTTTGGTTTTCTGACACTCAGAGATGAACTTACCCTAATTTCTACACCCATAAATAGTATGGATACTATTACAGAAGTAGGGGAGAATGCAAATCCTGGCTTTAAAATACTAATTGTTTATAGTGTCTGTTAAAGATGTAAATTCTTTACATTTTATACAAATAATATATCAGTTTGGTTTGAGTCAATGTGAAAGTGCAGACTTTGCACAATCCAATAAAATACAATTTTGCTTCTGTTAAATAAGAGACTAATTCATGTCTATATTCTGTCTTGTATATACTCAGTGAATTTTTGCTGAATCTTAGAAATGTGTCTCCCAGATACATGACGAAAAGAATTCATATAAATCTATACTGAAACAACACTAATACTCATTAGTAAATGGACAATGTGAATAAAAAATTTACAAGAGGAAATACAAATTGCTTACAATCATGTAAAAACATTAAGAAACATATAAACGCAAATTAACATAGAACACTATCATCTTAGTAAATATTTACCACAACAATTTTGAGGCAGGGGTATAATGTAATAGTTTAGTAAAGAGGAAACTGACACATTTCCGGAAAACAACTTTTCAATTTAAAAGAAATATAAATCAAAATATGAATTACAATATAATAAAAAATTAAGACAGAAGACTAACAAATAAGGATGTTCATGGAAATTGAAAATATTGCACGCCCATGTTATGAAATCTTATCCACCCAATAAAATGATGCTTCCAGAGAATTTTTAGTGACATGACAAATGTTCATTAAATAATATTAAGCAAATATAGAGGATAAAAATTATATGTATAATATGGTTCCAGTTATGTGAGAAGTATGTGTATACACAGAGAAGTAACAGAAAGGAAATTCAACAAGTGGAAATTGTCTCTGGGAAGAGGGTGAGTTTTTAAAGTTCAAATTACATGTTTTATTTTCTAATTTTCTATAATGAATATATTACTTCTCTAATGAAAATGTACAAGAAAATATGAAATATTTCTTTAATTGGATTGGGGATTTATGACATAAAAATATTGTAGACATTGATGCCCTTTACAGATCCTAGTGAATTTAAACACTTCGAAAAATCCTGTACTATATAAAAGTTTCATTAATTTTAGACATTTGCATGGAATGTTTATGAGTTATATTTAATTTCTCTGCAATGAAATAATGATTGGAAAAAAATTAGTAAATGTGGGGTGCCGAGGTGGCTCAGTTGGTTAAGGGACCGACTCAATTTTGGCTCAGGTCCTGATCTCAAGGTCCTGAGACTGAGCCCTGTATTGGTCTGTGCGCTCAGCGGGATGTCTGCTTCTCTCTCTCCCTCTCCCTCTGCCCCTCCCCCTGCTCAAGCACTCTCTAAAATAAATAAATAAATCTTTTAAAAAAAGAAAACAAAATTAGTCAATGCACGTCAGCCTAATATTACAGATTTAAATCAGTTAAACCCTAATTCCTATTAATATACAAACATTCATATGAACTCTTGACATAAAATGGTCATATGCCTGAAATCCAAAATGCTAGAGGTGACATTTTTGTTAGTGAAGTTTTCACTTGTATTACTTCCTTAGAAATAAAATGCCTATTTTCCCAAGAATACAGTTGGTATTTGCTGACTTAGAATTTCCCTCAAGAACTGACCTACCTTTGGAGGGCGAGTTGTCTTCACTCACCCTCCCAGCCGCTACATCCTACCCCAAGAACAACATGGGCTTCATAGGTCTTTGTTTCAACTTACAGTAAAAAGGAATGGTAGTTTCCTGGATGTGAGTGCCAGTTAAGCCCTGCTGCCTGGGGGGCATGTCCTCTGTACCAATTCTGGCTAGAGCAGTACTCAGGAAGGGAAAGGGGTGCTGAAAGGGGAATTTGGAGAGGAGTCAAAGATGAGAGAGAGAGAGAGAGAGAACACACACATATTCTACATAGGTGACAATTTTACTTATGACTACAGTGACCCTATTATTTCAAACAAAAAAAAAATACGGTCTGGCAAGTATGTTTATTTGGATAATCCAGTGTTGGAAATGCCCCCCCGAATATCAGGTATTTGTGGCCCTTTCCCAAGGTGAGCCCTCCAAGTAAGAAATACTTGGCGGAAAGAGCAGTAGGACCAAAATTTAAGTTGGTTTCCCTATATATGTTTATATGTGGAAATTCTTAAGTTCGTTGGTAGGAAAACCTCCAAGGTTTTAAATTCAGTTTAAAGCAGAGCTGGATTTTCTTTTTTCATTTCCCTGTGACTCAAAAAGAGTTTAGGTTTTATTAGGGAGCCAGTACGTTCATGCTGGGAGTTTCTGTTAATCCACTAAGCAGCTTTGTGGCAATTCCATTAGGACTGAAACAAAATGTTTACCAAACTAGAAGTCCACTCCAACAGCTCTCCTGGTGTTTTACGGGGATAGTGAGCCTTTAGGCTTTTCAGAAGGTCAAACTAATTTTGTTCTTAGTGGTAGTGATAAGATTTGGAAAAACAAACAGCCCCACAGATCAAACATCCGTAGAATATTAAGAAGATATTATTGCTTGGCCCTTACTGGTCTCCCTAACTTCCAGGCTGAATGTCTAACTCTTGAAATCACTTCAAATCCATTTGAACTGAACATTTAGCTTATCTGCCGGATTCCAAATAACCAATTTGAATACACTTTCCCCTTCTGTTTCTCCATTCTTCTCTTTCCTTCCCTACCCTGTTCTAAAATGATGGAATCAACCACATAAAAACAAAGCTGTAATGTGAATGGCAGTTTCCAGGCTGGGATCTGGGGTCTCTTGATGACACTGAGCTCTGGCTTGCTTAGTGGCCCATCTCAGCTGAGCCAGCTGTATGGAACAAAACATAATCCACTTGCACTTGGATTTCAGTCAGCAGAAAGACTAGAACAGCCTAAGGAACGCGTGTCAGTTTTCACTGTGTAAAAGCGATGCTTCCATAAAAGTCACAGCAACTTTGGATAACGTTACCCAGCTTATAGGTCACAACTGTCCGTAAATACCAGGCTGCAGGAATGTTTTCTGTTCTCTTCCATTTCTCTGGGAGGAAGGCTATGGGTGGACTTGCAACAGGGTCTGAAGAGGTGCCCTGATGGCATAAACATCACAGCATAGAGGACAGGGAAGCCACATGGAACAGGAGAATCTCACTGCTGATGTTGACCAACTTGGCAAATCATTTAGGAAGTTTCAGTTGCCACAGTTGTCAGAATAGTACGTCCCTCACAGACGACACGGGGATTAAATGAGGATCATTCGTGAAATGAGTAATGCGTTCTTTAGTGTGAGGCAAGCAGTGCATAGTTCACTCTTCCCTTTTTTTTCTGGCCTCCTGAAGGGTCAGATACATCGCCCCAGAAGTTAAAAGTGACCTAAGAGGGGCATGTGAGCTCCCGGAGCCAGACGGGGGGCGACAAACTACCGTTCAGCCACTTACGAGCTGTGCAAACTTGGACGAGTTATTTAACTTGGTACTTCAGTTTACCCATCTATAAATGGGATAGTAATAGTTCTTATCTCATCGGGCAAATGAATTTGTAAACTGTCCCTCACAATTCTGAAGAACCTTCTGCTAGTTCTTGGTATTTTCTCCACCTCCAGATGCATCATACTGTTCTTCTAGAAAGGCAATGAAACACATTTATGCTGTTCCGGCACGAGCCTCTACTGATTAAGTGAGGCATGACTATCTCCTGGAGATGGCAGGACCCTGTGAAACCATCTAACCTCCCAGACAGAAGCCGTGTTCTATCTCTGATAGCTGATGGGTTCCGCTCCAACTCCATCTCACCTCTTGGACTCTAAATGTCCTGCTGTTTAACGAAGGTGGCTTATCAAGGCTTTTAGGGGTATACAGCTATTCACAAGGCTAGAATCCACCGAGGTGTTGTTTTCAACACCAAAGGTCAACAAATTACAGCCCTTGGGCCAAATCCAGCCCACCATCTGTTTTTGTAAATACAGTTTTATTGCCCATACCCATTTGTTTACACGTTGTCTATCGCTGCTTTCAGACTACAAATGCAGACTGAAGTAATCGTAAGGTAGAACATATCCCCTGTAGAGCCTATGATATTTACTATCTGGCCCTTTACAGAAAAAGTTTACTGACCTCTGGTCTACACCATGGATAAAGCCCGATTCAGGACTGCAAACTTCTTTATGATTCTGGATCCAACAAACATTAATATTGTGTTTCTGCTCACCTTTATTTTTTTTGAAGATTTATTTATTGGAGAGACAGTGTGTGAGAACGTGAGCGGAGGACAGGGAGAGGGAGAAGCAGGCAATGTTGGGGGATGTTTCCAAAACACCAAGGGCAGGCGTGTGTGTGTGTGTGTGTGTGTGTGTGTGTGTGTGTGTATAACTGGGGGAGTGACCTGTGAAGCTGGGAGGGCCAACCCCTCAGAGACAGGAACAGAGAGACAGCAGAGCCTCAGAGAGGCCAGGCACCAGAAAAGACTCCTCAAAGGCCATGTTGAGCTCAGCTCCTAGGAACAGCAGGTGCTTTGGGCTCAGGCAGTGGCTGGGGGCTGTTGCACCTGCTGTGCTGGGCTTTCAGGAGGGGCTGCTGTAGCCACGGGCGCATCCTCAGCTGGGTCCAGGTACCCACCCAGGTACCCATCCAGGACCCTAAGATTATGACCTGAGCTGAAAGCAGACACTTAACCAACTGAGCCACCCAGGTGCCCCTCTGCTCACCTTTATTATTTCAATAATAAATACATAGCATTTGGCCTACACAGGGTTCTCAACAAATGTTGATTACTTCTGAATCTTAGCAATTATAGGATGCCTTGGGCTGCATGTAACAGAAAATCAGACTCAAATTGCTATAAATAACACGGAAATAGATTATATTGATTATCGAAGAAGCCTAGCAGTGTGGCAGGTTCTAGTATATCAGGATGTTGGCAACAACTCTCTGCCATTCTTTTGGCCCAGCTTCATCATTGTGTGGGCTTTCATCCTCAACAGCAACTGTGATAACATGTTTCATTGAACATGTCCCATGGGAAAGAGAACTTTCCATCAATCTGGGCTATATGTTTGAGTGAGTCATCTTTGGTCTCATGTCTACCTCCAGAGCAATGACAGTTGCTAGAGGACTATTAGTCAAGGGATGATTAATTACTTTTAAAAAATCCACAGCTGGAGCTTAGCAAAGTTGAGATTTGGGTAGGGAGGAAGACGAGAGAAATGTATGCTGTAAGGTGACCAGCAGAGTTCATCACTGAGACAAGCCCAAGAGTAGATGCCAAAGAGAACATTAAGTTTTCATGCATTGTGGCCAAATGGAAATGACATCTTCTCAGTAAGAATAAAGCCCAAATGAACTGCTAAAATTATAAATTGAAGATTTCTTGTATAGGCCAATACCATAAAGTAGACATTTAACAGCCTTTGTTTTTAGGTGTGGAAGATCAAGCAGAGTAAGGTTTTGTTCATGAGATTTTTTTTTTTTAGGAGTAGGTACTATGAAACATGTCCTCTTTTATGTTAGGGTGAGCTCTTCCAAAGTTAGAAAAATCTAAGGTCCAGACTGATCAACAAAGATCTTTATCTTGTGCTTCCGAACTCTCTTTTTTCCGTTTGCATTCACTGTTGATAGCTCGGTTTTATTAGCATCACTTCCTCCCTCTTTCTTCACTGCATTAAAGCCATCACTAGCCGGTGATGGGTAGTAAGGAGGGCACATATTGCACGGAGCACTGGGTGTTACACGCAAATAATGAATCATGGAACACTACATCAAAAACTAAGGATGTACCGTATGGTGACTAACATAACATAATAAAAAATTATTATAAAAAATAAAAATAAATCCATCACTAAAACGAAATGATTTGTTCTTCACGGAGAACATTTAAAATACTCTTAACTCTGTGATAGTTGAAGCCTGGGTCTGGATATCTCCTACCATTTCTTCCTGCTTGGTCTGAAGGAAAACAAATACACTGGAGCTTCTTGGGTGAACCTAAAATGCTCTGTTAGTAGGCGGACACCTCTTCCCAGCCTACAATTCGTGCCTGGAGGTAATGATCAGGCTTGCCATGTGCCTTCTGGGTGCAGAGCACCTTCGGGAACACCCAGAGACCAGTCCCATTTTAATTAATGCCCCCCCTTCAGGGGCTATGTGGGTTCTAGAGCACAGCTGGGCATCAGGTCTAAAGCACTGATTCAATAAAATGTTTACATTCTTCCATTTTTCTATTTTCTTTAAGAATAACCTACTGAAATGAATAAACACACAAAGAAATAATAAATCCACTGCTTTCCAAAGCCCAATTTACTAACTTTCCATATCATTTACTTCTCTGTAATCATCATAATTTTTAAAACTTTCCATGGTCTTCCATTTCCTTCTGAAACTCATTAGCAGAATCTGAAGCCAATTTTGTGGTTCATGGTAAACAGATAAAACATAGTTGACATGTAACTGCTAATGTCAAATCTTTTTCACATTTCAAGGCCAAGCTCAAGTGTTAGCTCTCCTGTGAAGCCGTTCCTTCAATTTGTTCATAATTAATTCCACTTCCTCTAGAAACTGACAAAATATCAACCTACACTTCTGTAACATGGTAGAAACAATTACTGCAACAGCAAGCAGGTTCCCTATTTGGTCTGGCAAATCTCTTGGTTGGGTTTTCCAAAAGCTAACTCTGAGATGTGGATTTGGGTGCAAGCGGCTTATGGAGTACTCTCAGGAGGGACATAAAAGGGAATAGGGGAGGCAGGAGAGAAAAGGGGAGACGGGCTAAGTAAAGGTGTGGTCTGTAGGTGGAGTCCAGCCTCAGCATGATCCCACGGGAAGCTGTGAGGCAGAAGCTACACTGTAAAGTCTGTTAGCCATCGGCTTGGGGCTGCCCAGTAGGGACTGAAACTCAAGTCTGCCTGGTACTTGTGGCTCTCTAGTCCTACCGACAACTCTAGCCACCCAAGGGTAGTTCTCTAAAGATGGTAGTAGACACCATCCTTAGCAGTAGACATGTGGAAACTAAGAGATGAGAGCACAAACCCACAAGGGACCCAAGTAGAGCTCAGTGGAGCTCTGCTAGCGTTCACTACAACACATACCAACGACAGGGCCGATGATTAGAGCCAGCAATTATTAAGTACTTACTGCATGCCAACATTCTTCAAAGGTCTTGATAATATTAGCTTATTTAGTCCCTACGACAACCTTATGAGGCGCCTAATGTTATTATTTCTGTTTTGTTAAATGAGGGAACTAGATTTATTCATGGAAGCAACCTATCTAAAGCGACACAAAGATTTCATGGTGTAACCAAGATGTGAATCAACAAATGTGGCTACGTGATTCAATAGCACATACTCTAAACACCACGCCACTCACTTTGGTGAGGCTTCTCAATATACAATGCTGTTAAGAGTAGCAGAGCCCGAGTCATCTGGCCTGGGCTCGTAGGTTGGCAGCTGAGAACAAAAGGAGACAACATATCTAATATAGTTGGTGCAGAAAAAAAAAGTAATAAAATATTAGCCACCACTGCTATTAAAGAAGAGAAGAAGATATAGCAGCTTTAAAAAAATCGATTTTCTATAAAGGTATCGCTTAGATCTATCAAAGCCTTTCTTTTGCTTTCCTCAAACAAGTCTGAAGAGCCTGGAATTCAGCAACTTTATTCTCAATAGCTCTGTTGTATATTATACATTTGGCTAAACTTCTTTATAGAGAATAAGAGGAAAGGATAAGGGAAGAAACCGAAAAAGGAAAAGAGTCTAACAGATTATTAGGAAAAGTTGGTGGGAATGATAGAAGCAAATATTCCGAACAAATTCCTATTCATTGTACTTCTGCGTTTCTGAGCATGTGGCCATTAAGCTGGGTTTTCCTGAGTAGAGTGATGTTAATTCCCCCGTGCATGTCAGCATTACCGGCTCCACCTCACCTCCCATAAACAACATCACTTTTTACAGCACATTAGAAAATTTAGTCGCTTTTCATGACTGAATACAAATGCCAAAAAACATCATTTCTGATATCTTTAAAAATCATTAACTGCCTTAACCTGAATTCCAGGCATAGAAAAACTGCAATAATTTTCATCGAAGCCTTTATTTCTTTAAGATTGGTTGAATACCTACGAATGATGGAAATAAAAATTCTGGACTCTTAACTATGAAGTAAGCATCAATCGAGAATATTTCAATGTATTTCTAATTCTAGGATCCTAGTTCCTTGGGGCACACTGAAGATCTTTGCAACATATAGAGATAACCTTATGACAAGTTTTCTCCTCAACAAAAAATAAAATAAAATAAACTTAAGCTTTTGTGGTCTTTCCCTAATTTTCCTTATGGTTGACTTCCAGTTTCACAGCGTTGTGGTCAGAAAGATCACAGTTTTGGGAGACACATAAGACACAAAAACTACCTGCTGCACAGTAGGTAGTCGCTGAGAAAGGACCCCTGTTTATCTCTGCTCCTCTAGTCAGGGGTGAGAGGTAGTAGCCAAATATCTTTAACAAGCAGCACAGCACAAGCAGCAACCAATCCCAATGGATGCGACAACCAATCAGAACAAAGCTGTGACCATTCAGAGGGGTGATGCAACCAATCAGAATGGATGCTAGCTGAAACACAGGTGAGGTCATACCTGGGGATCCAGCTAAATATCAACCTTGCCTGGAACTGATGTGAAACTCACCTGTGCCCAGATTACTCAATGTTACTCACACAGAGACTTATTTTTAAATATTCAGGTGATTTCTGGGGTAAAATGGGAGTTTTTCACTCTCCAGATCCCCTCCTGCTCTCAGCTATGGTGAGAAGGAATTCCGGGAAAGACTGGCCTGAGAAAGGCACTGTAAGTAAATAATTGTGAACTTACATACCAGGCACTGCACACGTATTATCTTCCTTCATCCTCACAACAACCCTATGAGGTGGGCACTTTTATTATCCTTGTTTTAGGGATGAGGAAACCAAGGCATGGAGAAACTGAGTCACTAGATCAAGGTCACACAACTAATACATCTCAGAGCTGGTATTCAAACACGGGCAGTCCTTCCACTTCACTACTACTTCGGAGGTTATGAGCAAATGGGCATTCTCATCAACACCATATCATCTGCTCGATTC
This sequence comes from Ursus arctos, assembly GCF_023065955.2. Classification (NCBI taxonomy): domain Eukaryota; kingdom Metazoa; phylum Chordata; class Mammalia; order Carnivora; family Ursidae; genus Ursus; species Ursus arctos. The sequence continues at coordinate 31,919,258 of NC_079873.1, read as the reverse complement.
CATCCTCCCATCTAGCTAATGATAAAATATCAAAGACATTTTCTGATATTTGGGCTACTCCTGGGAACCCACGAAGTTACTGACCAACATTTGTCCCCAGCATGGTCGCAGTTGCCCAATTTCTGATCTAACTTGCTTCAAAAAGACAGCAGTCAGGAAAGGCAGAAAAAATTTTAAAAAAAAATTATTACCTTATTCTCTTGTCCTCCACTTTTTTCAAATATTCATCTCTCTTTAAGACTCCCAGGATCATTTCCTTCTCATGATCTAACAAAAACGACAGATTGATAAACTCCGAGTTCTTAGACATGGTATTCCAGCAGCAGCTCTGAGTGGCGGTGGCTGAATCTTCCAGGTCAATCAATATCCACAGTTCTTAAGGCCTCCCCTGAACAGCCCAGAGTCACTCAGCTGTTTGACGGCAGAGCGGTTTTATAACGTCTCTGAGGAAGTGCTGATGGTAGTCGGGTGTTCTTCAAGGCTACACAGAAAAGAGATACCACTGGGATTACATTCCAAGAAAGTCATTATTGTTCTAACTGGGAAAGATCACCAAAGCCTTTGCTGTGGTGTCCAGTCAGGGGGCAGCTGAGTTTCACCAACGTTGACGAACGCCAATCCTTCAGGATGGCACAGAGCAGGGATTAGATCTGCTGGGGCAGAATACAGAAAACCCAGGGAAGACAGAAAGCAAAGGAGAGGAAAATCAGAAAAATTAATCAGGCCATTTTCCGAACAGCACACACAGTGTCTAATTTTTTGAAATAGTGATAAACTTAGCCAAAAATTTTTAATAATTACTGTGTGTTTATCATGAAATATTATTTATATGTAGTTGATTCCAGGCTCTCTGTGCAAATTCAGCTTTTTCCCTTATAATTAGTTTCCTTTACCAGCCAGCTCCTGTTACCACCCTTACAGCTGACTCATGGGTGAACTGAGTCACCACTGCGGGACACTAAGTGCACAGTCTGTACTGTCCCTTAACTGGCTCCCTCCTATTCCTTCCCTTCCTCCCCACAACTAGGACCACTTCGTAAAAAGCATTGCTGGCAAAACAGATATGAATCAGTGGTACATGTATCCATTGGAAAGTTTCTCACAAACATAGCAATGAATGAAAAAAAAAAATCAAGTTAGAGAAGACTTCATGCAGAATGCCGGCATATATGGGAAGGAAAAAATTTATAACAACATTATATCTAATTTAGGAATATATACATTTGTAGTATCATTACAATGGATTTCAAGGGGAATTCAGAGATACAATCAAAGAGAACACAGGAACTTCAACCATATTGGATAATGTTTTATTGTCAAGATGACTATTTCTATCTCATGATGCACATATTTGTGAATTATTCTAGGTATGTATTACATACCACAAAATAGATGTTTCAGCACTTATCTTTGTCAACATTAGGAAGCTCACCGAGCCTTGTCCCTCACCCTAATTCTTGAGCACATTCTTTCATTGGCTTGGAACATAGATTCTCTCTGTACATCCTCATAAGAATGAACACTTTAGGCCTATGGCCTCATCCCCTGACACTGTCCCTCGGTTTCCCTCCCAGGTCTATGAATTACAGTCTATTGTGCAAGTTAAACTTGGTTTGCTTGGTTATAGCAGGTTTCTAAGCATAACTAGATACCCAAAGCCTGCTTCGGGGGCTCCCAGTTGCCACAAGGCTAGGCTGACATAAAAATCTCAGGAGATCTGAAAGGACAGGATCTTGTCCAGAGCCTAACTTTCCAAAGCCCCCAGGTGTTTGTTCTATACATTGTACACCAAACCACAACTTGGCTGAAATGACTCAGAAATGAACTTCTTCTGATAGGTCAAGAGCTAGCCCTCCAGATGGACTCCAGGCCTTTCCTCCACCTTCAAAATCCTAGAGGCAGAGAATCCCAAAGTTGGCCTTAACAGGAAGCAACAAGGTTAGAGCAAAAGGGGGTCTTCAGAAAGGTTAATTGTTTGGTTTCCGCAACATCGTCAACTGTGGTCGCCTCATATAAAGAACACAACTGGTTTTTCCACCCCTCTTGTGGTTCATCTGGTCTCACACTGAAATGAAAAAGCCACTTGGTAGCTCAATGGATGAATATGCTGCCATTACAGACAGGTTCACTTAGAATGTATTTTATATTTGAAATGTCAGATTTAGAATGCCATGTGTGAATATTCTGTAGAACTGTAATTAGAAGTTATTCAAGGGGTTGGAGCCACAAAAATATTTGAGTTGAAGCTTATGGCTAGCCTTGCCTTGGATTGTAAATGCAAATCTGCCCTGTAAAGCTCCAAGGCTCTGCCCAGCGAGGAGAATAAAAGGAAGGGAGGGCAGTAACACCACAGGGTAGCATCTGAAAGTGACAGAGAGGATGGGAAAGCATACAAGGATATAAAGGAAAGAAAATTGCCCTGGGGGAGTTTAACAAAATTAGCCCTAAATAGATTTTTGCTCATCTGCACCAGGACTGAACAGAATGGGTTTATAAATGAATAGCCAAGGAGATTATAAGGAGCCAAAACTTTATCAAGAAAATGAGGGTGTTTCCTCCAGGAAGCAGGACTGGACTGTGATTATAATTTAATAACAGGGAATCTAACTGATGATAGTCCTTCTGGAGAATGATGGGGTGAGGAAGAGGAGACAGTGAGCCTGGGCGTAGACAAAGGAGATCTAAGGAGCTAGATGCTAACAATGCCCATCAGGCTCTGACCAGAAGGAAAGCACTTGGGCCTCAAAATCAAAGTAACCCATTCATTCCCTGTAGTGCATGTTCCATGTTGAGTGATGCGGCTTCAGTCTGGCAAATTTCATGACATTAATCACTAAAATCATACAACCATTTCCTCTTGCTTGAATTTCACTTCCTCCTGGACACTTCTGATTGTAAGCTGGCGTACCATAGAGCTCTCCTTTTCCAGGGAGTGGATGCCCTGGTCTTGCCAATGGAACACTCTGTGTTTGGTTTCATTTGAACCTATGTCTGATCTGTTCTCTGTCCACCAACCAAAGGAAATTTCTGAGCCTTTGGAGGACCAACATTTGGGTTGGGATGAAGTCACCTAAATCTGTACAATTGTTTAATGCCTCTTTTCAGCTAGTTCACAGACCCTCCTGGAGAATCCCTTACCCCTTACACACTTTCATCAGGTAAAGAAAAAATGAGTAAAAATAATCACCAATGCCTTTTATCACCAGAGTCAATTCTCATTTTTTTAGTTAAACGTGCCTAGTAAAACGCTAGTCAGATCAGAAGAAATCCATTTTTATTTATTTTTCAATACTTTCACTTAAACAGATATCTTTCCTTAAACATTTCAGATGTGAATTTTTCCCTCTCTGGCCAGCAGCCTTGCCAAACTGAGCTAAACTATTTAAAAAGATGACAGAATATTTTCTAAGTCATTCTTCTGCCTTTCAGCAAAGAGAGCTTTGTACGAATCATTAACTACTGAGCACCAGAAAAGACGCAACAATAAAAAATTCTCAGGCACCTGGGTGGCTCAGTCGGTTAAGCGTCTGACTCTCTATTTTGGCTCAGGTCATGACCTCAGGGTCATGGGATCAGGCCCGGCACTGGGCTCTGTATTCAGTGCAGAGTCTGCTTGAGATCCTCTCCCTCTCTCCCTCCCCTTCCCCCACTCTTTCTCTCTCTCTCTCTCAAAAAAAAATATATAAAACCTTTAAAAAATTCTCACAGCATCACCGAAAGACATCATTTTTTAAAAAAGCATATGTTTTGAGTAACACATACTTAAAAATAATACAGGTTGATATTTTAGTCAAAGGAAAGAGCTGAACAGATCTTACTAAAGAGTACTTGAAATGTAGCTTTAAAAGTGAACTATTTCTGGAAGTGCTCTTGGGATGAAATTAATAAAAATCGAATCGACTTCTTGTTTGTCACTGTGTGGCAACACAACAGGGAGGGAGATTTCTGGAACACTCAGAGATGCTCAGGATACAGGTGAAACAGCAGATGCAAAATGCACTTGGGAGTGCCTTTCAAAGAGATGAGCAGGCAAGAACCCACATGCCTGCCAAACAGTGAGAACGACCATAGAGATAAAGATGCTGTGCGGAGCGAAATAAATAGTTCTTTCACTACGAAAGACTCAAGGGCAGGTGGTATGCAATCACGGGGATTTATTTTCAGTAGCGCAGTTTCCTCCTACACGGACAACTGCGTGGCACATTCAATGGCAGTGCAGTAGTTGAATTTGTTTTTAAAGAATTTATTATTTATTTGAGACAGAGAGTGAGCAATCAAGAGAGAGAGAGAACATGAGTTGGGGGAAGGGGCAGAGGGAGAAGTGGACTCCCGGCTGAGCAGGGAGCCCGATGTGGGGCTGGATCCCAGGACCCTGGGATCATGACCTGAGCCGAAGGCAGACACTTCACCGACTGAGCCACCCAGGTGCTCCTGAATTTTTTTGTTTTTAATTTCACAATGGTATTGATTTCCTGAACATTAATTAGGAGGCCAATTAGCAATATTAGCAGCCTTATAGCAATGCTCCAAGAGCAGAATGTTCCACAGTAATTGTTACCACTTATATAACTCAGCTAATCCTTATCACTCCTTCACAAAACAAGCTCTAATACCCCCACTTCATAGATGAGAAAGCTGAGGCCTAGAGAAGTTAATGAACATGCCCACACAGTAAGTAACTCAGTGCATTTTGGTTTCAGGGACCTGTTTCTAATCATTACAAGTGACTGTCTCTCAGTGCCTTTCGTGGAACAACAGCATCCCACAAGATGTCATGAGATATTCTATGGAAATTTTAAAAAGTCCTTTAGTCCAACAAAATTTCGTATATGTCCAGTTAAATCAAATTGAATATTTTTTCTCCTACAGAGCTTTTCAGAATTTCTCATATTTTAATGTTAACTATGAAGGTTCATAGAACTCTCAGTTTGGAAAAAAGATATCTAACGTGATTCGGTTCTTATCTTGGCATCTTGTATTTTGATATTTCTAAAGAGAACACATTTTCCTACTTCTTTTAGAGGACTACCTCTATCTTAAAAAAAAACTGGTCAGGTAGGGCGTCTGGGTGGCTCAGTCAGTTAAGAATCCCACTTTTGATTTCGGCTCAGGTCATGATCTCAGGGTCGTGAGATGGAGCCCCACATTGGGCCCTGCACTCAGCGCGGAGTCTGCTTGGGATTTTCCCTCTTCCTCTCCCGCCCCCTCTGCCCCTTCCCCGGCTCACTTGCATGCACGTGCGCTCTCTTTCTCTCTCAAATAAATTCATAAATAACATCTTCAAAAAAACTGGTTAGGAAAAAATCGAAATAAATTGAAAAGAGAAAGATTTGAAAGAAAAATTAGAAGATATACTTAAATCTCATTTGATAGTCCCCCAAATGCTTTTTAACTACTAACACCTATAAAATTCTATATTGCCCCCCAAAAGTATCACAGAGTAGATCATATATAAATTTAAAATAACTGTACAAAGGAAACTGCAAACAAAATTAAAAGAACCAAGTGATGGCTCCATATAAAGCAGGAAAAGGATTAATATCTAGAAAATATAAAGAGATAAATACATGAAAATAAACCAATAAAAGAAGGGGCAAATAACAGGCATCCCACAGTATTAGCAATTCACAAACAAATCATAGAAACATGAAAAGATGCTCACTTAGCTCACTAGTTATATAAATGCAAATTGCAAGGAGAAAACATTTTAGCTTTCCCATTTGATTATAAAAATGTAAAATACAAAAATCTGTACCATCTAGTGTTTAATGAGGGTGTGCGGAAATAGGTAATAAATAACCTCATGTCCCACTGGCGGAAAGAGGAATAAGTTCAATCCCTAGTGGAGATGATTTTCTGTGGATCTTTTCTGTATCTACCATGTCTTGTGAGCAGAGCCACTAGCTGGCCTTCTGTTCTGGGCAATCCTTCCAAGGATGTTTGTTTAGTGACCAGCCTTGAAAGACACCGTGTCTGTGTCTGCAGCAAGGAACAGACTTGCTTACGATTTGTTGAACAAAGCAAAAGTCTCTCTCCAGGGCAGAGGGCAGATTTTCTGGCCGCTCATTGTAAAAAATTGGGGTCCCCCCAGTTCAGGGTTCCTCAGCCGTTATGCAAGTCCACTACATGGACTATTATCACCCGGGAACTTGAGGGCAAGGGCAGCCAAGGCCAACGTGAAGCTCCCGAGACTTTCTATGCTGAGTAATCAAGTCCATTGCATCCGACCCAGGAGTAGCAGATCTCTAACCATCATCTGTAAAACTATGACAGGCCCATACTCATTAGCCTGAATGGAAGGTAAAATCTCAGAGCCTTTACAGTTCTTCTCACCCTTTTCAGAGGATGAGTTGAATCTTTCACAATTGGTCAAAGGGTACCAAGTTTCAGTTATGCTAGATCAGTAATTCCCAGAGATCCATTGTACAGCATAGTGCTTCTAGTTAAGAACACTGTATTATATACTTAAAAAATCCCTAAGCGCCCTTACCATTCCTTCCTTCCTTCCTTCCTTCCTATGTATGTACAAACATAGGATGGGAGGAAACTTTCGGAAGTGATGAATACGTTTATGGCATCAATTGTGGTGATAATTGCATGGGTGTATGCTTATCGCCAAACTCATTAAGTTGTAACATTAAATATGTACAGCTTTTTGTACGTCAATCACACCTCAGTGAAGTTTTAAAAATTAAGATGTGTATTTTTGACCACTTTTAAGAATCCATCTTATAGAAGAATTAATAGCTGTGTGTATAGGTGAGGCTAATGTGTAGATATTCATGGTAGCATAATTATCCAGAGTGAAAATTCTGAAATTGCCTCATGTTACTGCAATACCATGGTTCCATATTAAAGTGAGGTATTTAAAAATATGCACCAACATGGGGATATCTAAACTACATTGCTAGTTGAAAATAGGGATATATTTATGCTTTCAAATGTGTATGTGTCTAGTGCAATGCCATCAGTATATGTGTATTTATAATATACACAAATGCATAGGAAAAGGCATAGAATAATACACGTGATCTGCTAATCATGTTGCCTATGGGGATGGAAACGTAGGGGGTTACAGAAGAAATGAAATTTATTTCCATGTTGTTTATTATTTTATTTTGTTCACTTATTTATTTATTTAAACATTTATTTATTTGAGAGAGCACGGGTGAGCACAAGCGGGGGGAGGGGTAGAGGTATAAGCAGTTGAGCAGGGAGCCCGGTGCAAGGCTCAATCCCAGGACCCTGAGATCATGACTAGAGCTGAAGTCAGACGCTTAACTGACTGAACCACCCAGGTGCCCCCCCTATTGTTTATTATTTTAGAGACATGCATGTAATCATATATTCTTTATGTCTTTAAAAAATTTCCAAGAAGCAATAAGGTGTGGTGACTGAGTGCAGTTAGAAGGAAAAGAGAGAAGCCAAAAATAATTTTAAGAATTTGATCTTAGAGGGGCACCTGGGTGGCTCAGTCAGTTAAGCGTCTGCCTTCAGCCTGGGTCATGATCCCAGGGTCCTGGGATTGAGCCCTGCATCTGACTCTCTGCTCAGCGGGAAGCCTGCTTCTACCTCTCCCTCTGCCCCTCCCCCTGCTTGTGCTCTCTTGCTCTCTCTCTCTCAAATAAATAAAATCTTTTTTTTTTTTAAAGATTTTATTTATTTATTTGACAGAGATAGAGACAGCCAGCGAGAGAGGGAACACAAGCAGGGGGAGTGGGAGAGGAAGAAGCAGGCTCATAGCAGAGGAGCCTGATGTGGGGTTCGAACCCAGAACGCTGGGATCACGCCCTGAGCCGAAGGCAGACGCTTAACCGCTGTGCCACCCAGGCGCCCCAAATAAATAAAATCTTAAAAAAAAAAAAAAGAATTCGATCTTGGAAGAATACAGGTGACATTGCCAACAATAGGGAAGTTGGGTAGCTGTGCTGGTTTTGATGGGCAATAATGAATTCTGGTTTCAGACATATTGTGAATTAGGTGATACCACCCGGGCTCTTCCATATCAGTCTCCTACTTCCATCTTGCTCTCCTACGTCAGATTTCCTCCAAAACACAAATTTGATCATTGTTACTCCCATGCTTAGGATCCTTCAATGTTTTCCCTTTGCTTTTAAAAGTTCAAATTGTTTAACATGGTTTAAAAAACGCTTTATGATCTGGCTCTAGCTTACCCCCCTCTCATGTATCTACCCTCTAACCACACTCAACACTTCATTCTTCTAAAGAAGCCATGGTCTCTGCACCTCCAGATCTTCCTACTTATAAGACTTTGCCTGGAAGATCCTCTCCTCTCTTCACCTGCTAACTCCTAAGTATCCACAGGCATCTGCTTAAATGCCTGACTCCTAGTCTAGCTGGGGTATCTGTAATACGCTAGATAATAGCCCCAGAGATGCTCATGTACTAGTCATCAGAACCTCTGCCGAGGTGACTAAGTTAAGAATCTTGAGAAGGGAAGATTATCCTGGGTCATCCAGATGGGCCCAATGTAATCACAAGGGTCCTTCGGAGGGGGAGGTAGTGGAGCTAAAGTCGGGAAAAGAGGTGTGATGATAGCAGCAGAGGTTGGAGTAATGTTCTCTGAAGATGGAGGAAGGGGCCATGAGCCAAGAAATGCAGGCAGCCCCTAGAAGCTGGAAAAGGCAAGGAAATGGATTCTTCCCTGGAGCCTCCAGAAGAAAGTCCTGCCAGCACCATGATTTTAGCCTTAAGACTCATTTTGGACTTCTAGCAAATGAGATAAAAAATAAAACATTTAAGAATCAATGCCTGAAATAAAAGTCTCCTCTCAAGAGAGAACATCGAATCAGCCTGAGGTGATGCTCTATGTCAAAATGGAATGGGAAAAAGAAACTAAACGCAGGCAGATGCTTCAGATGGAGAAACTGGGCAATGCTCCAGCTCAGTGGGAACCACTGCAGGGCTAGTGGGTTTAGAGTGGAATTTACCACTGAAACCACTGTATATGACATTATGGTGGCCTCCTTAGCATGGATGCCGTCTTCTTAGATTGTGCTAGGTTCTATTTAATCAGACAGTTAACCCTTTTCCAATAATTCTATGTTACAAAATGTCACAAAAAATTGCCATCTTTAGAACAGATGTATGCAAAATGATCAGAAAAATGTTCCACTTAATTTAAAAAAAACACCATCAGGGAGAATGTAAGGACAAGAGAAAGATCCATCATACAAAATATAGGAAGAAGAGCAATGATTGGAGTTTCCTTGGAAACCTTCTTTGTAAGTGGAGCTTATTAGCTCCAAATACAACAGGGGCAGTCATTCCTTCATGTTTCAGTTATCTGTTGCTCAGTAACAAACTGCCCCAACGTTTAGTGACTTAAAACAAAAATTTATCACTATCTTCTATAGTTCTGTGGGTTGACTGGGCTTGACTGGGCTTAACTGGGAGGTACTCATTTTGCCGTTTCTTATGAGACTGCTGTCAGGTGGCAGCCGGGGCTGAAGTCATCTGAAGGCTGGACTAGTGGGGTGGTAAGGATAACACACTCACACGTCTGGCACTTGGTGTCAGCTGCTGGCTGGGAGCATAGCAGGAGCTGATGACCACCACACCTATATGTGATTCGTCCTTCATGGTTGTCTCAGGCTAGGCAGACTTCTTACACGGCAGCCGTCTTCCCCCAGACCAAGGCTTCTAAAGGCCTAAGCAGAAGCTGCAAGACATCTTAAGGCTTACCCTTGGAAGTCCCAGAACATTACTTCCACCACGTTTTATTTGTCAAGCAAATTGCTAAAATCATCCCAGATGGAAGGAGGTGAATTCGATTCCAATGGAATGGGAGTAGGGATGAACTTGTAGCCCTCTCGAATTTACCATATGTTACTTCCGAATATATACCATGTATAAGATTGTGGTTACCAGAAGGTTTGCAGATCAAGGCTCATGCACTCTTTGAGCTCTTTGATATGAATGGAGAAATTGCATGTGCACCATGATTCCCTATTTACTGTACCGGATCAGTACAAGTAGAGGCACTTTTAGCTACCCAAAGAGAAGCACACAGGGTTTGAAAAGGTCAGCGGTTAAGAGATAAGAATGTAAGGGTTATTATTTTACACACAGAGACACAAAAATCAGTGACATGGTAGCACAGTTGGCAGACATGGAAATTATTTGAGACTCTCCTGCAAACAAACAGTATCTAGAGTACCGTTGGGTATCCAGAGAAAACAGATGCCATGAGTCCCAGGGACACATGAAAGGGTAATAGAGCAAGAAAAGATAATGTTCTCGATGCAGAGCCTGGCAAGTAAAACGAAAGTCTCCTCAAAGGGTTTTGCAAGACTTGTGGTTGCTCCATTATTTGCGGTAGAGATTCATAAAGCTTTCTGAAGGATACCTTAGACAGCAAGAACTACTGACTCTCTACCTTCAAAAAGTATACATATGTTTTAACAGACAAAGAGAGGTAATTTCAGGAGTTCATAAACTGTGGTTACCCAGAAGTTTATACTCCACAGGTAAACACTGTTAATACAAAGCCCTTGGAATCAAATCCAGACTCAGTGCACCCTTTCAAGAGTCGGTGTTAGAGAAAGTGTGAAGCTTCAGAAACAAATGGAATTAAAATTCTACTCCCTGAGAGAATAACTTGGACAGGTTACCCTAAGCTTCCACATTTCAGTTTACTCATCTGTAAAATGGGAATATTAATCTCCACTTCCTTGGTTTGTTGTGAATATTCAAATGAATTAATGTGTGTGTGTATATATACATAAAACATATATAAATGTATTAAAATGTATACAAAATGTGAAATGTATGTAAAGCACAATATCTGGCACCTAACAGATGCTCAAAACATTTGAGACCCCTCCATTCATTCTGCTTTTATGCTGAAGTTAAGCAATATGTCATCAAGAGAGATCAGTCAAAACGTTACTCTGTTCCCTTTGATTCACAAAATACTCACAAGTCTCTCTCTAGCTTCCCAGATTTTTGACTAAGAATTCACAAACTTCTTGGAAATTGCATAGAAAGTCCACAATTTTTATTAATAAGATTATTAACACTATTAGGCTTCTCATAGATGATGACATGCTGGAAGGCTCATAATATGAAATGAAAAAAATCAGGATATAAAACTACTTATACAGCATGGTTCCAATTTTAAAGGAAATACATACACACCTAAATATTACGGAAAGAATGGAAGGAAATAAATCAAACTATTACATCTATGTCTGAAGACTTATATTATGGCTGTATCTTAATTTCTTCTTTATACTTGTCTTTAGTTCCGTGTTTCTACAGTGAACACATATTATATACAGTATCACTAAAAAACACAGCAAATGTCATTGCTGTCAAAAATATATTCTACCAGTATTAGCTCAGCTTCATATGCCATGATATACAATGCATATATCCATGGATTTTTATGCTTGGCTATTGAACAGGAAAATATTTCACTAGTAGAGTCATATAGGTTAATAAATCTATTAAGGTTAATAGATCTATTTTTTAAAGTTATGTTTAATTCATTAAGGTATGTTCAGCCCAGAAAACAATAAAACCAAAGGACAGATAGAATGGGTTACAGAATATATAAATGTTCATGCAATAAATATGTATAAAGCCACGTGTCAGAAACTATGCTGGATCTGGCGGATACTCGGATGAAGAAAACATGGGCTCCGTCCCAAGAAGCTTGTCTATTTTCTAGTGGAGACAGACATAAACATAAAAAAGAACAGTTTTATAAACGCCAACTTGGCTTTGAGAACACAAAGCAAAGAACAATTAGGAAGAGGAGAGTGGCCACTTGAGGATGTGAAGACAGTAAATAGGAAAAGTCACAAGAACACAAGACTAGTCCAGGGAATAGTGAATAATCCCCGGGCTGGGGTCTGAGTTAATGGTGGAGAGGTGAGAGGAAGGAGGGTGCCAGCCAGGGAGGAACGCGGTATCCAAATAAAGCATCTGGACTTTATGGAGTGTTTTTCAAACTGTGTCTCTGGCAATGGTTTCTTAGGAAACACAGCAAGGCAACTTGAGTGGCCAAGGCTGTGGCGCCGACCCCTGCTTGAAACAGAGGAGCTCTGCTTTTATCTGGTCTCTAAGTCAGATTTCCTGGCACGATTTTATTTGAAGAAAGAGTTCCATGACCTTAACAAGTCTGAAAACTGCTCCCATGCCATCAAGCTGTTGGTTGCTTTTAAGCCAAGAAATAGCACAGTCAGCTTTCTATTTTAGATTTGGGTTTTGAAAGACATCAGCCCTCTGTGCTTATATGAAAGAGAGGGTAGAGGCTCTGTGGACAACGTGGAGTCTCGCAGGGCTGCGAGGGAGAGATTACCAACTAAAGCTGTGGTAGTGGGAAAGCACCTAAGGGTCATTTTTTTTTCTGGTATTTGGGAATGATCTCAATAAGATCCAGCTACCAACTAGATGTGGGTGGTAAAGAGAAGGGAGAGTGTGACTCCGAGGTTTCCGGCATGGCGAACTGTAATGGGTCTTAAATTGTAGTGTACGTAAGAATCACCCCCAGGGCTTGTCCAGAAACAGATTCCTGAGGGTCCATCTGCAGAGATCCTGATTCAATAGGACCGGAGTGTAGCCTAGGAATGCTGATGGTAATACTATTGACAGAGAGAGAGAATGCAAGACAATAAAGGCCAGGGAGAAAAAACTGAAATTTGCACATGTTGAGGTCCAAGTGCTTATACGGGTAAACATCAACAAAGATCTGTCCAGAAAGGCATCTGGAATATGGAACTGGAGTTTATCAGAGCCTACACTAGAAGCATTTAATTGGGAATCGTTGGTGCCTATTTGGTGGCTAGAGTTATGCAAGGAAGAACATGAGAGGGTCAGGGGTAGGAGCATAAGGAACAATAATTAAAGAAGGGACAAAGGAACAAATGAGCTGATGGAAGACTGAGAAGGGATAATCAACACAGTGGGGGATGCATTTGAGTCTAATGAATTGGGAGTCAAGTATATCACTTAGAATCTAGGTAGGCCACCATTAAGTTTTTAATTAACCAATCAAGTAAACTGTTACAAACACATCTCCAGCTACATGAAGTACTACACTAAACCCAGAATCTTTGGAAAATGTACCATCTCAATGAATTCAGCCCAATCCAGGGTTATATCACATATTCCTTGCCCTATTATCCTAGTTTCTAATAATGTAAATTAGTAAGTCTTGTAATTACTTTAGTGTATAATCCAATTCCTTCAAGGTCATACTTTGTACTTGTCCCCCTGGAACATGCTGAAAATCTGACCAATAATTATGGACCTTGTGGTAACAAGAATTATTGGGGATGGGTGTTGAGAATAGACAACCTCTTACATGATAGATATAGACAGATAGAGAGATAGAGAGAGAGATAGATAGCCAGCCAGCCTGAAAATAAGCCATCAGTTGGGAGATTTGAAGTTACCGATCAAGACCAAAGGAAAGAACAGTTCGAGATGGATGTCTGAGAGGAAGTTCTATAGGAGATTATAGTGCAGAGGAGCACTTGAAGCATGGAGAATTTAGAAGAGTCATGCATGTTCTAGCAGCTTCTTTTCACAGGAGTCAAAGTGAGCTAAGCAGAAATGTCTTCATACAGGTAAAATGCATGGTCAGACAGCTCTTGCAAGTTCAGAACCCTGAACAAACACTCTGAAGGGTGAAGGAGCTTGAAGACTGGTATAAGAAGATGCAATAGTCTACCCCAAAATTCAGTTCATTGGCATCCAACCCCAATTAACCAAGCTCTCTTGAGGATTGCAAATTACTCCTAGGGAATCTTGCTTCCAAAGTCTTGTTGACATCACCTAGCTGAGGAGATACTAGGTCCTTTGTGGAAAGCTATTCATGCTACTCAGGCAGGTAGCTTGCAACCCCAGGAAGATCTATTTTTAAACTAAACCAGCAGTTGACTCTCACCTGCCCCGACCTCTCCTCTAGAGGAGGAATTCTCCATAAATACAGCCAGCTTGCTGCCCCTCATACTTAGTTTTTTTTTTTTTTTTTTCCCGTCTGATTAGTAATGCCATGTCTGCCAAATGCAGCAAAGAGCTATGGAGGGTAAGATGAACAACATTTATTCCCCTTCAAAGGTGGTCTTTCACCATGGTCTACTGTAGGGGTTGACACAAATTTTCTATGAAGGGCCAGCCAGTGAATATGTTAGGCTTTTTGGTCCAAGTGGCAAAATCATGACTATTTTGTAGCTACTTCTATAACGAGAGAGAAAACAAACGTCCACAAATATCTTATTGGCAAAATTCAAAAAAGAAGAAGAAATGTTGAATTTGGGGGGGGGGTGATTTTGTTTATTGATTGGTTGGTTGTTTGGTAACACAGATCCACTAATGAGAAGGACGGGATTTTAGGGCAGATAACATTTCACTTATCTAATGTTGGTATTCCTATAATCAAAATTATAGTAGGTATGACTGTGTCCCAGACCTACTAAATTTGAACCTGAATTTTAACAAAAGCCCCCAGTGATTTGCAAGCACCCTAAAGTTTGAGAACATACTAGTCTAGAGCTTCTTAATACTATCTGAGCTGCATCTCTATTACTCCAGAGAAGGTAAGGAAAGCTACAGATCCTAGAAAAGGTTCACAAACCATTCAAAGTCCATTCAAGAACTCCTATAGGGTCAGTGGCCCTGAAGACCTAAGGAACTCTGCTGTCAGGCCCACCTCAAGATGAATATGTTCTAAAATTAGATTGTGGGGATGGTGTTCAACCTAAGAATATACTAAAAACACACACACACACACACACACACACCTTGAATTGCACACTCAAAATAGGTAGATTGTAAGGTATGTGCATTATATCTTAGCAAAGCTGTTTTTATTTAAAAAGTCAAATTAAAGAATTTCAGTTTGGTGGTGAAGTATATTTTTATTTTACTTTATTTTAAGATTTATCTATTCATGGGGGGGGATGGGCAGAGGGAGAGAGAAACTCAAGCAGACTCTGAGCTGAGCAAGGAGCCCCACGTGGGCTCGATCTTACAACCCTGAAATCATGACCTGAGCCGAAACCAAGAGCTGGATGCTTAACCAACTGTGCCACTGAGGTCCCCCAAGGCATTAGATTTTTCAAACTTCCCATGGGTTTCCAATGGACAGCTCAAGTAGACAACTGCAAGAACCCCAGGCTTTGGCGTCAGGAAGCTCTGAGTTCAAATCCCAACTTTCCTACCTACTATGTTACAGAAGCTAAGCTATTTAACCTTCCTGAACCTCAGTTTCTTCTTATGTTAACTGGAGATAATCATATTACCCACCTCACAGGGTTTCTGGGAGGATTGGAAGGAACTTCTAACGCAAAATGCCTAGTTCGGTCCCTATCACACACTCTTGTTTCACATGAAGCCACTGAATTCCTCAGATATCAAATGTAAGGCCAAAAAGAAACCACTGTGTAATTCACATTATCTAAGTCATAGTTAATCATAACTGTTCTATTATCCATGTGGTATTCTATTTTATATTGGGTTGTGTATTTCCTGCTTCATTAGTGTACTTGCCCTAACTCCTTTTCCTTATGGCTCATGATAAAAATGACAGTAAACACTCACATAGCATTTATATACATGTGTCAGGCATTGTCCTAAGGTGTTGGTTTACATATGTTAACTCATTCAGTCCTCACGTCAACACCTGGAGTTACTTTCATTATTACCACATTACAGATAGGCACAACAAGGCAGAGGGAGACTAAGAAACTTGCCCAATGCCACAAAGCTCATAAGTGGTGGAGCTGGGGTTCAAACTAAGGAAGTTTTCCTCTAGTGACTGTGTTCGTGACCATTATACTATACTGTAGAATTATATATATATATATATATATATATATATATACACACACACACACACACACACACATACATATGTATATATATGCATATATGTGTATGTGTATGTACATATGCATATGTATGTATATATATGTATATATAATTAACATATTAATAAATTTTATATTTTATATTTTGTATTAAATTACATATAATAAATAACAAAGATAATATATAATTATATATATTATATATATATAAATACATAACTCAGAGATATATCATACACATAATTTTAGTCTTGCTCAATCTTATACCAATGCCCAGCACTCTGGCTTTTGAGGGTGCACATTTCTATGCACCAAAAGAATGTACAAAGATGGACACGCAGGCACACCAGAAAACTGAAAGATGGACTGCCGTAAACACAGATTCCTTTGTTGGTAGGAAAGGTGGGTTCAGGGACTGGTGCCAGTCTGCAGACTGTTACTGTCTGAGACAAGATATGTACAGAACTGAGAGCATTTACAAACTGTCATAGGAATTTGACACCAGAGTGACAAAGGAGCGAGTAATCAGCGGACTCATCTCATCATACGGTGCCTTTTACAAAAGCATCAGTCTGAGGTGGCTTGGAAAATGAAAAACAAAGGAACTGGTTCTTTGCCACAGACTGCTTGGGAAATAACACTGCTCTCAGTATGTTTTCTTTTCCTTTCAACGTTCCTCAAGCTAGGGGTTCTCTCTACCAAGAACAAAGCCTGGAGGTCTGAACATCGTTTTACTACCTGACAGCGCAGAGAAGATGTAGGATATGACATTGGAGCAGCTTCCCCTGACTGAGAAAGGAGGTAAAAGCTCCAGCAATGGGTCATGGTGCAGAGAGGGCAGAGGAAAAGAGGTTAGGAAGGGCCTGCTGCTACTTGGCTCCTGCAAGGATGGCCTGAGGAGCTCAGCTGGGGGAGGGGGACTTAGCATGGCTGAGACAACAGGAAGTCTTACAGGGGCCAGTAGACCCAAGGGCCCAGAGAACGCAGGCCCCTCTACCCTGGACTAAAGGTCAGAGAGAGGATGCCAACTGGTAAGACACTGGGAACAAGGACAAAACAGCAACAGCTCTGTAGATGCCAGCAGACTGGGGGAGCCTGTGACCCAGGAAGAAAGGTAGAAATTGGGGGAGGAGGAAAAAACATTCCAGGGAGATACCTTTAGAAGTACTTAACTTGACCAAGGTAACACACTCAGCAAGGACTCTGGTTCAAACCTAGGCTCTGAAATTTATTAGCTGTGGGATCTTGGAGACATGACTGAACCAAGACATCATCTTGGTTACATGGAAAGTACTTGAATAGTCCTTGGGTCATAGTAAATCCATGGAAAATGTGAGCAGTTACTAAGATTATTAGTGGTGGCACTGGACCTACATTTTATGTTTGCTGACCCAGGGTCAATAGTTACTCAATATAACCAATCAAATATTACCCCTGGATTTTATCCTCATTGTTCGGGAACCTGTGTAGTACTAATACTCAGTTACATCCTATTCTGCTTAAGTATAAAGCCAAACACCTCACTATTAATCACAAAAACAATAAGAGAGTGAAACAGGAATTCACTTGACAGAAAATCAATAGCTATTTGGTTTGTTGTATGTAACTGATTTAGAAATAACCTTCCTGTGTTTGGAGCTCAAATTCAGTAATAGCCAATGAAATCAGATGACAGCTATAAGTAGTTTGAAGTAAATTGAATTCTTCCTTTTTTTTTTAAGATTTTATTTATTTATTTGATAGAGAGAGACAGCGAGAGACAGAACACAAGCAAGGGGAGTGGGAGAGGGAGAAGCAGGCTTCCCACCGAGCAGGGGGCCCGATGCAGGGCTCGATCCCAGAACCCTGGGATCATGACCTGAGCCGAAGGCAGACGCTTAACAGCTGAGCCACCCAGGCGCCCCTGAGTTTTTCCTCCTTAAACATGACTAATGCAAACAAAACATTCCAGTCTTTCCTTTTTTCCAAGTTACTGGCTAGGCTTCCTTGTAGTTATTTTCCCTGGGCTGGTGTCTCAATTAGAGGACCATGATTCTTTGTCACAACATGTGCTTTAGTATATATCTAGTTCCAGTCAAAATGTGAAACTTTAAAATTATATACATTTGTTTGTAGGCACAGACATCTTTGGATATACCATTATATGTTGAAAATTGAAAAAAAAATATCTATTTTGTATTAGGCTCTTACGGCCTTGTTTGAAAACATATCCTTGATATATTGATTGATTTAAATGACATTAATTTCAAAAATTTTAATCCTATATTGATTTGTATGTGATTTCATGCCAGGAGACTAAACATCATTGCTGTCTATAAATAGCTCTTGGGAGGATCTATTAATGGATTTGTCTATACTCTGATAGGTGAAGCAAATAAATATGTTTGCTATGATCTTTCTTGGTCTGTGTTTACCAAGTGGGCTGTTGCTGAACTTTTTATGACCCAGATAAAAGTATGTTTAAATTCAAAGTCTATTTTTGAATCCTGGAACATCATTATTTGATGGCTGCATCCCAAGTACGATTTCTCCACACACACCTGCTGTCCCATCTCAACTATATTTTCTGATAAGATCTACGACTTCCATTCTTAGAATACACCGTCAATGTTAAATGATTTTGTTTAAAAAGTATGTTGTTTGGTTTTGGAAATTTTACTTGCTTTGAAATGAAGTGCCTCTTACAGTTGCTTTGTTATACGTCTTCTTAATTTCCCTCCAAGTTCTGGTGCCCTTTTGGAAATATTTTCTGACTGCACAACACCAAAATGAAAATGCCACTGAAGTCTATTTACATGAACCACAAACCCCTAAATGAATTGGATGTGTTCCTAATGTAGGAACAGAGTGCTTCCTGGCATTTGATTAGTAAGATTAAATCACATTAGCCTGGATAAGTCAACTGTTACAAAGACTGGAAACTGCTAAACGAAACTCTAACAAGAGTTACAAATGGTATTATGCCTACTTGGAAAGGAATAAGGTTATTAAGGGGTTCAGTGGAGGTAAGACTGATTTTAATATTTTAATTCAGTGAAGAAGAAAATGAAGTAAAAACCTATTCAATGATTTTTGTAGCTGATAATGCTTAAAGTAAAAATAGAAAAACACTAAGGTGAGAGAACACTTAAATGAACAAGAAGTAGTTGAAATAGGAATAGAAATCAAATGGCAACTCGAAACATCGAGACTAAACTGTTGAAATGTCAGCAGAAACAAAGAAACACATTCAAGAGAAAATCCCATGAAGCCATGATGAAGTACAGTGCAAAGCGGCTGCCAATTTACAGTACAATATGCTGTCTAGGAAATAGACGGATCGCTATTTGAGATCTTTTTTTTTTTAACGTTATTCATTTGACAGAGAGAGAGCGAGCACACAAGCAGGGAGGGCAACAAGCATAGGGAGAGGGAGAAGCAGGCTCCCTGCAGAGCAGGGAGCCCAACATGGGACTCGATCCCAGGACCCTGGGATCATGACCTGAGCCAAAGGCAGACGCTTAACCGACCGAGCCACCCAGGTGCCCCTACTATTTGAGATCTTTGATGCTTACACAAAGAATCATAGATGAGTAAAATCAGACTCCCCTTGCACAGATACTGGAAAACTTAGTAAAAATCTTCTTTTAGGGGCACCGAGGTGGCTCAGTCGGTTAAGTGTCTGCCTTCGGCCAAGGTCATGATCCCAGGCGCCTGGGTCAGAGCCCCACATAGGGTTTCCTGCTCAGCGGGGTGTCTACTTCTCCCTCTGCCCCTCCCTCTGCTTATGCTCCCTTTCCCAGTCTCTCTCTCTCAAATGAATAAAATCTTAAAAAAATTTTTTTTTAAATCTTCTTTTAGTAATTTTTATATGTTATGAAAAACTATCAAACATTTAATAGCACTTGTCAAGGAAAACAAACTGTAACATTTAACAGCTGCCCAAGACTCCAGAGCCTGCCCTTAACCAAATGCCAGGGCACAGAGGTGCTGAGATGATAGCACTCAGTGGTGGAGAATACGGGCTCTGGTTCTGGGCTGCCTGGGTTTGAAATCTGGCTCCATTACCCATCAGTTATGCACAACCTCCATGATCTTAAATTTATTCTTATGTAAATGGACTAACTATGCGATCTATCTCATGGGGTTCTTGGAAAGATTAAATGATTTAAATATTTTAAAGCACTTAGAACCACTCTTGGAATGTTCTAGATATTATTATTTGTCTTTTCTTAACATGGGAAAGAAAAACTCTCATCCAAAGTCAACTACTACTGTGTAAGTAAAAATACTCTAGCCAATGAGCCTGTCAATTGAGAGGAATAGAATTTCTAAGGTCCCTTGCACTTTGCAATGTTATAAGCCTATGCTTGTTATAGAAAGAAATTTCTAGAATACAGAGGAGAGCTAAGTCTGCTTTTTTAACATTTGGACATTTGGATACTGATATTTTGATTCCATGAAATGCTGACATATTTCATGACTCTAAAGGGCAAACTATTTACCATTCCTTTTTCTTTAACACCCTTCCCCTAAAGTGTCTGAAAGACCATTATCCCCATCCTTGGAGCTCAAATGGTTGCTCAGAATATGCATGACTCCTTGACGTGCGTTTGCTCAATTCTGCCCCAATTGGGAGGATCATTTTTTATCTGACTCTTGAGGGATTCAGTCAGGTATAGGTGTGTCCTCTCCGGCTCTGTTTCCAACCTTGATGTGGCACCTGATCCCCATATGGTGACTCCATTCTAATAAATCATTCCCCCCTTGTACCCACGCGCTGCCACACTGGCCCTCACCACCACTTCTGCACTTAGCGATCACTTCCAATGTCCCAGGCCCTGGTTTTAAGTATTGTACGTCTATTAACCCTTCCAATCCTACAACACCCTTTTGAGTAGAAATTATTGGTACCTTCATTTTACAGAAGAGGAAACTCAGGAACAGAGAAGCGAACTAAGTTTCCCAATTTCCCACAGCTGTTAAGTAGTAGAGCTGGGGTTCAAATTCAGGTAGTCCGGCTGCAGAGTCCAGGCTCTCAATCCCTATACTCTACTGCCCCAGTATTTAAGATCCAGAACCTCGGTCCCTGCCCCTAACTTAGTCTTCTATTAGCAAATCTTACTTTCATATTTAGAGTGCTTCACAGCTGAAAATCATTTCACCTCCGTGAGCCTATTTGTTCCCTGTGACCGCTGAGTGAGAGGGGTACGAGGACACTGGGGCTCACAGAGAGAGAAAACGCACAGGAGGCACTAGATGTTAAAATCAGAAATTAAAGCTGGATCTTTGGCTACTAAAGCCTGTGTTCTTTCTATCACACTCATAATTCTGCCCCCAGGGTTTGGACAAACAAGATATGCATGAGGTTTCACTTTCTGGGAGAGGTGGGATGTGACTCAGACCCTGAGTTCTAGGTAGCTCTGAGACTGAGGGAGGAGAGGACGAGAAAATAAAGTATAAAAGAAAAAGAGATTACAGAAAAGATACAGGGAAGAGGATAGATTCTAAACATACTGTCATAAAAAGAATGATACGACTTGGTAATGATTTGGGTATTGAAAGCAAAGGAAAAGTCAGAAGCAAAAGTGACTCCAAGGTTTCAAATGTGAGAAACCAGGAGATCACCGACACCAGAAGCAGAAACATGGAGGAAAGAGGAGGACATAAAAGACAGTTTGGCTACAACCGTGATGAATATTAGGTGACAGTTGGACCTACAAGTGGGAAAACACACAGTAGATGGGAAAACCTGGAAATGGCGATCTTATAGGCATTATTTGAAATGATATTTTTAACTATGATACTTAAGACTATGGGTTGTTGAGACATCACAGGCAAGGAAAAAGAAGTAATAGATTATGGACCAAATAATAAACCTTTGGGGGAATGAACAAGGACAAAAGAGAAAAGAAGGGAAGGAGACAAGAGGGAAAGTGGTAGAAAAGTAGTTGAATAGATAATATAGAGTCATGGGGAACAAGGAAGGGAGAATTCAAGAAGTAGGAAGTGATCATGAACATCACAAAGAGCAAAATAGTCAAACAGAATGAGGATTTGGAAAAGTATCCTCTGTAGCACTTATCGTAACTGAAATGAATTATTTGGGGAAATTAACACCTTTCCTAACAAGACTAGAGGCACGTAAAGGCAGACCCGAGGGCTGCCTACTGTAACTTCACTTCGTAGCAGCGTCTGATGTGCAGCTGTCACCGAATATTTATCGAATGGATAAATACATGAATGAATGTCATTAGATTTCCTAACAGCACCCCCAAGTGACCCTTGGAAGTACTATGGCAATCAAGTGATGAAGGTAGATGTCATATCACAGGGAAATTGAAAGAAAGTGGGGTTTTAAAAGAGAGAAAATGGGTAGTAAGGCTAGAAGGGGCAGATTTTAGTAAGTATCTCTCAGAGATGGGTTTTGCTGAAACGGGAGAGCACTTGGATCGAGAAAATTTCCTATTGTAGAATACTCTGTATTTAACAGATTTTGTACCTCTAAGATGTCTGCCTGACTTCCAGATTCTTCCAGAACTTAAGGTAGCCACTCGAGTCACCAGCTCTACAAGTGATGGAAACAATGGAACCACCTTTTCTGACCGCTGTGTTCAGGAGAATTAGGAGTCTGTGGGTTTGGCATGATGGAAGATGCGGAGAAAGCACGGTGAGCAGACGTCAGAGGAACCAGTGACACTACCGAAAGACAGGGCTGGGAACGGCACCAAGTTGGAGAGAAGTTACAGAATCCTGTGAAATCATCCAAAAGCGGGAAAGTATGTGTGGGGGTGAATGCGTGAGAGTGAGAGCACATACACGAGCAGCATATGGGACGTACAAAAACAGTTACAAGGAAATTCTAAATAGCAAGTATCAACGATGATTAGCTAAGTTATTGCATATGCTGGCAAAACAGTCATAACATATGCCATTGTATAATGGAACTCAGAGAGGTAAAACAAACGGCTCATTTCGCACATTAAAGTTGCATTTCCTTAACATCCTAAATAAGCGTAAGAAAGTAGCTTCAACAAATACACTAAATGTGCTTCCAGGACACAAAGAGGTAGAAACATTACTCCCTAAGCTTATTAGAAGACATTATCGAACTAGAATAAACTAAATGGCAACACAAAGCTAATTCCCAAACTCAGGGTGGCAGAGAATTTCAGAAAATCATAAGCACATGGAATAAATATGATTTGGCAACAAAAAGACATTTTCTCATTGCCTCCCTTATCTGTTTCCCCAGTATTAGCTGCCCATATGTAAATGTGTGTGTCACACACACAAACACACACACACACACACACACTCTGGGATGTATAGATTTAAGGATTTCACTAGAGTCCATTTGAATGTCTTCATGCACCTAAGTCATGGGGTATAAATCATAACAGCCTTGTGCTTAAGCTGTTGTCTAAACATCACATAAGCAACTTATTATAAAGCAAAAAAAAAAAAAAAAAACCCCAACTAAATTCCTGTGCTTAAAAGACATTTTAAGGAGGCTAAGATTTAAGGTGTATTTTTAGATACATTATCATATACGAGTAATATTTGCTACTCACAATTTTGAATGCTGGAAATAGATAACTCCTTTTTTTTCTCCAAGTACAGAGTGTGATATATTATGTTGCAAAATGCATTTCTCCCCTAAATGAAAAAGATAGTACTGCTAATTAATTTAAATCCATATTAAAGAGCAATTTTCAAAAACCTGATGCATCTTTCTAGTGTATATTCATATTCAGTCAGTATCTCGTCTCCTCATGGTGTTAAAAACATCACATTCATGTTGAAATTATTCCAGGGATTTCAGGCTGTAGCAATCTTTCTACTCAATTTATAACCGCAGTGGATATTTAACCATACCAAGAACAGGACTGTTCTTCAACAATGCTAAATAAAACATGTGAGTTTTCTAACAAATGAAAGAAACTCCGAACAAAAGGACTGCTATGTCATATAGAGAGGTGTGAGAGGTTTTTGGCAAAATGACAGTACTTTTGCTACGAACCTGATTTCTTTATGTCACGAGGATATATATTTGCTCATTGGAGACACTCATTTTTTTCAGTAGGATCGGGTGAAGTGTTTCAACTTGTAGATTAAATTAAGTGCTAATAACAAGAAGATATTTAGATTTCCCTCCTCAAGCCATCAAATTTACATAGCAGCCCAACAGCCAAAATGTCCCTTCTGTATATATTCCTCTCTCCTTCCTCTCATTGTAAAATCTCATATCAAACGGCGGAAGGAGTCATTCATTTCCTGACAAGCAAATCCCAACCCCCTAACACAAAAAAATACAAAAATCAAGAAAGGAGATGTCACGCTGAAGACCCTAAACACATTATTCTTACCTCAATCTGACGGCTAGAACATTGTGTAGACTCACTTTTCTTTCAGACACACCACCTGTAGAACGCTGGTCTACTTGACCCGCAGGGAGTGCTAGGAGCAGGAACTTGAAAAACCAGCCTCCCGTGTTCCCACAATCTATTTACACACCGAACACACCCAGGCGCACAGAGTAATATCTGTGGTGGACAGCTATTTCAAGAAGCAGGCAGTATCTCCACTTTCAGAAAGGAATGTTTCTGTTGATCAGCAGGGGAAAGGTAAGAGCTGCTTCATCCTCTCAAGCACATTTAGGAAGATTTTTGAAAGAGATACTTTTAAAACTAATGTTTTAAATGTGATTCATTCTTTCAATATTCTGTTCCTTTTGAGAATTCTATTCTCAAAGGATCTGAGAAAAACATATACTTAATGATAACAACTAACAAGTAAGTCCCAGGTGCAATGCCAAGTGCTTTACATCAATCGTTTCCCATAAGTTCCGAAACTTACTAAGTAGGAACTAGTACTGTCCCCGTATTAGAGATGGAAAAACTAGGTATTTTGCCCACAGTTACCCAAACAGGAAATGGTAGAGCCAGAAGTTAAATCCAGGCACTCCAGCACCACAGTCCGTGTGTCTCACTGTGCCACCGCACTGTGTACGTAGGATTTTTATTTTCATTTTTTTGTATGTACGATTTTTAAAAGATAACCATAATAGGATGTGGCTGCTCAGCTGAACAGTGGATAACGAGTGAAATTTTCCTTTTTTTTTAAATAATTTTTATTTTGTTATATTAGTCACCATACAGTACATCCCCAGTTTTTGATGCAATGCTCCATGATTCTTTATTTGCATATAACACCCAGTGCACCATGCAATATGTACCCTCCTTAATACCCATCACCGGCCTATCCCAATCCCCCCGAGTGAAATTTTCTTAATGCTTTTACCTACTGCATCTTAAGTTGGAGTCAGTAAAAATTCTGGAAGATTATTTTCCCAACTTGATTATTCATTTATACGATCATAACAGGCCTCTTTTTAGTCCAGGGAATTGAGTAGAAGATGCGTCTAACTTTAAGTACCAAGAGAGTTATTATTTCCTTATGTTCAAAGAGTCATACAGGAGAAGCCAATACAGCACCATAAATAAAACTCTCAAAGATATCTATCTTGTTCTGTGGTTTTTTTTGTTTTGTTTTTCTGATTGGGTAACTCCTATTGATCTGTCTTCAAGTTCACTACTGACTCTCTTTCTTCAGCCACCTCCAAGCTGATGTTGAGCCCAGCTAGTGTGTTTTTATTTTGGTTATTATAATTTTAGGTTCTAAAGGCATTTTTTTGCATTTAAAAAGCACTTTAATACGCAAGTGAGAAAAACACCAGGCAGATGTGCAGAAGCTGACATAGTTGTCTCTGGGGTCTAAAACCTGGGAGGTGTATGGAAAAGTGAACCATTCCAATTCCCAGTCAGGTCCTAAAGCTTTTATTTGGTTATTTATACTTTCCATTTACCTGCTGAAATTCCCTCCCTGTTTGCTCATTAAGACCGTATTTCCTTTTATTCTTTCAACATATTCTCCTTTAGTTCTTTGACCACAGAATAACTGCTTTAAAGTCATTGTTTAAGAAGTCCAACAACTGGGCATCTTGGCTTCTTTTTTTCTTGACTATAGGTCATTTCCTGTTTCTTTGCATGGTGAATAATTTTTATTGTACACTGGACAGTGTGGATATGTTTGGGGATTCTGGGTTTTGCTATCTTCCTCTGAAGAGTACTGATTTTTGTTCTAGTAGGCAGTTCAGTAGGTTTGATTTTATGCTTTGTTAAGGTAGATATGTAGAAAACATAAGGTCTTCCCCAAGCCTGATTAATTTTAAGGTATCAGACTCCAAATTCTATCTCCTCTCCATATCTTATAATTGTAGGGCTTTGTAATTGTTAAGGGTGGATTTATTACAGGTTTTACTTTAGGGCATGGTCTTTACTACTAAGGCTTCTGGTGTCTCAGCTAGATGCCCAGGATACTAGTGAGGTATTATCAAGTTCTCTTCACTCTTATTGCTTGGAGCTCCAACATTGCCCAGCATGGGTCAACTGGTAATATCTCTGTCCTTTCTCAAATCTGTACCCTCTGGCCCGTCTTAGGTAGTCCAGCCCTGTGAACATGCAGCCCAGTTCTCAGCCAAAACCTCTTCGAAAACCTCCAAATGGACTTTTGAAGGCCTTCCTTTATATAGCTCTTTCTTCTGTGATGCTTTGTCTTGAAAATTCCAGCTTCTTCAAATCGACTGTATTCAAATTGATTGATTGAATTCTTCAAATTCCTGCTTTCTCAGGCCAGCAACTTCACTGTTGTTCTGCCTGAAATCCAGCAAAATATGCCAGTGGGAAGTCTTCCCCAGGCAGAGAACTGGAGGGATGGTTGAGCTACCTTGTGGGTTTTCTTTCTGTCTGGAATTACAGCACTGTGCTGTCTGTTGTACAATGCTCCCAAAACAGTCAGCTCGTATATTTTGTCCAGTTTTATGGTCATTTATGGCAGAAGGGCTAGTCCAGTACCAATTACTCCAGCAGAGAGTGAAAGTCTCCCAAGGGATTCATTTTTTACCAAATTTAAGTGTTATGAAAAACCTGTTTGCTGTTCAATCTTACAAGTCTTGTGCAATTTTAACCCATCTCAAAACATAATCATATGAATCATGTGAAAGGTAGGTAGTGAGGGCACAACTTCAGTGGAGATGGATAAATTAGCTAGCTGCTGTATCGTTTATCTTCACCTAGTGTCTTAGTTTGGGTCCTTTAGAAGCAGGTGCTGATTTGAGTGGATATAGCTTATTTGGGAGGTCTATTAGTTTCCTTTGGCTTCTGTAACAAATTACCACAATCTTGGTGGCCTAAAGCAACACACATTTATTATCTTAGAGTTCTGGAGGTCAGAAGTTTGAAATCACTTTCACTGGGCTAAATTCTGGGTGTTGACAAGGCCACAGGCTCTAGGGGAGAATTTATTTGCCTTTTCCAACACCTGAGAATGTATTCCTTGTCTGTGGCCCCTTCCATCATCTTCAAAGTCAAAAGCCTAGCATCTTGCTTCAATGGTCACCATGGCTGCTTCTTCTGTACTGAATCTCCCTCTAGCTTCCTCTTAAGGGGACTTGTGATTGCATTTAGGACCCATCCATATATTCCAAGATATTCTCCCCATCTCAAAATCCTCACTTAATCATATTTGTAAAAGTTCTTTTGTCATATAAGGTAACATTCACGAGTTTATGGATTAAAACCTGGATATCCAGACTACAAGAGTCTACCCTCTGGCCCCTAGAGATTCATATCCATCCCACATTCAAAATATCCCATCAACCCCAAAAGTCTCAACCCAGTAGAGTATCAACTCAAAGTCTAAAATCTCATTACCTAAATCAGGTGTGAATGAGATTCTGGAACAATCTATCTTGGGGCAAAGTTCCTCTCCATTTCCAAACTTGTGAAATTAGAAAACAGGTTATTTACTCTCAATCCAACCAGCAAGATCCATTAGGTTTCAAGGCCTGAAAATAGTCCTCTATGGTTTGAAGCTATGCCCTTGGCCTGTGGCTCAACACTTTGGGACAGACCTTCCATCCTAGGGCATTTGGCTCTAAACTCTGGGCAATATTACAGAACAGTATTCTTGTGTCTGTTCTTTGTATTTCTTTGTTGGTGGGTATAGCATCTGCTGGTTCTCTCATGAGGTAACAGAAACCTTTTAACATGATCATTTTGTATCTGTATAAATGTCATGATTTTATCTTGTCCTGAAAATTACCTTCTAATCATCTTAGAGGTCAAACAGAAGTTCCCAATATATTAACCTACCAGAGCTAGGTAAATTTCATTACCAGAGAAGTGTGCCTCATGCAGAGTTCAAGCCTGGGCATGTCTTCTCTTGGTGGTTCAGGTGAATCCAAAGCACTAATGCAATGATGTTGACTCTGTTTCTCTAGTTTTAATTTTCTGATCTCCGATCTCAGTCTGTTTTATTTTGGATACATTATAGCTCATCGTGTATTGCTGTTCTAAAGTAAAATGGCTTTCTGTTCTGGAATCGGAATGAAGATGCTGAAATACAAAAGTGAGCATTGACAGAAAGCTGCAGAAAGGTCGCAAAGAGAGAACTTGAAAAGGAACACAATTTGTGCTACATTTTTCCAAACTGGACTCAATTTTCACAAGTTTATAAGATTTTCAAAAAGCGATTGTGGTTACTTTAATATCAAATATTATATTGGATGTTAACTTAATCAGAGAATTTCATTTGCTTTCAGTAAGAACAACTGAGTTTTGTTGAGAGTATGGGTGTGCTCTTACTAAGAGATTGCAAAGGGTGACTCCTTAGCTGTATGAGTTTCCTATGACTGCTCCAAAAAATTACTAAAACCTTTGTGCCTTTGAAAACACATACATTTATTTGCTTACAGTTCTGGAAGTCAGAAGTTCAAAATCAGTTTCTCTGAACTATCTTCTTTATAATCTGCCTTTTAAAAAAAGCAGAGATTTTATACTTCAAAAGAAAAACTTTCTACCATTTGCTCTGACTTCATCATGACCCTGATTATTCTCTTTAAATTAAAAGAAATAATAGAAGTTACGTAACTTTTGAATGGTTATTACACTACCACTTTAAGTAACAGGTAGCCGAGCTACAACCATTCACGTTCTGAAACTTCCATAAACCCATCTTAAATGCACAAATGTCCTGGCAATTTTATTTTTTCCTCCTCCAAAATGAATCCTAAATGAAAAATGAAATAAAATAATACTTCAAAGGATATTTTGCACTTAAAACTCTCTTTGAGATTTCCCACAAGGCCCTGAAAGTCACAAAATTCTGTCACCTTAAAAAGAGAGGTGGTAGAATTATGAGGTTTATTTGATATACTGTTTATGAGTTGCATGGGAAAAAATTCTCAAAAGAGGTGATCAACTTTCTCTAGGTTAAATTTGAATAGGGATAACATTAACATAAATGTTTTAGAAATTGTAGCATATATAGGAAGTTCCTAGAAATTTGTCAGTACTCTCACTGTCCATTGATTCTACTTACTGGAGTCCTGGTGGTACTTTCCCTGATGATATTAAGGTAACAACATGACAGTGATATCAGTGTAATTTCAGTTATTTTTAAATGTTTGATTGAAATCTTACTAATTTAATTTGCAACCAGCATCTTCTAGGCCAGTGCTTTCAAACTGAGGATGTATATAAAACTTATCCCTAGAGATTGTAATTAAAATACAGATGTTCAGAACCCGCTCCAGACTTTTTACAAAATAGTCTTAATAATTAGGTTAGTAGACCTTTTGTCCAAAACTCATTTTTTTAATGGGCTTTATTATCTTCTTTTGCATATCACAGAAAAAAAGTAATTTCACCTTCATTTGCATTATTCTTATGCCCTCCCACAAAAGTTTTCACTTAAGAAAATACCAGTAATAAGTTAACCACAGTCATAAATGTCTGTCTCCTCTGGGTAGTTTTTTGTTTAACTCTGATGGTTGCCCCAAGACCATGCAATCAGCTATGCGACAGGGATCTTGTTTTCAACAAAGAAGGACTGTCTGAGAGTCCCCAGGAAGAGGACAGGTATTTCCAAGAAGAGGCTCTTGAGTACAGGCTTCTATCATCATCACATAACCACCTGTAAGACCACAGTGGATAGACACCGAATTCTGAGAACAAGTTAACTGAGAAGCAGAAGTGTTCATGACACTGGTCCACGTAAGATACAGCGGAACAAGATCTACGTTTGCAAAGTACAAAGATAAAATCAAAGTATGAAACCAATCCCTTTATCCTAACCTATCAGATTTCCCAAGTAAAACACAACGGAGTTGTTGATAGTGCTTTCCTAGCTCCAAGAGACACTAAGATCAGCACTGAAGAGTTTAGCTTCTTTTTCCCAGAGGAGAACATGAAACACTTTCTGCCTAAAGGCCTGTTTCTCAGGATATCGGAGAGGAAAGAACCTCAACAGGTAGGAGAGATAAGCTCTCCTTCTCACTGTGATGTTGGAAGAGCCGATTACCATCTTGGCGCCAAACTGGCCTCCAATATGAAATGGAGACCCTAGAACAATACGAAATGGAGATCCTAGAAAAACTCCGTCTTCTGTGCCCCACTTACTGTTAGTACAGAGTTTTTCTTAGGAAAAGCTCATAGACTGGTAACTGTACATATACCTCAAGCAGACCTTTAAAGTAATTTAGTCCAACCTCCGAATTTTATGGCCATGGAAGATGATGTGCCCCCAAGTAAATGACACTTAGAGGAGACCAGAACCTGGTGAATCTCCACCTCCAGTTGCTGGGGAGAGGGCTGCTTGCCAACTCACATGAAGAGGAGAGTAAGAACTGAACTTGGCTAAGGCTAGGAGGGCTTCATGGCTCTCTATAACAAATTAC
The DNA here is from genome assembly GCF_023065955.2 of Ursus arctos. Lineage (NCBI taxonomy): Eukaryota > Metazoa > Chordata > Mammalia > Carnivora > Ursidae > Ursus > Ursus arctos. The sequence continues at coordinate 31,888,637 of NC_079873.1, read as the reverse complement.
CAAGGAGCTAGAGGAGTTCACACAGGTGGCCAAGGCCTACCAGGACCACTGTCACAACCTGAGTGTCCAGTATAATGCCAGGAAGTACCTGGCCAAAGAGGAGAGGATGCTGGCAGAGAGAAAAGCTGCTAGAGGCGCCACGGCTGCCTGTGGTAGCTCCTTGAGTCTCCCTCAGATGACTATCACTGTATTACTAAAAGAGACAGTAATGAATTCTGAAAATTTGTGGGGTGGACATCTTGACAATGTTTCTGTAAATATTTGAAGGGGCAGTATGTGTCAAGAAAGGTTTCTTGGATTTATACAAACACGTATTCCAACAAGCTCTAAATACAGCCTCCATACTATTATTCTCAGGATACTTCTGTGAATTAGTGAAAAGCCAAGTTGGGTCTTTCTGCTTAGACACACATGGAAGGAGGCAGAGGGAGGGGGAGTCACCAGGCAGAGGGGAGCAGAGGGGAAACCAGGCTGAGGCCTGTCTGGTTTCCTCTGGCTTCTTCCTCTGGGTGGCACTCTTCTGTCTCTCCACAGGGTTCAGCAGGCTGCAGTTTCGCAGCCAATGGCCCAGGCGTCCAGCCATCATGGAAGAGCCAGGCCCAGGGGCGCGTGGGGAAGCACACCTAAGCATCTGGTCTACCGGGAGGGAGAGACACGCAGCTGCTCACGAAGGACGCACTCTGTGCCAGGCACTGTGTTCTGCAGCAGGTCACAGCCACACAGTCACTCCATCTTTGTGAAAATCAAAGATTGGAGAGAGGACTGTCCAAGATCACATGGCCAGAAAGTGGTGAACTGGGATAGCCAACCCAGTTTCTCTGATCCCATTATTGAAGTCGCCTGGGCAACCTCTGAGCAGCCCTCTATGATGGGCCAGGGGGCGACAGAGGGGGGGCCCTTGAGCACATGATGAACAGGAGAAAATGTTAAATGTTAATCATCACAGGAAGGGGACAGACTGCCAGAACACTTGATGTGACAACTATTTTTAACCTACAACAGCACAAGAGTGTTTCTAAGAATCTATGTACTTGAGTCCACCACTTGGGACAGAACTTACACAGAACATACTTATAGCTCTCCAAACATGCATTCGGCCATGGATAACTCTAGGTCGCTCCATCAAATATATGACCATAGACAGATTTGGTGTTTCATCTGAGAATGAGACTAAAAATGTGTTTATAATGGAGTACATTCATAAATAAATCTGTTAAGGGGCGCCTGGGTGGCTCAGTCGTTTAAGCATCTGACTCTTGATTTTGACTCAGGTCACGATCTCAGTGTTGTGAGATTGAGCCCCGAGTCAGGCTCTGCACTGGGTGTGGAACCTGCTTAAGATTCTCTCTTGCCCTCTCCCTTTGCCCCTCCCTCCCCTTCCTCTCAAAATACATACATACATCTATTAATAACTATTAAAAACTTGTAGAATTGCATGTCTTAGGCCAGATAATATCTTTGATATTACTATTTACCAGTGCCCACAAGAGAGGACAGAAGGCTATACTCCACAGAGTGTCACAGCACTAGCTAATAATCCCTACCTCAAGTCCTGTTTCGGTCGGAATGAGGTGGGGGTATGAATGAATGAAATCAACCTGAGCATAGTTCCATTTCTGTACACCTCTTCACGGTTTCCCATCGCTCCTCAGTCTTCCTGTAAAGCCCCTGCCCCATTAAGCTCATGTCAACTGCTATGCCACCCTCTCCACCCACCCCCACTGCCATCTCCTCCTGACTGCCACACGTTCCCCTATCATGAACAAAGCCTTCAGCACCTCAGTCTTGGTCTTCAGCCCCATCCCAGTCCCCGCCATCGTTCTGGGAATTCAACATGCCCGGGAAACCCCACCCCCCCACCCCCCAGCCAACCTCCTGGCCTCCCAGGCCTTGACTTGCTCAGAGGCAGTGAGGAAGTCGTTCCTCCACAACCAGCTACTCCCCTCGGGGCTACACACCCCCTCCCCTAGCAAACACTGTCCCCAGTAAACTGCTCCCTGAAACTCCAACTTTCCACAGCAACCGCCCCTTCCACCCTCCACTCCCCATGGGAGATCTCCTCCTGGATGTCTCAGACACCTCCCGCTCAGAAGGACAGAAAGAGACACCCGTCGGAAGCACGGCACCGGATTTAAATCCTTTAATGGCTTGCGCTGCCAAAAGAGCAGGCCTCCCTCATCTGTGCTGGGGCCTAGAGGAGGCTGTGGGCTCTGGTCCCCGGGCCTCAGCACTTCCCGGGCTGGGGCGCCCCTTCGGCCGGCGGCGAGGTGTTGTCTCCAAAGAGGTGGCTCAGGTGCTGGTTGTTCACCAGGGCCCTCTGCACGTGCTCCGGGGTGATGCGCATCTTGTGGTGGTTGCGGGCCTCCTGGCCCGCCAGCTCCAGGATGTTGGCCGTCAGGTACTCGAGAATGCCAGCGAGGAAGATGGGTGTCGATGAGCTCAGGCGCTGGGCATAGAGACCCTCCCGCAGGAGGCGGTCCACGCGGCTAACTGGGAACTGGAGCTCGGCTCTCATGGAGCGGGACAGACCATGCCTCTTATGTCGGTGAGAGTGCCAGTGGCTTCTCCTCCCAGACATGATGGGAGCTGGGTTTGGCCCCTGATCAGCCCACCCTGACGGTCCCAGCGGCCTGGGTCTGTCGAGACGCCAGAGCTCCCTCCTGCCCACTGTGCCCCGCACTGGTCCGGGCGCTGCCTTTATGACAACTCCGACATTGTGATGTCACCGATGACACTGGGCCCTGATCAGGACTGGCCTAGAAACGTCTATGACAGAAACCTAGTCTCCCTGCTGATGGGACCCTGTGTATGAGGGAACGTTTTCTATGTGACTTTAATAGCGTAGCATAAAACAGGAAATGAATGTTTCAAGGTAAACACGGCCCTGTCGTTAGGGCACTCCACTCCTGGTTATCGGATTCCAGCCTTGCATTGTCTTTGAGCTCTTTTACAGCCCTTTGTAAACTGCTGGTCACCAACAGACATACCGAATGCTGTCCAGTAGCATCCAAAATAAAACCAGTTTTTCCCCCATTTATACATTTAAATATTATCAATATTTCTATGTTCTTTGGATTCTCTTTTGAATTGGTTACAATATCTGCCAATTCCTCATGAGTTAAAACAAACTTTTAACATTTTCATTTCATATCTGTATAAGGGTCATGATTTTACTCTGTTTGAATGTATCTTCTGGGGACACCTGGTTGGCTCAGTCAGTTAAGCATCCAACTCTTGATTTCAGCTCAGTTCATGATCTCAGGGTTGTGAGATCAAGCCCTGTGTCAGGCTCTGTGAAGCCTGCTTAAGTTTCTCTCCCTCAGGTCTTCCCAACCCCACACGCATGCTTGCTTGCTCTCTCTCAAAAATATCTTCTGTTTTGAAGGTCACACTGATATGCCCAGTGGGTTCACCTGTGAGAGACAGGTAAAAATTCATAGACCCAGAAGTGTACCTCATTCTCAGTTGATACCCAGAAGCGTCTTATTTCTTCTACGTGAATCCAAAGTACAGATAGTACTTTGTTGATTTTGTTTTTCTAATTTAAATTTTTCATAATTGTAATTTTCTTCCCTAACTTTGTGTTTCTGTTGTATTTTAATTTTGTTCCAAATCTGGTTCAGTTCTGACAGGTTTGTTTACAAGATTTTCAGAAAGAGCTTCTGGGTCCTTCAGAATCAAAAGTTACATTGAAGCCATCAGAGTTTAGTTTGTTCTCTGTGAAAAAGGCCAAGTTTTCCTGGAGTGTTTGTCAGCACTTGATAAGAGGTTATACAAGATTACTCTTCACATGTATTAGCTTCCTATGGCTGCTGTAACACATTGCCACAAACTTGGTGGCTTAAAACAATGCACATTTGTTCTCTTTTAGGTCATAAATTGAAATCAGTTTCACCAGGCTAAAATCGAGGTGTGGACAGGGTTCTGTAACCTCTAAAATCTCTAGGGTAGAATCCATTTCCTTGCCTTCTCCAGCTTCTAGAGCTGAATTATTTGAATTCCTTGACTCATGGCTTCATCTATCTTCAAAGCCAATAGTGTTGTATCTTGCTTCAGTTGTCACATTGCCTTTTGCTTTTATATTCAAATTTCCATCTGCTTTCTTCTTAAAAGGGCACTTTGATTTCTAGGGCCAACCACAATTATCCAGGATAATCTTCCCACCTCACTATCTTTAATTTACATCTACAAAGTCTCATTTGCAAGATAGAGAGTAACATTCCCGGGTTCCGGGGAATAGGACCTGAGTATTTTAGAAAGCCATAGTTTACCCTACCATGTTACTTTATATATAATCTGCCCAAGTGGCAGAGATTCCGTATTTCGCCAGAATATACCTTTATTTTGACTTCAACACGCCTTTGATGATTCTCTTTAAAATAAAAGAAACAATAGTTCTGCATTTCTAAAGTGTTAAGGACTCTTCTATATTAAGTATTGTCTTGCCACTGAATTAGTAGAAAGCCAAGCTACAACCATTCATGTTCTCAGGCCCTCATGATTCTACCTTAAGCGTGCAAATGTCCACGTGACGTTTGATTTTAGCATTCCCAAAATACAATCTTAAATGAAAATTGAAATAAAATAATACTTCGCAGTATCTTTTGCACTTAAAACTGTCTTTGGTTTTAAACTAATTTCTCACAGGGCCCCTGAAAAATCAAAGATTTATTTTTTCACATTATAAAAAAGAGAAGTGCTAGAAATAATTAGATTTATTGGACATATCACTACTGATGAGTCACACAGAAAATGCCCAAATCAAAGGACGTGCTCAGACTTCCCTAGGTTGAATATTAATACAGAAAATATTAATATAAGTGTTTCAAATGTTCTATACTGTATGGGAAGTTTCTAGAGACTTGTCAATGGCTTTACTGTCCATGAGATGCTTCTAATTATCAGAGTCCTGCTGGTGATTTAGGCAATGAAACTATAGTGTCATCAGCCATCATTTCAGTTATTACTTTGAAATATTTGGTTGCAACCTTCCTTATAAAATTTCAATCCAGCATCTTCTAGGCCAGTGCTTTTTGACAAAGGATACACGTCAAACCTACCTATAGTAATGGTTAAATTTTATGTGTCAGCTTTGCTAGGCCACGGTGCCCAGTCGTTTGACCAAATGCAAGTCTAGATGTTGCTGTGCAGATACTTTTCAGATGAGATTAACATCTACAATCAGCTGACTATAAGAAAAGGAAATTACCATCATACAATCAGCTGAAACTCTAAAGAGCAAAAACTGAGGTTTCTTGGAGAAGAATTTGGCCATACTGTAACATAGAAATCTGGCTAGACTTTCTAGCCTGTTGACCTACCTTACACAATTAGGACTTGTCAGACTAGATGACTCCATGAACCAATCATACACACACATACACACATACATATATACATATAGGATATATATATATACCTTTGGTTCAGTTGTTTTCTGCACAACTCTAATACACCGATGGGATTTTACTAAAATCCTTAAGTCTAAGACCTATTCCATACTTTTTTGAAAAGGGGTCACATCATTACACTTTATAGACACTGGGTCAAAAAATCTTTTCCTGCCTTGTCGTCTTCTTTTACACAAGACATAAAAAAAAAGTAATTTCACCTGTAGCTGCACTATTGTTATTCCCTCACACAAAATTTTTACTTACAAAAATTATCCATAAGTTGATCTCAGCCGTAAGTATCTGTCTCCTCCAGTTTGTTATCTGCTTTACAGTGATGCTTCTCTGAAGGCGCTATAATCATCAACAACCCAGAGACTGTTTTCAACAAATAAGGATGGTCTCAGAACCCCATAAAAAAAAGACAGTAACTTCAAGACCCTTCAAGAATAAACTTTTAAGCACAGGCTTCTGATGTCATCACATAACCACTTCTAAGACCCTGTCAGTGGACAGAGTGAGAATTTCGAGAACACCTTGTTTGAGAAGGAGATGGGTTCGTGACACAGCTATCACAGTGTCCCGTGGAACAAGACCGAGATTTGCAAAGTTCAAAGACCTGTGCCAGAAAATCAGTCCTCTGATCCTAACCTGTCTGGCCTTTCCCAAATAAAACAGAAGTCAAAGTTCTTGAGAATGAGTTGTTGCCTGTGCTTTCCTAGAAGTCCAAGAGACCCTAACATCCCTGTATTGGAGAGATGAGCTTCTTTAGCTCAGAGGAGAACATTAAACACTTTCTATCTTCAGTTCAGGGTCATTTCTCAGGACACAGTAGCAGAGGATTCTCAACAACAGGTACCAGAACACGACTGTCATAGTCGCTGTTCTACCCACTTGCCATGTGACGTTGGGAGAGGTATCATCTCTGGGTCAAAGTGGCCTCGGCTGTAAAATGGAGACCCTAAGAAAGAATCCCTGTCCTCTATGCCCTATTTCCCCACTGTCAGTATGGACTTTTCTTAGGAAAAGCCCAGACTGGTAACTGTACGCCTTGAGTAGACCTTTGAAACAATGTCATCCAACCTCCTCATTTGGCAGCTGTGGAAGCTGATGTGCCCCCCCCCCCATTAAACCACACCTACGGGAGACCAGAACCCAGCTTTCCTCCCACTTCTGTCACTATTCTATCCCAATAGGTTATGAACACTCTCTCCTCCACAGTCAAGTTGGCCAATTGCTTTCATCCTACGTGGCAGAAGCCAAATATCCCACAACCACAGTATGTAACCTGCCTCCCTGCTGCAAACTGGTTTCCTTTAGATTTTGCTTAAACAGACGAAGTTGAGAGATATTTTCCCCACAGTGATTCTAGAATGCTAAGTACGTGACAGACCAATCTGTTTTCATGAAGGACGCTGAAGCAGAAACACTAAATGAAACATCAAATTTACGTCCTATTCATTGCCTTTCCCTACTAGACTTGAAACCATACTCCTTAAAGAATAAAATAAAACTCACTCTGACAGTGCTATTCAAATGTGATGTGGGGGCTGATATAGGCTATGAAATTATTTGTTACCGATCAGCTACAGCAGGTTGGGAGATGGTGAGCATTCAGTGACCTTTAGAGCAATCAGGTTTTGCCATAACATTTAAGTGAGTGGAGTCTTCTTACTGAACAGAATTTATACCAGTTTAGATGTTGCAGAACTCGAGTAGAGTCAAATGTAGACACTGCTGTAGTCCTAAAACATGACCATGTGTCAATTCACAGTGAAGTTGTACAAGAGAACATACTGGCCCCATAGCAAAGACAAGTTTGAAGAGCATTGTGCTGTTCTAATTCATGGAAGGAGAGCATTCCATCTTTTAGAAAACTGTGGTTTTACAATTACATTATGATGGGGATAATGAACTCAAGGAACTTTAAGAGCCAAGCGAGTACTGTAAATGAGTGAAGTGGGTCATACATGAGATAGAGCAGGGAAGGCTGAGCACTGCAGCAAACCAGAGAGCCCCAGTATTAATGGGACAGCAGCCAGTCATCTTCATCTGACGTACACACGCATGCCCAGACATTGTGATTTCACCAGAGAAGCCAGTAATTGAGGTTTTCAGGTTAAAAGTTCTTGATTTTAAATGCTGGCAGCTGATTAATTTTCCTTTAAAAACATCATCGTAGGCCTAATGATCCCATTTGCTGCCTCCATTATGCCTATCAGCAGCCACTTTGTAATTTGTTCTTTAGGCAAATGATTTATTGATGCTTATAGTCTTTCAGTCTTGAATCCTATTCTGGGGCTCCAAAGGCCCTTTCTAAATAGTTAGGTGGTCTCCCTCTGACCACTTCCTGTAGGGTCTGTCAGATTCAGGGACTAAGGTAGCCTGGGACTTCAAACACCTCTGTTCCCAAAGGTTGTTCTCAGTAAGAGGCCAGCCTAGTGCCCAGGCCTTGTGCTCATGCCAACCTCAAGTGCACACGACCCTCCAGGTTGCCCTCAGGCTCGACTTTTGGGCTCATATCTTCTTACACAATATGTTTTCTGCTGTGCTGACCTGTGTCTGACCCCAGCCTGTCCCCATACTGCTTTTGATCACAGACCTGGTTTGGCAGCCACATCCTCCCGAGACCATCCCCACTCACTCTAGTTTTAGTTTTCCACTCCCAACAGAGCACTAGTCATCCATGGTCTTCTCTCTCCAGGGCCCAAGCTAGAGCTAATCGTTCCTCACCATGCCCCCCCCCCACACACACACACAGTTTGGAAACGCACAAAGGGCCTAAACTCGGGTGGCTCGTTCTTTCCCAACGGCAGTGATTCTCAGTCTCTGCCCACCTCCCTCCCGAGTGCAGGAGTCCTGTGCCCGTCTACGAGGGGGACTTGGCAGGGCACTGCATTTACACCCATGCTCTGCTGACCACGGCCCCCATGTTTCCTGGGAAACCCACAAGCACGGCGGAAGCACAGTTCTTAAAGGGATGGCAGCACTGCCCTGCCCGAGTCTCCCACGCCCTCGTGACGGCAGAGGGCTTGCCAACATGAGGTCATTAAAGCTCAAACTCCAAACTCCACCTAGGACGTCGGAGAGTCTGAGCTACCGGGGAAGCCTGGCTCCCTATAGGTGTCACAGTGACCATCAGTGTCGACTACTGCACGGATTGTGAGGTGACCACCTGACCACACAGGTCTGCTAAGCCGACATAATTTATGCACCTACTCTCACGTCTCTGGCCTTTAATGAATTCCTCCTTAGCTGTGCCTTCTGGTGAAGCACCCGGGAGACTATTTTGTGCTAAAACAAGCCCCTGCCACAAGCCAAAATCAACAGCTTCTACGAATCAGCTATTTAACCAACATATCAAGATCTTAGCATATGATTGATTCCCTGGCATCACCCACCCTGGAGGCAGGCACTCCCTGTGGGCTGAAGGACACGGGAATAGGAGAAACCATGCCCTGGATGCTAAGACGCTCCACTTCGGGGATGGGGTGGCGATGCTGGTGCCATCCTGCGATCAGGTGAAGGAGAATCTCACCTGCAGCTGCTGGGGAGAGGCCTGCTGGCTACTCAGATGAACAGAAAAGTAACCGATGAACGTGGCTAAGGCCAGGAGGGCTTCCTGGCTCTCCGTAACAAGTCACAACTTTGTGGGGTGGACAACCTGACAGTGAGGTTTCTGAAAATGTTGCGCTGAATGGCATTATGGAGCAAGAAAAGTTGCTTGGATTTATACAACACATATTTCAATGAACTCTAAACACAACCCTGACACTATTATTGTCAGGACACTCCTGTGAAGTCGGCAAAGGCAGCTCCACACTTTGATAGGTGGTGGAAGGAGGCAGAGAGGGGGGAGTCACCAGGCAGAGGGGAGCAGAAGGGGAAACCAGGCTGAGGCCTCTCTGGTTTCCTCTGGCTTCTTCCTCTGGGTGGCACTCTTCTGTCTCTCCACAGGGTTCAGCAGGCTGCAGTTTCACAGCCAGTGGCCCAGGCGTCCAGCTATCACGGGAGAGCCAGGCCCAGGGGCGCTTGGGGGAAGCACACCTAAGCATCTGGTCTACCAGGAGGGAGAGACACACAGCTATTAAGAACTCTTTGAATTGCCTGTTTTAGGCCAGAGAGTAGTTTTTATATATATTACCACTTAATTTACAGTGTCCACAAGAGAAGACAGAAGGCTATACTCCACAGAGTGTCACAGCACTAGCTAATAATCCCTACCTCAAGTCCTGTTTCGGTCGGAATGAGGTGGGGGTATGAATGAATGAAATCAACCTGAGCATAGTTCCATTTCTGTACACCTCTTCACGGTTTCCCATCGCTCCTCAGTCTTCCTGTAAAGCCCCTGCCCCATTAAGCTCATGTCAACTGCTATGCCACCCTCTCCACCCACCCCCACTGCCATCTCCTCCTGACTGCCACACGTTCCCCTATCATGAACAAAGCCTTCAGCACCTCAGTCTTGGTCTTCAGCCCCATCCCAGTCCCCGCCATCGTTCTGGGAATTCAACATGCCCGGGAAACCCCACCCCCCCACCCCCCAGCCAACCTCCTGGCCTCCCAGGCCTTGACTTGCTCAGAGGCAGTGAGGAAGTCGTTCCCCCACAACCAGCTACTCCCCTCGGGGCTACACACCCCCTCCCCTAGCAAACACTGTCCCCAGTAAACTGCTCCCTGAAACTCCAACTTTCCACAGCAACCGCCCCTTCCACCCTCCACTCCCCATGGGAGATCTCCTCCTGGATGTCTCAGACACCTCCCGCTCAGAAGGACAGAAACAGAGACCAGTTAGAAGCACAGCACTGGATTTAAATCCTTTAATAGTATTTACTGATGACAGAAGTCAGGCGTCCTCAACTATGAGAAGAGACTTGGCTTGGACTAAGGCTATGAGGACTCCCACAAGTCCTGGGACCCAGGCTTTAGCCATTTCTTCTGGATCCAGGCATCTCATCAAACAGCGTGAAGGCTGTATCCTTCGAGCGGTGGTAGGGCTCTCCACTGCTGTCCATTGCTCTCTCCACATCTTGTGGGGCAGTCGGCATGTTGCTGTTGTTGGCCTCAGTGCCTACCAGGTCCAGGATGTAATCAGTGAGGTGGTCGAACATGGTAAGGAGGAAATCAGTTGTGGATGAACTCAGGCGATGGTTGTATTGATTCTCCTGCAGGAGGCGGTCCACGTAGCTCACAGGGAATTGGAGCTCGGCTGTTATAAGATGGGCTTGAGTCTGATAAGAGCTCTCATGGCTTTTCTTTCCTGACATGATGTTGGCTTGGTTTGGCTCCAATCAGCTCTACTTGATTCTTCAGCTGGACTAGGCCTCTTAAGGCACCAGGGGTCAATCCTGCCCACTATATCCCCGTGCTCTGGCCCCTCATTGGTCAGGGAGTTGCCTTTGTGACATCCTAGCCTTTGGGATGTCACTGGTACCCACTGTGCCTTTATCAGGCCTCAGCCCAGTAATGTCTATGACAGGAACTTGGTCACCCTAATGACTGGACCCTGATTTTGAGAGAACTGTGATTTTCTCTTGATTTTTAACACATTACAGAGATAAATATGTATTTCAATGGAAGACTTCTCCCTGTCTTAGGACACGACTCCACATTCTCTGATTCTAGCCTTATATTGTCTTTGAGGTCTTTTACAACCCTTTGTTAGTTGTAGGTTAATGATAAATATGTAAAATGTCTTGTCTAGTAGAGATTACCTTGTTCCCCCCAGCCACATGATGTAATAAAACCAGTTTTGCCTCCATTTACACATTCATTTAAATACTCTTAATATTCCTGTATCTAATTCTTGGATTCTCTATGAACCAGTTATATAGCATCTTCCCATTCCCTCACTGATTTGATAGAATCTTTTCTTAATTGCCAGAGAGACAGAGACAGAGAGAGAGAGAGAGAGCACCCAAGCAGGGGGAGCAGCAGCCAGAGGCAGAAGCAGGCTCCCCACTGAGCAAGGAGCCCGATGTGGGACTCGATCCCAGGGATCATGATCTGAGCTGAAGGCAGACGCTTAACCAACTAAGCCACCCAGGCGTCCCTAAATAGAATCTTTTAACACATGTTTATTTCATACCTGTATTAGTGTCTTCATTTTACACTGTTTGAAAAATTTCTCTTGATCATTTTGGAAGTCATAATGAGATGCTCAGTGGATTCATCTATCAGAATCAGGTAAACATTGTTCAGAGAGAGAAGTTTACCTTGGGCTTAGTTTAAGCCCAGTCATGTCTTCTTGGCTGTCCTCGGTGAAGCCAAAGCACCAAGAGATGTTTCCTCTCATTTTTTCTCATTTTTAAAAAGATTTTATTTATTTGAGAAAGACAAACAGAGAGAGAATGAGCAGAGGGGGAGAGGGAGAAGCGGACTCCCCGCTGAGTGCAGAGCCTCATGCCAGGCTGGATCCCAGGACCTCCGAAATCACAACCTGAGCCAAAGTCAGACAGACGCTTAACTGAGTGAGCCACCCAGGCACCCCACCATTCTTTTCTCATTTTAATTTTCCTCTCCACTGAGTTTGTGTTTCTGCTTTGTTTTTGGTTCATTTGCAGCTGATAACAGTTATAGACATTTCCAATCCAAAAGAGAAATAGAAGGAAGAAAGGAGTCTCTGATCCAAGGAATGTGGATCAAGTAGGCAAACCTATGTATGTTTCAAGGTCTGGGAAGAATCTTTCGTAGCTCGTGGCTCCTCCCTCTGATCCCATGACTTTACCTTCGTCCATAGCTCTGCCTTCATCCCTCGGCTCTGTCCTCAAAATCATCTTTATTTTGAATGGAACACATGTTTGCAGCTGAGTAGTTTTATCAGCTTCTTTTCCTCTTGCCAAATCTTGGGAGTTCCATGGCCTTCTTTCATTTCATCTATCCTCTCAGTTAAAGATGGCATTGTTTCTGCTGATTTCACATACTCAGAAATCTTGTAGTTCCCCCTGTATGTCATGGGAATTTGTGCCCATAGACAAGAGACACTTACAGATCCCTCCAGGAAAATGCCATCTCAATTCCTTGCTTCTGTTGAGATGGCTAAGTTATCCATGATTCACACCCCATATTGCTTCAAAGAGCCCTCTGTTGAACTGAATACTTTGATCTTCTGATGCCTCAGAGAAAAGATGTGTCTAGCTACATGCTTGATTTGTATCTCCAGAGGAGGCTTTCCTGACAGCAAATCCTCTCATTTTAATGTCTTTTGCAATCTGGATAGGCTGAGAATTGCGCCTATCTTCAAGTCCTGGTTCCTTTTTGCTGAACAGCTGTTCCCTCAATTTACTTTCCTCTAGCATTTTACTCTAAATAGCAAGAAGAAGGAAGGGCAGGCCTTCGAACGCTTTTCTTAGAAATCTGCTCAACTAAATCTTCAATTCACTGTTTATGAGTTCCGTGTAATTGCAGGACAAAATTCAGCCAACATTTCTGCCACTATATAACAAGAATCCTCTCTTCTCCAGTTTCCACTATGATGTTCCCAATTTCTTTCTAAACCTTTACGAGCAATACCTTTGACATTCGTATTTCCATTAATAGGTTATTTATGATGACTTAGGTCTTCTCTAAGACAATGTAGGTTTTCTCTACTGTGCTCCTTACTTCCTTTCAAGCTCTCACCAGCAGCACTTTTAACATCCATATTTCTACTAACTGTTCAAGGTAATCTAGCATTTTCTATCATGCTTCTCAAAATTATGCCAGCCTATAGCCATTATCCAATTCCAAACCTGCTTCCGCATTTTTAGATACTCATTATAGCAGTAAACTACTTCCTTGTACCAAATTCTGTATCAGATTCCTATGGTTGCTAAGGAATTGCTACAGAGTTGGTGACTTAAAAGAATACATATTTCGTCTTGTACAGCTCTGGAGGTAAGAAGTCCAAACAGTGTCGCTGGGCTGAAAACAAGTTGCCCACAGGGCCATGCTCCCTCTGGAGGCTGTAGAGGAAAATCTGTTTGTTGGACTTTTTCAGTTTGAGAGCCACATTGCTTGCATTTCTTGCTTTGCCCCCTCCCTTCATCATCACAGCCTGCAGTGTAGCATCTTGCCTCAGTGGTCAAATTTCCATTTTCTGTGTCAAATCTCTCTGCTTCCCTCTTATACGGACATGTGTATTTGCACCTAGATTCTATCACATAGTACAGAATCATCCGTCTCAAGATCCTTCTCTTAATCCTATATGTGAATTCCCTTTTGGCATAGAAGGTGACATTTGCAGGCTCAAGAGACTTAGATCTGGTTAACTGGGGGGCCGTTTTTCAGCCTACCATGGTAGGTATTCCCAGAAAACTAATAGGGAAGTGAGGAATTGAGACAAGGAAGGGAAGGAAGCAAGCAAAATGTCCACTACTGATCAGCTTAATATCACTGGAGAACTTAAGGGGACACTAAAAGATACACTTTCCAAGGGAAGATATTGCCCCAGCATTCTGGACTGCCATGCTATCATGGGCAATGGGCTCTGAAAGCTTAATAAAAGCCCTCACACAAAGAAATGCAGGTCCTAACATTTCAAAGTCAGGCAAATATGCATCCAATGGGTTTGTGTTGTGACCATGTGGGTAGGACCCTGACAGCATCTTCTACACGGTCATGTTTATATACTTTCATTATAAAGTCTTTCCCTTCCATCCTTACCTCCTGCCTGCTCTTCTTTCATGTAACTAATGTTTATTGTGCAGCTACCTTGTATCAAGCACTGAGATGCTGGATATTCAATGTTAAACAAAACACATACTATCTTGTCCTTGTGAAGCTTCCACTCTCGTGGGAAAGACAGATACCCAAGGAAATATGTAATTCCAAGTTGTCACACGTGATCTAAAGCAGAGATTATCAACCTCTGCACTACTGACATTTTTGACTGGACCATTCTTTCTTGTGGGGCCCAAGGACTGTTCCTGGTATAGCACAATATTTAGCAATATCCTTGGCCTCTATCCACTAGGTGATAGAGCACACTACAGTCGTGATACAAAGAAGTATCTCTATTCATTATCAACTGTCCCCTACAGGGCAAAAGCATCCTCAATTGAGAACCACAGTACATTAAAAATGTATATTAAAAATAAATTACTTTCAGATACAATGAGGGGATATAACTTAGATGGAGGAATCAAGGAATATCCTCCAAAGGAGGGGCAATGAAGCGGAGAACTGGCACGAGACTAGGGAATGAGGTAGAAAAGAGGTTGAGAGAATGAACATTTCAGAAAGATGGGAATGGGCTAATTCCTACACTGGCGGTGTACGTGAAGTATTTTAAATAAAAGTAATGTGACCAAACACAAGCGTAGAAAAGGATGGGGGTTAAGATGACCTTGTACCCACCCACAAACAGCGATAAATCTGGACTTTAATGGGCTTCTTGGAACTTGGGTCCATCTCCCGTATGTGGATGAACATGATTTTTGTATATATACACAGATGACCCTTGGACAACATGGAGGTTAGGGGGTGCGGACGTCCTGCACAGCACAAAATCTATGCATAACTTTTGATTCCTCCTAAATTTGCCTACTAACAGCCTACTGTTGACTGAAAGCCTTCCTGATAACATAAGCAATTAACACATGATGTGTACGTATTACATACTATGTTAAGAAAAAGCTAAAGGGAATCATAAGAGAAAAAATATTTACAGTACTGTACTGTATTTATTGAAAAAAAATTCATGTCTAAGTGGACTTGCACAGTTCAAACCCATGTTGATCAAGAGTCAACTGTATTTTAATTAACCAATGATAAAACAGAAAAGGATTCTGAGAGACCAAACAAGAGCAGGATGAATGGTTGTCGTACTGTATGGTAGGCTTTGCAGAAGTGGCCACAATTATCCCATTAAAAAAAAAAATGTGACTTTGCAGCTTCTCCAATGAAGACATGGTGCCTATATCCCCACTTCTAAAATCTGGACCGGCCTTTCCATTTACTTGGGGAAATAAAGTGGGGAAGTAATAGTAGACCAGTAATGGGCCTGGTCCTCAAGAAATTTTGTATTCTTTCATTCTTACTTAAAACAGCTACTTCTGTTTGTCGACAAGCTTAAGCTAGCCTGCTAGAGGATGAGAGCCCATACTGAGCTGAGCCAAGTCACCTTGGTTGTCCCTTGTAAGGCCTTCAATATGTAAGCCCAGCCATGATTGGCAAAGTCAACTCATCCTCTTTTTGTGGTATTATTATTACACATATTAAAACTGTAGATTCTATAGACTCACTAATACATTGACATAATTATTTCATGTCTTTGTGTCCTTAAAAAAGCTGAGAGAAGAGGAGCAAACATATATCTATACAGATTTTGTCATATTAACCTTCTTATTTGTCATCTATGGTTCTCTTCATTTGTTCCTGCCCTTTCTAGTACCATTTGGTCCTTTTCTTAACCTAATACAGCTTTGCTTCCACCCATCCCCTTTGTGCTGTTATTGGAAAATATATTACATTTTTATATCTTTTACGCACAATACATTATACAACTAATTTTAAAATCAGTTAAAAGAAGAAAGGAAAATAAATATGCATTTCTATTGTCTTTTAAAATTACATAGTTACCTCAACCAGTACTTTTTTTTTGGGGAGGTAGAGTATGGATTTTAATTACTGCCTGGGGTTGCTTGCTTTCAGTCTGAAAAACTTCATTTTTCTTTCTGCTCCTCAAACTGAAAAATCTCAAATGTTCTATCAAGTTCATGGTTTCTTTCTTCTGAGATTCAAATCTACCAGTCTGCCCTCTAATGAATTTGTCATTTCAGTTACTGTAAATTTCAACCCCAGAACTTCCATTGGGTCCCTTTTTATGATTTTTATGATTTCTCTGGCTTTACTGGTATTTTCTATTTGAGGTAGTATTGTCATATCTTCCTTTAATCATATTCTTTAATCGCGGTTTCCTTTAGTCCTTTGAACATATTTATAATAGTAACTCCGAAATCTCCATTCAGTCCCACATCTGGTTGACCTCACAAGTTTCTGTTGCGGGCCTTTATTCTCATGTATGGGTCATATTTTTCTGTTTTTTTGCATGTCCCACAATTTTTTGCTGGAAACTGGAAATTTTAGATAATATATTGTAGCAACTCTGTGTATTGGTTCCACCACCAAGTGCCTGTTATTATTTCTCTGTTGAATTGTTTCGTGACTGGCTGGATTATTTTAGTGGCGTCTACAGCCTCCCTTCACACTGTGAAGCCTCTTATGTTGTTCCTCATGGGGTGCAGACCTGAGTAGTATCCCTGTCATCCAAGACGACGTTGGTTTTGGTAGCACTCTCTTTGTCTTTCTCTGACCACACCCAACTGTTAAACTCCACTAATTAGTAGTGGATTGTTCTACTGCTTTTAACAAATGCTCTGAGGCCTAAATTGTTCCACGGACTGATCCAATCAAACCCAGCCTCTCTTGAAGGATCAGTTGCTTAGGTCAGTGATTAAGATCTGTTCTGTCCCCAGGAGGGTTCCCCCCTGGTATCTCTTTCTCAGCTACTCTCCAGAAAACCAGCTGGCCTACAGTTCTGTCTATATCTCCAATTAATCTGCCAGTCTCTTCCCAGTGGCCTTTCATCATAACTTCGACTGTTTTTGAGAGTGCCCTAATGTTCAAACATCTCCATAGGCTGTTGGAAATGAAGTCAGCTCCCTTGCTAAGGGATTCAGTGTTCTCGATTTTAGGGCCTGCTTCTCCTCCAGGGCACAAATCCCTGAGCCATGGCTCTGGAGCTAGGGGTGGGGACAATGGGACATTTTTCTCTGAGTGACACTCCTGCTTTATTTAGGAGCTGAACCCTTATGTAGGACGAGTAGCCTCAGTTCTCCTTACCTTGCCTCTCAGTGCGGATCACGTGTGGATGACAGTACTTGTAAGGGTGATCAGGTCCCAGTATACTCAATGATGCCACACCCAAGGTAGAGCCTCCATCCCATGAGTGGGGTTGGGAGGAAGAAGCAAGCCCCCATCTCTCAGCCAGACTTGCCCAGAATTTGGTCTTAGCAACAAGTAGCTGGGGGCAGAAAGAGAAATGTTGATGTCCTGCCCATCCCTTAAAGATAGCCCTTTGGATTAGGAGTTGGAGGGAGAAGGAGCCCTGTGTCCTTTGCTGCACCGGTCTTGAAGGGAGTTTCCATTTCACTGAGCTGGGAGGGGAGTGGAATGGAGTAGGCATCAGTCCGGTTACCATACACTCTTGCTGCAACCTCTAAGTTTTAATAGATTTTGTTGAATAAATATTTCTTCATTTGCAGTATGCCCTTAGGACCATCTCCAAAGACTTCAAATGGTTATTTTAAAATTAATTTTCACCAATTTTCTAGGGAATTGGTCTATAGAGATGTCTCACTTTCATGTTGGAAGCAGAACTCTGGTTGTGATTTTTAAGTTACTAAGGTTTGGTAGTTTATTACAAAGCATTATTGTAGCAATAGATAACTGATGGCACACAAGTCAATAGTGGAGCTCCTAGAAAACCCCAGCCTCTCAATCCTTCCCATGGAATCCAGAGTATTCCCTCCATTGCAACTGAAACCACCCTAGGGATTGAGTGAAATAAACTACTGATATGGTAACTAATACCATAAACCAAAAACACTTCAGCATACAGTTTCCAAAAATAAGTCTCATAAAATGAGTCATACTGGAAGAACTGGACTTACAGAGAGGCTTAAATAAAGTGTGATTCTTCAGTCAGTAAGAAACGGCCATTTACCACATTACAGAGGAAAGCACTCTCACAATTCAGTGGCACATGAAACGGTAAGACCGATTACCTGCTTTTAACTAAGCAGAGTCAACACTACATTTGAAGACAGCACTTTATGAAAACTGAATTTGTAAAGTGAGATACTCCTTCTCCAAACATTTGATCAGGTTTGACACAGAAAGTGAAAGAGGAGTAAGTTGTGTCACATCTAAGAATTTCCTTGCTTTAATTCCAGATTCAGAAATATAGACTATCTGGTATACTTCACACATAATACAAACAAAAAGCCAAAATCACTGAACTAGAGCTTAATCACATCTACTTACCAATAGAATCTTCCAGTAAGGATAGCTAAAGAATCCAAGAGCACTATCAACAGATGTTATTCCATCACAGGAGTTTTTTCTTGACCTACAAGAGTACCCATCCCAAGGTTCTCTGTGACTTCTCTGCCACAAAGTATTCGAATTGTTTACAAAGCCAAATTTGCCTCAGCCATAAAAAAAAGAATGAAATCTTGCCATTTGCAACAACGTGGATGGATCTAGAGGGTATAATGCTAAGTGAAATCAGTCAGAGAGAAAAATACCTTACAATTTCACTCATATGTGGAATTTAAAAAACAAAACAAACGAACAAAGAAGAAAAGAGACAAACCAAGAAACAGACTCTTAACTATAGAAACCAAACTTGTGGTTGCCAGAGGGGAGGTGGGTGGGAGGATGGATGAAATAGGTGAAGGAAATTAAGAGCACACTTATCATGATGAGCACTGAGTAATGTATAGAACTGCTGAATCACTATATTATACACCTGAAACTAATGTAACACTGTACATTAATTATACTAACATTTAAAAATTATTTAATGAATTAACTTAAAGAATGCACCGAGGATGAGTGGAGGTTTAAGTATGTTAAAGTTGAACATATAGAATGAGTACCTCTGGGGGTATGGGAGAGGGTTTTAAGTGGTATTCCAATGGATATAAATCTTTGTTTAAATGTATCTTAGTAGAAGGTTAAAACAATGATAGTGATCTAAAAGCTTTCTTTTAAAATAAAAATAATACATATATAGCCAAACTTGCAGTTAACTTTCTGAGTCTTAGGGAATTCTAATTTTCGATCTTTAAAGATCTTTAATCACAACAACTGAAAAAATTGAAGTATTTATCAAAATGTCACAATTTTCAAATATGAGGGGAAATGACTATTCAGGCAATCACGCTTGCTGACCTCTAGGTCCTAAGTCCACAGGAAAGCCAGGAAGCTTGACACTCAGAAGCTGACAGTGATTTGGTGATAACAGACTACTACTGTGGCGGGCTGGTTCACATTTCTGAAACAGCAGTTGCTGAAAGTTGCTCCAAAAATATCCAGTTTGGTCCTTCCTAAGCCTAAGACATAATATTATATTTCCTGACCACTTTTCAGCCTTGTTCTACCCTCTTCTCCTTCTGCCCCAAAGTGGGCAAGCTTGTAAGAAAGACTGAGTACTCCCTCCTTTGGTGCTAGTGAGAGATTCATACCATACAAGCTGGTTCCTATACATGGGAAACTTCCTCCCCGCCCCACTCCCTAGCTACCACAAAACTGACAAGTCAGTCTTCTGTTCCTGCTCTCTCAAGATATTTTGGGACCTATTTCAGAGCTACCCTGCTCCATCCAGAAAGCCTCATTATGTGAGTGATACATCTTTTCATACCCTCTTGGTTTGTGGAGGGGGGTGAGGGAGGGAGAGAGGGAGGGAGAGGGGGGGAGGGAGAGAGAGGGAGAGAGAGGGAGAGAGAGGGAGAGAGAGGGAGAGAGAGGGAGAGAGAGGGAGAGGGAGAGAGAGGGAGAGAGAGAGAGAGAGAGAGAGAGAGAAAGAGAGAGATCTGCATCCTAATCAAGTTTTGGGTGGGAATCCATCCTGTATCTGCGTAGTCAACAGTATTCCACTACTGTTGAGTCCCTGCTGCACTGCAAAGTAAAGTGCAAACTCGTCACACATCCCATAGGGCTTTTCATCATCTTTCCCCATCCCACCTCTCTAGCTTCCTCTCCCCATTTCTTCCTCTCCACAGAAACCTAATGCTTCTGCCTCTGCTTATCTATTCCCAGAATATTCCATGCTCTGTCATCATCTCTGATCGTATATCTGATTTACCTTTGCCTGGAATGTCCTTCCTACTTCCACTTCTCCCTTCCTTTCCCAATTTCCAAGCCACCTTCTTTCTCTTTGATATCTAGAAAATGTTTTCCCCACCCCCTAAGACCAAGTAAAATGTGATACCCTCCTAAAGTCTCCACTAACTTCACTAGGCAGAGACTTTCTCTTCTTTTCCTGGTCTATGATGACATTTAAATCACCGTTCTTGCCTGCTTCTAGGTCTCTCTTCCCCTGCAACTCTGAACCTTTTGATGTTGGAGATCTTCCCTTCCTCATCTAATATGATTTGTCTCTAGCACACTCTTATGAATATAATCAGTGATAATGTTAACTGAGTATTCTTTTTTAAATAGAGTGAAAACCTTATTAAGGATGAAAGGATGTTGGTAAACACAATATTATGAACTCTTTGAGATAGAGCAAGAATAAGAATTTTTCTATATTTGCTTCTAGTGTTATATGCAAATGAACGTTAAGAAATTGTTGCATAAGCTAATGAAATAAGTGCAAAGTAGTTAAAATCTAGCCGCTAAAGACCTGTATTTTAGGGAAGTAGCAAGGTGAGATAAGTTATTTATCATTTCCAGATCATAAACATTTCATCACTACTGAGCTAGATTCCTTGAGACCTAAATGATGCTTCTCTGTTAAATTTAATAGCCACAGAAAAAGCAATGTGACCTCTATGGCTCAATAATCACGAGATAATTAGTTAACAGAAATGAAAATGACTCATGTGCCTCATTCTCCCCTCCATAAAAACAAATTTGGAAACTGTGTTTTTTGTTTTGACCAGTGTGCTTATAGAAGAGTTAAGAAAAACTTCTCACCATCTGACTGCAAATATCCCCATCCTCCCTTGAGATCACTTTAAGTTCATAGTTGCTAAATTCATCTAAGAACATGGCTTTTGTAACATTTTATCAAGAACCTAGGTAACAACCTAGAGGATAAGCTTAGCCTGACAAGAGGAATAGTTAGTACATTGCATCACATTTCATCCAGTCACACAGCAAATATTAATTGAGCATCTACTATATATCTCTCTCATAGGACTCAATCCATTGTGCCCTGTTCTTCTCTTTACATCTCTTTTTATCTACCCCTGCAAGTCTTGGAGCTTCTGAGGGCAGGAATTATATAGTATTTTCATGTAATACCCACTACTATGTACTGGGTTGGCACATGGGTCCAGTGCTGAAGGAAGTTGGTCCTCATCACCTTGTGGAACTCGCTAATACCTAAAGACTGGGAATTCTGAAAGCAATGAGATAATACAAATATAAACTTCTATACTGAGGGTCACAAAATCAACAACCTAAACACATATAGGAGAAAGAACCAACTTGCAAGTATTTCATCTGAAAAGATATGAGCAAATGTTTTCTCGGTCCAAAGTCTTAGTGAGATGTACTCATAGGTTTATGCAGTTGTTAAGGTAAATAGGAACAGTCACATCCCTGACTGTTGTCACAGCTTCTATAAATGACCCATTGTTAGGGCTCCAGGAAGACTGATGCCATGATAAATGCATGGCCTCCAACCTTCACCAAGTTCTTAGGCCTGCATGGCAATCATGGCAATCTACCAACATGTTCCCAAACTGGTTCCTTGGCTCATTCCACTAGTACCATTTTTTAGCTTTTCACTCCCTTCAAACCATGTTCTCACCTGTGTTTCCTATCTCATCCTAACAGATGTTGTCGGTGCCTCCAAATAACACCACAACCCCCAGCATCTCAGGTTGTCCCAGCTTCACCCTACTGCAAGCACCTGCCATTGTCAACCGGAAGCCTCACTCTCAGTTGGCTTGGGGAAGACTGGAAGTTCAGGGAAAGGAATGCCCCCTGAGAACAGTTGTTAGCCAATGGCACATGGGAGCAGAGGATAAATATTTCAGTTCTCTTGCCCCTAAGATGGGATAATTCTGATGCATGTTCTGCACTGTTTCCCAGCATTTCCCAGCAGGATTAAGTCCCAGTTGCCCAGGGCGGGAACTTGTTCCATAACACACACTTTATCAGCTTACTTCTCATCCCTCTCTCACTTCCTTAATTACCCTAATGGTTATTCTTGGAATTAACTTTCACATAAACTACTTGCACATGAACCCTGTCTCAGGGTCAGCCTCTGGGAGTACAAAGCTGAGATGCTCCCTTTCAGCAAAAACACTTATCTCCTACTCCACAGGGAAAACAGAGACCCTGTCCCAATCCCAGGCAGGGGTGGTCTTATGACCCTGGTACCACAGTTACAAACTTAACTAAACCTATACTCATCCTTGCCTCCCACCTTTCAACTTCAGTAGAAGAGGTGTCTGTTCTTTTACTTAACATTAATCCCCTGGTATGTTATCTACATTCGTTAGACGTAGAGCTTTAAAAAAAAAAAAGCCATTTTATTTTGAAGTAATTTCAGATTTACAGCATTTTTTTTAAAAGTACAAATAACCACCGTGTACCTTTCAACAAGGTCTCCTAAATACTAACGGTATACTGTGTTTACATCATCATTCTCTTGCTGAATTTCTTTTTAAATTGTGATGGACCTTTTTTAAAAATATCCAATACGTCAAGGACTAATCTTGTTTATGTTGTTTTCTCTTAAGATTTTATTCATATATTTGACAGAGAGAGAGAGAGAGATCACAAGTAAGCATAGCTGCAGACAGAGCTGCAGACAGGGGGAGAGAGAAGCAGGCTCCCTGCTGAGCAGAGAGCCCGATGCGGGGCTCGATCCCAGGACCCCAGGAACATGACCTGAGCCGAAGGCAGACACTTAACCGACTGAGCCACCCAGGCACCCCTTGGTTACATTTTTGTAAAACATAATAAAAGTGAATCGGAAAAGCAACCATGACCAAAGAAGGATAAACAAGATACAAGCGCCTAGTTTTTAAATATTTAGGTTCACTAGGTATCAAATAACAGCCAAATAGCTCTAACAATTTCTAAATGTTTATTTTTCATTTCCATATTTATCATGTCCCAGACCAGGAACTCACAATTTACAGACTGGCACGGATCCACCAACCACAATGTGTAGCATTACTGCCGTGAATATCCATTGTCAGAGTTCGCACTCCCCAACCCTGACATTTCAACCTCCCCTTCGACCACAATAGCCCTTTCTTTCATGACCATGCTTGAATATTTTCCTTCTTAAAACAACAACGTTGACAGCCCACAGTCCCATCTCTGGGTACCATCTTATCTTCTTATCCTTATGAACAAAGCTTTTCACTTCCTATTATTGCCTCTTCTACTCATTCCTTGGTGCCTTATAAATCTACTCTGTCTCCGTCAGTTCAGGAAACTGTTTTTGCAACAAATCCAGTGACCTTCTCGTTGCTAAGTCCATGAAATACATGGGCCACATTTCAGTTCTTACCTCATTAGACTTCTCTCCAGCTTGCGAGATGTGGGCCATGCCCTCTCCTTCCTCCACCTTTCTTCTCCCTTGTTTTTGGGGGCTAGGACCCTCTTTTGGGTTTCCTCCTACCTACAGGCCTTCTCGGTTTCCTTTCAAGGATTCTGTCCCCCACAGACTTCTATTTTCATTCTGTAATCTCTCTTCTTGAGTGAACACTTCCATTCACGTTTCAGCAAACATCTTTTACTGATGATTTCAAAATCTCCATCTGAAGCCCAAACAGTTGTTTGTCCTACAGGTTGGCCCAAACTAACCTCATTCTAACTGCCACCCACTGAAGTCACTTTATTCAGTTTTGTTAACTTTTGTAATTTTCGGGTTTTGTGTCTGTGAAATGGGAATAATGTCTGACTGAGAGGACTCTTGGGCAGATCAAATGATGCAACGCAGGGGGGAGTACTGAAGCAGTGCCTGACCACAGTAAGTGCTCAATAAACAGCAGACAGGATTATCAGCTACTTCCTCCAGGATTTGCTTCTCATATTAGTCCTTTATGATATTGAATGTGGCTAATGTCTTATCAGATTGTTCTTCCCCTCTCCCTTTCATCCTTCAGTGCCTGCTGCTAGGTGCTATGTTAGGTGCAAGGGATAAAACACTGACTAAGACCATCCCAACCCTAAGTTTATAATCCAGTGGGTAATACAGATGTTAAATAATTCACTACAGCATAGGAGCTTAGGGATCACCTTTAACTTTTCTCTCTCCCTTATCCTTATCCCCTAATCTGACCTCCATCAGTGATGAAATCCTTTCTATTTTTTCTCACTATCGCTAAAAGTCCATTCCTTCCTCGAGCTTTGCACAGTCCAATACAGTAGTCATTAGCCATATGTGGCCATTTAGATTTAAATTAATGAAAATAAAAATGCAGTTCCTTAGTCTCACTGGTCATAGTTCAAGAACTCAGGAGAAACATATAACCAGGGGCTACTGTATCAGAGTAGCTCTAGACATCACCATCATTGTCTATTGCCATCTATTGGACAGCTCTATTCTAGCTTCAATGCCCTAAAGCAGATCCTTATCATTTATTTCCTAGATTACTAAAAGGGCCTAGGTATTAGCCTTTCAGCCATTAATCATATCTCCTCAATCTAAGTTCCGCTGGTTTCCCAGAATGACTGCCAGAATGCAAATATAACCATGTTACTCTTCTGTTGACAAGTCTTTAATACTCCTCCACTGTATTTTTTTATACCCTAACAATAGCCTACATTATGTGGCCCTAGCCTAACTCTCAGCCTTATTCTTTTGCAGTTCACTCTACAGCAGCATATGCTCAAGTCATGGTGATCTAGAATAGCTAAAACAATTTTAGAGGGAAGAACAAGTTGGAGGGCGTACATTACCTGAATTTAAGTCTCATTATAAGGCTAGAGTGATAAAGACAGTGTAGTATTGATGAGATGGTAGACACATCAATGGAACAGAATTAAAGGCCCAGAAATAGACCCAAAATATATGGTCTGTTGATTGTCAATAAAGTCACCAAGAAAATTCAGTGGAGAAAGGATAATTTTTTCAACAGTGCTTACACAACTGGGTATCCATATGGAAAAAAAAATAACTGCTACTCCCTCTCCTTGTGCACTGTCAAATAAATAAAATCTATTAAAAAATAGATTTAATAAATAAACCTCAGGCCTTACCTATAATAAATCTTACCAGATTACAGTGCATATGTATACATGTGTCATATACAATGTGATCTAAATACATATACATTTATTCTATAATTGTAATGTTAATTATAGTATGTATTTATGAATTATTTTTTATTATGTTAGTCACCATACAGTACATCATTAGCTTTTGATGTATTTATGAATAATTTTATATTGATATTAATATAATATGTAATAATATATCACTTTAGATCATATTACATATGAATAATGTATTGTGATTCCTATGTAATATCATGTGTATAATAATATATGATGCATATATATGATATGCAATAAATTAGAAATGGATCACAGATGGAAATGTGAAAGCTAAAACTACAAAACTTCTAGAAGAAAACATAGAAGAAAATTTTTGCAATGCCAGTTTAGGGAAAGATTTCTTAGATAAGACACCAAAAACATAAGCCATTAAAAAAATGGATAAATTGAACTTTATCAAAATTAAAAACTTTTGCTCATCAAAGACACCATTAAGAAAATTAAAAGGTAAGCCTAAAGGATGAGAGAAAATACAATACATACATATGAAGAAGAACTTAGATCTAGAATATACAAAGATATGTTATGCCTCAAAAAATCAGAAAACCACCCAATTAAAAATGGGCAAAAGACTTGAACTAGAACTCTATAAAAAAGATATATAACTGGCCAGTAAGCACATGAAAACATATCTAACATCTTTAAAATATGCCCAGCATTTTCAGGAAATGCAAATTAAACTACGATGAGATACCCCTACATGATCACTAGGAGGACTGCGATGAAAAGTCAACAGCAACAACAACAACATCATGTGTTGGAAACACTGGAACGGTTATACACCGCTAGGGAGAAAGTGAAATAGTAAAACCACTTTGGAAAACTTCTGTCAGCTTCTTAAAAAGTTAGTCACTTAACATACTGCCCACTCCTAGGTATTTTCCCAAGAGAAATGAAAATACATGAACCCAAAAAGACCTGTACATGAATGCACATGCCAATTTTAGTCATAATTGTCCCCAAGTGAAAACAATGCGATGTCTGTCAACAGGTGAATGAATAAACATGTGGAATATCCATATAATGAAATACTACTCAGTGATAAAAAGGAACAGATTACTGATTCACACAGCAATATGAATAAATCTCAAAATCTTTTTGCTGAGTGAAAGAAGCCAGACACAGAATTGTACATGTTGTAGGAGTCCATCTGTATAAAACTTTAGAAAAGGCAAATTAATCCACAGAACCTTAAAGTAGATCATCATTGTCCTGGGGCCAGGGGTGGAGGGAGGGACAGGCTGCAAGGGGTCCTAGGAAATCGGAAATATTCTGCAAATTCACTGTGGCAGGGGTTTCATGGGTGTATACATGGATCAAAACTTTCTGAATTGCCTTATATTGAGGTCCTAGTCCCTCATACGATGGCATTTGGAGATGGGCCTTTGGGAGGTAATTAGAGTTCGATGAGGTCATAAAGGTGGGGTCTTCATGATGGGATGGATTAGCACCCTTATAAAAAGATACAACAAAGAACTTGCTTGCTCTCTTCCTCTCTGCCAAGTGAGGGCACGGGATAAGGCAGCCATCTGCAAGTTTTTACCAGAACTGACTGTGCTGGCACCTTGATCTCAGACTTCCAACCTCCAGAACTATGAAAAATAACTTTCTGCTGTGTAACCCACCCAAGTCTGTGGTATTTTGCTATGGCAGCCTGAGCTAATGTATCATGCGTAATCAGTGAAATGCAAACTGAAATGACT
The DNA here is from genome assembly GCF_023065955.2 of Ursus arctos. Classification (NCBI taxonomy): domain Eukaryota; kingdom Metazoa; phylum Chordata; class Mammalia; order Carnivora; family Ursidae; genus Ursus; species Ursus arctos. The sequence continues at coordinate 31,861,528 of NC_079873.1, read as the reverse complement.
CTGAAGTACCAGTGCATACCCATCAGACTGGTAAACATTCATTCATTCATTTATTCATTTTGGTGTTTGAGATAGGTATACCTTGTATACTGATTTTATTATGTTATGTTAGTCACCATACAGTACATCATTAGCTTTTGATGCAGTGTTCCATGCTTCATTGTTTGCATATAACACCCAGCGCTCCATGCAATACGTGCCCTCCTTAATACCCATCAGTGGGCTAACCCATCCCCTCACCCCCTCTTTCTCTCTAAAACCCTCAGATGTTTCCCAGAATCCATAGTCTCTCATGGTTTGTCTCCCCCTCTGATTTCCCCCCTTCATTTTTCCCTTCCATCTCCTCATGTCCTCCATGTTATTCCTTACGTTCCACAAACTGGTATACATTTAAAAGGTTTTGTAAAGATGGTAACAAACTCCTAAAGAGCAATTGGACAGCATCTTTAAATGCTGAAGATTTTCATCCCCCAGGACTCAGGAATTTAACTCTTGTAATCAATTATCTAAGAAACTCCTGCACACAGGCACAAGATCCATGCAAAAAAAAATATGCTGCAAACTTTTTTGATGTGACAAAATATCTGAAACAACATAGTGTTCTTCAAAAATAGTGATTAAACAGTGCTATGTTTGTATCATGAAATTTTATGCAGCAATAAAAAGAAACTCTTTAAACCCTTCCCCATCAGTGGAGAACCCTCACCAGAGGCCAGGGACAACAGCGTTCGCTTACTTCTCATTTCTTCAGATTTTTCCTCAGGGTCAAATATTGTTAAGAAAGTGTGTGGGAAAGGTTTTCACACAGAATCAAAGGAATTTCATTTTGATTATGGCCTGTCCTACCTAATTTCTTGGCCACAAATAATTTGTTAAATTATTCTGTATCCATGGCCTTATAGTGACAAGATTTTCTGTTATCTACGAGTGATGAAAAAAAGTCGTGAAGCCTGCTCAAACTTCGTTTTGGACAAGGAAAAAAACTACCAGCATACGTTGCTTTATTACACTTCACTTTATTGCACTTTGCAGATAATGTGTTTTCACAAATGGAAGGCTTTTGGCCACCCTACGTCTGTTAATTCTCACAATATTTCAAACTTTTTCACCATTATTATATTTGTTATAGTGAACTGTGATCAGTGATCTCTGAGGTTACTATTGTAACTGTTTTGGGGTGCTACAAACTGTTTCCACATAAGGTGGCAAACTTAGTCAATAAATGTTGTGTGTGTCCTTACTGCTCCATTGGCCACTTTCCCATCTCTTTCCCTCTCTTTAAGCCTCCTTATTCCCTGACACACAACAATATTGAAATTAGGCCAATTAATAATCCAACAATGGCCTCTAAGTGCTCAAATGAAAGGAATAATTGCATGTCTCTTAGTTTAAATAAAAAACTAGACATAATTATATGTTTAGTGAGGAAGGCATGTCAAAAACCAAGATCGGCTGAAAGCTAGGCCTCTGTGCCAAACAGTTAACCAACCCGTGAATGCAAAGGAAGAGTTCTTGAAGGAAATTAAAAGTGCTCCTCCAGTGAACACACAAATAAGAAAGTGAAACAGCCTTCTTGCTGATAATGGACAAAATTTCAGTGGTTTGGACAAAAGATCAAACCAGCCACAACATTCACTTAAACCAAAGCCTAATCCAGAGAAATCCCCAACCCTCTTCAGTTCTATGAAGGCTGAGAGAGATGAGAAGGCTGCAGAAGGAAAGTGTGAAGCTGGCAGAGGTTGGTTCATGAGTTTAAGGAAAGAAGTCTTCTCCACAGCATCAAAGTACAAGGTGAAGCAGCAAGTGCTGATGGAGAAGCTGCAGCAGGGTATCCAGAAGACCTAGCTAAGACAATCATTGAAGGTAGCTACACTGAACCACAGATTTTCAGTGTAGACGAAATTGGACTTCCATAGCTAGAGCGCAGAAGTCAATGCCTGGCTTCAAAGCTTTCAAAGACAGGCTGATTCTCCTGTTAGGGGCTAATGCAGCTGGTGACTTGAAGCTGAAGCCAGTACTCATTTACCACACCAAATATCCTAGCACTTACGAATTATGCTTAATCTACTCTGCCTTTGCTCTATAAATGGGACAAAGCCTGGATGACAGGACGTTTACACATGGTTTACTCAATATGGTAAGCCCACTGATGGGACCTACCGCTCAGAAAAAAAGATTCCTTCCATTGACAATGCACCAGGTCACCCAAGAGCTCTGATGGAGATGGACAACAAGATCAATGTTTCTATGCCAGATAACACCACGCCCATTCTGCAGCCCATGGATCAAGGAGTAATTCTGACTTTCAAGTCTTATTATTTAAGAAATACATTTTATAAGGCTATAGCTGCCATAGATAGTGAATCCTCTGATGGATGTGGGCAAAGTAAATTGAAAACCTCTGAAAAGGATTCACCATTCTAGATGCCATGAAGAACATCTATGATTCATGGAAAAAAAGGTAAAAACATCAGCATGAACAGGAGTTTGGAAAAAGTTGATTCCAATCCACATGGATGAGTTGAAGGGGTTCAAGCCTTCAGTGGAGGAAGTAACTGCAGATGTGGTGCAAACAGCTAGAGAACCAGTATTAGAAGTGGAGCCTGAAGATGGGACTGAATTGCTGCCATCTCTTGATGAAAATTTTAGTGGATGAGGAGTTGCTTTGCATGGATAAGCAAAGAAAATGGTTTCTTGAGATGGAATCTACTGCTGAAGATGCTGTGAAGATTGTTAAAATGCCAACCGAGGACTCAGAATATTCCATAAACTTAGTTGATAGAGCAGCCTGAGTGTTTGAGAGGATTCACTCCAATTTGAAAGAAGTTCTGTAGACGAAACACTATCAGACAGCATCACTTGCCACAGAGAAATCATCCATGAAGGGAAGAGTCAATCGATGCAGCATTCATTTTTGTCTTATTTTCAGAAATTGCCACAGCCGCCCCCACCTCCAGCCACCACCACCCTGAGCAGTCAGCAGCCATCAACACTGAGGCAAGAGCCTCCATCTGCAAAAAGCTCAGACAATGGTAAGCATTTTCTAGCAATAAAGCACTTTTTAAATTAAGACGTATACATTGTTTTCTTAGACAGAACACTACTGCACACTTGATAGACTATGGTACGGTGTAAACCTAACTTCTATATGCACTGGGAAAACAAAAAATTCATTTGACCTACTTTATTGTGATACCCGCTTTACCGTGGTGTTCTAGAACTGAACTTCCAATATCTCTGAGCTATGCCTATCTTCCACTGAGTTTAGTGGGATGGTGATAGAGAAAAATAATTTGCTTTAATGATTACAATCTATGAGTCCCATTTTATCAATGTCCTCATTACTGATATATTTTCAATCCAAGGCTTACAAAAATATAAAGGGTAATACTGTATTATTTTTCTAGTTAAAGTCCTATGATGGTTGAGTGAGTTTGGTTTACTATTTTTCAAGAGATTGCACACTACAATGTGAATATACGTAACATTACCAAACCACACACTTAAAAACAGTTAACATGGTAAATTTTATGGTATGTGCTTTTTCCCACAATTTAAAAAAACATGCGCATTATGTTATACATAAATTATACATTAAGTGGATTTTTAAAAATCTTATGAATTGAAAACTTTAAATGGATAGTTTATTGAACATAAATAATACCTCAGTAAAGTTAAAAAACATTAAATTCAGAAGTCATATTGAATCCCTTGTAATTGCTCACATGTGTCATATTCTCTCATGCCTCGGTGTCCTCATACATAGTCTTCCTTCTCTTAGGATGTGCCCTGCCCCCCACCCCCAACCCCCAACCATCCAGCTTTGCCTGGCTAACTCTTCTTCTTTTAAAATTAGTTCTAGGGGTGCCTGAGGGGCTCAGTCAGTTAAGCATCTGCTTTCAGCTCAGGTCATGATCCCAGGGTCCTGGGATCAAGCCCCACATCGGGTTCCTTGCTCAGCAGGGAGTCTGATTCTCCTTCTCCCTCTGCTCCTCCAGCCTATTCATGCTCTCTCGTTCTCTCCCTCTCTCTCTCTAGCCAATAAATAAATAAATTCTTTTAAAAAATAAGATAAAATTAGTTCTAATGGCTTTTGACTCTGGAAAACATTTTCTCAACCAAATGTGAGCCAGCTGCCCTCCTAATTGTTCCCATAGCATTCTATGTTGAACCCAATCAAGAGACGGAGAAAGAAGATCATAAAATGATCCTGTTCCCTGTGTCAAGGTCAGACTGGTGAGTTCCCTCCAGAGTCCCAATAGCGTGGCTACTGAGAGATCTCCTAGGGTATCAGTCATCACTCTGGTAAAAATATCTCAAGGATTTCATCCTTAGCCCAGGCTCAGAAACGTGATCCCTGTCAGCACCCTAAAAGTAGATCAGGAGACTATTGACATTAAACAAGTTCACAAGACATAATAAGGAAAAAACTATCCCAGGAGCCAAAATACTGCAAATCCAGACAACCAGCAGGTTTTCTTCCCTTGCAGGCCAAAAACTGTCTTCAATTCACACTCAGGACAGGGCAAAAAGCATTTATTTGCTCAATTAGAAAATTCTATGTTGCTTTAGCAACAGAAGTGGGACCCATAAGTAGAAATCACAGGTATTAGATGTATGCACATTATTACCGATGACAGTAATTCAAAAACGGGATGGACTATCTCAAATATTATACACATTTCCGGTCACTGGAATGGCTGGAAATAGTTGATTGAACCTCTGCCATGAAATGGCAGATGATGTCAACCATGCCAATGTAAAAGGGACTTAAGGTCATTAAAGTTCCAAGTTTCAGACTCTATGATTTTTCCCATCTCACATCCTAGCACATAGACGTTCGTGAGATGCTATATGTTAATCCATGGTACAAAATAGCATTTTTTTCCATTGATTGATATTTCTGTGCTTTCTCTCAGCTGTTGCAACCTGTTTCATCTGTAAAATACCTTTCTTGAAAAATTGGGGGAAGTTAAATAAGATAATACCTATCAAGCATGTATTTTATATTAAATATTTAATAATTATTAATTCCCTTACTGCTCAGTTTATACATGGAAGACAACTGATGAGTAGAACATCCAGATATCATTTCAAGTACTTCTCACTCTGGTTTCACAAACTCCCAAAGACCAAGAGCCCGTTGAGGTTGGGTCGATGTTATTCATCTTTGAATATCTAATGCCACACTCAGTGCCAAGAACTTACTGGCTCTCAATACTGTTTGCTAAATAATTAAGTGACCCAGGAGATCTTGGTTGGGTGCCTTTCCCCAAAAGATCTGGATGGTTCTTCAACTCGAGCAGCTCATTTTTTCCATTGGGTAGTTCAACAATAGCCACAAGAAAAACAAAAGCCAGCCAGGAGGCCATTTGAAGAATCTGGCTAGTGAAAACAGTTATACTGTCAAAGTGGATCCTACCAAGCTCAAGGGAAGTAGGGAGAAGGAAGAAATAGATTAAATTCAGGAAAGGGGGCAAAGTCATTCTCTGTAATCACCAAACAACCACACATCTGTGAAGCATTAGTCACCTGTAAAAATACTATGAGTCATGCTATCCTTTATGACAGCATGTAAAGGGTTGTATTTTATGGAGTTGAAGCTCAACCTGACATATTTACAGTACAACCCCACATCACATCCTCTCCAGTTACTGAGACCACGCCTAGAGTTCAGTTTGAGATAGGAAAGACAACGTCGATGAAGTGAAAGTAATATAAAATGTCAGAAGAGATCAAAAGAGATAATGCATCTGAAAACGTTCCCAAAACTAGATACGTTATTTAAAGCTAAAATGATATTCTTTTTACCCGAGCCCATCAAGACACAGGACTGCATGGTGCAGATTCACACTTGTTTCACGTATTTGTTCAAGAAATAATAATGATGATGAAGAGCTAATTTGATGGATGACATTGATAAGTGATACTCCTTAATTATAAGCCATTACAACTCCATACAAAGTTAAATACAAAATTTTTTAAAGATGATGTCTATTTTCTAGCATATATACTTGATATGAAAAGAACTATAATAGAAGTCATTGCAATTCATATTTAGATATATCTAATAAAGAAATATAGAGGCTTTTGTTGTTATTCATGTGATAGGACTTAAAATTAGGCAGACTGTCAGCATATCAGTTCTAGTATGGAAATCAAAGACATATCAATCAATCAAGAAGCAATTTATGGAGCATTTATAATGGCTCCTTCATCCTGGGGTCTCTGGGAAGTTTAAAGAACTATAGGCTATAGAGCTAACTTTCAGTAGTTTATATTAAGAGTTCAGAATAATACTGTATTGCTTTCACTTTATTAATGTCTTTCCTATCTCAAACTGAAAAAAACAGTGCACATAAGTGCCAAATTGTATTATTGGGAAAGACAGGAAGAATTCAAAGTATTTTGTCTGGGAAGGTGAAACACCCGTTCTCACCATTCAACAAATTAGAATTCTTTAGGATTAGGCCACACAAACTGTTCTGGGTAAGAAAGACTGCAGTCTAGAGGTTAAAAGTATGGCCCTTCCGCCTGACTGCCTAGGTTTGATTCTCAATTAGCTTATTATCTATGTGTCCTCGGCCTTATTAAACTCTTGATGACTCAGTTTCTTCACCCGTAAAATGGAGATGACACTCCATGCCTCTGAGTTATAATGAGTTAGTATTTGCGAAGAATTTACAACACTGCCTGCTCCATAATATCAGATATGTGGTTTTTTACGTAAGAGAGGGAAAAAAGCATTAGACTCTGATCTTTTTTTCTTAATTCTTTAAAGATTTTATTTACCCATTTCAGACAGAGAGAATGAGAGAGCACAAGCGAGGTTAGGGGCAGAAGGAGAGGAAGAGGGAGAGGGAGGAGCAGACTTTCTGCTGAGCGAAGAGCCCGACGTGGGGCTCAATCCCAGGACCCTGAGATCATGACCTGAGCCGAAGGCAGATGCCCAACCAACTGGGCCACCCAGGCGCCCCTAGGCTCTGATTATCTAAATAAGAAGTTCAATTATTCCAACCAAGTAACAAAGTTATAAGACAAATATAGTCAAACTGACAAATCACAGAGCTGAAGAGAATTTACTTCAATAAGGGAATAGAATTGTTGAACTTGTTACAATGACCTACATAGATGATAAAGTACAAAAAGTGATTATGGCACAGTGGAGAATATTCAGACACCGGAATGAGAAGGCTCAGGTTTTGAATCCTATCTCTACCACTTATTATCTAGGTAAGCGTGCATGAGTTACTTCTCTGTTTTAGTTTATTAAAATAAGAAAAAGTACAGATCCTATATTGTAGGGTTGTTGTACATATTAAATGAGTTAATATTTTTAAAGTACTTAGAACAATGCCCAGCATTTTTACAGTTACTATTTTTTAAATTATAGGTTCTATGACCAGATACTTACTAGGGTAGTGTAAAGATTAGAAATCAGCTTAGCAAGTATAAATAAAATTAAAATATCATAGATAATATTTACATTATATCTACCCATCAAATTGCTAAGCTAAACCACAAAAGTGTCATGCAATTATTGGAGTGATCACTGCCATTAATATTTGTGGGATCCTAAAGATACCAGAGTGACTCTCCTGGTTTAATCCAAGCTTGGCTCCTTTTCTGCTCCATAATCATGATGGATCCTTTTATTTTTTTAATAATATTTTTGTATTATATTATGTTAGTCACCATACAGTACATCCCTAGCTTTTGATGTAAAGTTCCATGATTCATTATTTGCGTATAACACCCAGTGCACCATGCAATACGTGCCCTCCTTAATACCCATCACCGGCCTATCCCATTCCCCCACCCCCCCTCCCCTCTGAAGCCCTCAGTTTGTTTCCCAGAGTCCATAGTCTCTCATGGTTCATTCCCCCTTCTGTTTACCTCCCTTTCTTCTTCCCTTTCTTCTCCTACCAATCTTCCTACTTCTTATGTTCCATAAATGAGTGAAACCATATGATAATTGTCTTTCTTTGCTTGACTTATTTCATTTAGCATTATCTCCTCCAGTCCCGTCCATGTTGCAGCAAACGTTGAGAAATTGTTCTTTTTGCTGGCTGAGTAATATTCCATTTTATATATGGACCACATCTTCTTAATCCAGTCATCTGTTGAAGGGCATCTCGGCTCCTTCCACGATTTAGCTATTGTGGACAATGGTGCTATGAACACTGGGGTGCATATGGCCCTTCTCTTCACTACGTCTGTATCTTTGGGGTAAATACCCAGTAGTGCAATGGCTGGATCATAGGGTAGCTCAATTTTTAACTTTTTAAGGCACCTCCACACAGTTTTCCAAGTGGTTGGTGGGAATGATGGATCCTTTTAAAAACATACACAAAGGCATGCTGCTTCCCTGGTTAAATCCATCCAGTGACTCCTCATCTCTCACTCCCCAAACCCAGCCCATCCCAAATAGCAAATTAAATATTCCTTACAATCATATACAGTAATCTGAGAATTCTTTTAATTTTCTCTATCTTGTTATACTTCCAGTGCTGTTTTTCTGCCCTTAATCTGACTCTGCCAATCAGTCTTTCTGAGCCCCACACGTGTTTGCTTTCCCTAGAATCCTCCTCCTCTGCAGTCCTAGACTAGGTCAGGTCTCCATTAACACAGAATACCTTGTACTTCTCTTTTCTTAATATTTATCATACTTGCAGTTAATAGTTTAGCATCTTTCTTCCTACTAGTATATAAAATGTGTGCCGATAGGAACTGTTTTTTTAATTTAAATTTTGTTTAGTTAACATGCAGTACAATATTGGTTTCAGGAGTAGAATTTGTTTTGTTTTGTTCAATGTTGATTTCCCAAACTTAACATCATTCCAGGCATATCAGAAGCAATCAATAAATATTTATTGAAGTATGGAAGGGAAGTAGAAAAACAACCTATTAAGGCACTAGTCACATATTCCCTTACCTAACCCTATCTCCTAGTTGATCCTACACCCTCAACACACATTTCACCATTATCACCAAACTTGGAAAATCACATCTTTTTTGTTGTGCCTATGACCCAAACTCTCTGCTCCTTATCAACTGTACCAACGGGCAAAAACCACAAAGCCGTGACTTTTGGTCTCCCTAACTAACTGTGTAAGATAACAGACAGATCCCTTCCTCCCCTGGCCCTCAAAGTCCTCATCTATACCATGAGGGAATATGATACTGGATGATATTTGTGCTCTAGCATTCAGAAATTGTGTCAAACACTCATCTCTGCAGCACCCCATTTTGTGACAGTTTACCCTAGTAAACAATGGTGTGCCAAAGGCAGCTTTTATGGGTTCACTGGAGTCAACTCTGTACATCCCTTCTCAACCTTGAGTTCAGTGACATCATATTGGTAGCTTGGAATCAGGCAGAGCAGGAACGCATATTACCACAGTAATCAACAAAAGCTATAAATGAGGGAGTTTATAGGGGGATCTGGTTGTTAAACATTTACCAGGACACCACTGCCTGTAAACTCCAGCTGCTACCATGGAACAGGGACCAGCCCTAGATTAAAAATTAGTACTAGTGGTATATGGAGCAAGAAGTATTGATGTGGATAGTCTAGAAGGGGATATGGAACACTAAAAAGAGGGGAAAACAACAGGTTTTGGGTGGTGTATTTTAGTCTAGGATGACCTCAAGGCAGACTCTGAGACATGGCTTTGAGTGAAATTGGGAGGTGATCCCGGGGAACACCAGTGGTGAGTCAGAAAAGGGAAGAAACCCAGCGCAAGGTACATTAATGAGCTGCTTTCGGCTATGGGCAACTGGGGCTCAGTTCCACTGGAGACATAGAGGAGACTGCGTAGAACATGTCTCAGAATTGTTTCAACGGAAAGTGAGGGAGCTGAGGTATTTATCCACAAACTCCTACCGAGCATTGGTTGAGCTGCTTCTGCGGGCTTTACATCCGTAGAATTTTTTTTTTTTTTTTGGCTATCCCTATATTCCAAAGCACACATCTACAGCCAGGAAAAGCTCCCAGAGAATCACACACGCTTACAATAGGACACCTTTGGCCCGTACGGGAATAGTAAGTATTGAGGCGCTAGCGGTGAAGCATCAATAGTACCTGTGTCAGAAATTAACGGCACTGACTCAGCATTGGAGAAGACTTTTGATCAGGGACATTCAGCCTCAGATTGCTCTTTTCCAACAAAAAGCCAAGACGTATCATACCTCTGTACCATGCCACTAGACAGGAGACTGAGGTCACTCTCCAGTAACCCACTGCAGGCAATTTTAAAGGACAGTGAGCTTCACTACATTCGAACATTAACACGTTTGCATAAGGGAATGTTAAGAAAAACGTAGCTAGAACAATAAAATTACAGTTGGAAACACTCTGGAATCCAAGTTTGAACTCCAAGCAATTACAGTTAGAAAGAATGAGACTCCTCTAAAACTGACAGAAAATCCTTTACATGCAGAAATGAACAGTCCAGTGGCGGGGAGGTGTTCATAGCACAGCATTAATAGATGACTTAGAACCTAGATGACTAAAAGAGAAGAAAATTCTAAGGTGGACCAAAGAGACATTTCTCATTTTGTTGGTTTCACCCATTTCTACTACAGTATAATTGGGTGTTAATACTAGAACCACACTCTAATTTGTTAGATCTAAATTTTTCTCAAATTATGTAGTGCATACTATTTTGTTTATCTCACAACATGCGTTTGTGTTTTTCAAATTAATCCTCCAGTTATTATTATAAAATCTTAAAGGAACTCCTTCAAGTATTAACAAAACCTTTGGATCCAACCAACAACTGAGGTCTGGATTCTGATGTCCAGAGAAGAGATGAAGAACACTGTTATGAAATAGTTCTTGAACAAAACCTGTCCTGTTAATATGTTAACCCACAACTGAGAGAAGAACTAAGAATGGATGTGGGGCAGGTAATAGTGAACTGGATAATCTAAACATCAATCTGCTTTCATTCATAAAGAAGTTAAATACATAAGTTCTGTGGCAGCATTTCTCAAAATGTGGTTCAAAAACCCTTAGAGATCTCCAAGACCCTTTCGGTAAGTCCTTGAGGTCAAAACTATTTTCATAGTAATACCAAGATTTTATTTACCTTTTTTACCCTCACTTTCTCATGAGTGCACGGTGGAATTTTCCAGAGGCTACATGACCTGCGATGATGCCATCACTCTGACAACTAATGGAACATGTGTTTTTGTGTTCTTACGTTTAAAGGTTTCTCAGCTTTAATTTCTAATCTGGTAAATATTGATGGATAGAACCCACATAAACAAAAGCTCTTTGAGGTCCTCAATAATGTTTAACAGGTTCAAGGCCAAAATGTTTGAGAATCACTGTTCTATGGTATTCTTCAGCAGGAGTATTGATGTAAGGCATCTACTACAAATAAAGATTAGATAACTTTCGGAAACATTAGGAATGTATTTGAACTCAAAACATTTAGAAGGGCCTTTAGTTGTTATCTAATCATCGTTTCAGTAGGTGAGGAAAGTGGCATTCAGAGATATTTGTGTTCCAACTTACATAGATAGGTAATGAAAGGGCAGGATTAGAACACAGGACTTGTAAATGCTTAGTGGTTTTTTGGTTTCGTTTTTGTTTTGAATCTTACAAAGTTCTATCACAGACTGTCCATTTCATCCTTTAGCCTTCAGGTGAACCATACAGATGTGCTAGGGACATGAGAATGAATCTGCCTGAGAAAAAAATGTTCTAAATCAACTGACACATTCTGAATCAGAAGGGCCAGAAATAAATTTAATGAAATTATTATCTCTCAAGTTCCCTCTCCTATCATTTAGTCAAGAAGCTGAGTCTATTCATTTCAAAGCAATGAAGGGAAGTATCCCATTAAAGTAATTGCAAAGAAATTGATCTTGTCACTCATCCCAAGGTCATCTTATCAGATTCCTCTTCTTACTCCTGCAGAAGACACTTCCTAAATTCCCCAATGTCTTCCTAACATTTCTGCTAAGCTGCAAAAGTAGCATCATTGACAAAACAATGGCAGCATATGACTCATATCCCGATAACGGATATAATAGTGCTTTATGAACAAGAATGGATGACACAAAAGTTATGATTATTATAATGCTATGTTCTGTTTGGCTCAAAAACTGGTCCCAGATCCATTTCTGAGGCATTCTCAGGGTTTTTGTGAGACATTATGAGGTAGTGATTCGAAGTACTCATTCCTCCATCAAAGAAAGGTAGGTTCATGCCCTGTCTCTACCACTTACGGGCCGTGTGACCTTTGGCAAGAAACCTAAGCATACCAGCCTCAAATTTCTCAAATGTACAAAATGGAGGTGATAACAGAATGTGCTTCACCAAGTTGTAAAGATTAAAGAAGAGAAATGCAATCTGAGGCACACAGAAGATGGTGAATGCTCTCTAGTTACCTTTGGCTACTCCTCTTATCACCATCCTAAGTATTAAAAGGAATGCATCACCACGAAGTCAGACTTCAGAGACTGGTGTGGTAAAGAAGGAAAGTGCTGAGAAATTCTCAAAGATGATGGGTGCCATACTGAGAAGGGGAGCAAGATACAAGAACTCCCAGTCTTGGGATAGCATAAGAAGCACCAGTCCTGGGATTAGAGCAAATGGGTTTGAAACTCATGCCCATCAGAAAAATTGGAGTTGAGAAGGGCTGGGATTTGGGTCTGTATGAGAGTTGGAGTTGGGGGAAAAAATGAGGTACCAACTACAGATACACTCAGGCTTTTTTTTTTTCTTGTAAGACCCATCCTTCCCAAAGTGCTCCATTCTCTACCCAGATGTATATCCTGCTTCCAGTTTCTGTTTATAAAGTCTAAGGTAAGCAAATAGATGAGGTATTAGTTGATTAGGAGGGACTCGGCCCTGTGGCACTTGTATTTCAAACCAGGCTCAAGAGGACAAACAACTTTCATGCCCAAAGGACTGTCTATCTAAAGGAGAAATGTCAGGCTAAATATCACATCATAACACTTTCTGTAATATCTTGAGCAAGCTGTAAAACCCATTTGGTATTACTCACCGAGAAATAGGATTTGAAATGACTAACTCTGCCTGAGAAAATAACTGCATGTATATTCAAAGACAATAAATTCAGCACCTTACTTTTTAGCAAGGATATTGTGCCATATTTCAGACCCCAAGGACTGACAACGCTTAATTTAGATGGAGATCAATTTACAACTGCAGCTTCCTGGATGAAGCCACGCGATGATTATAGCATGCTGTTTCAGTGAGGTGATACCGGCATTCTCTCTGCCGCTGATCGTATACATGACCTTGAGCAAATTACTTAGCTTCCTAATTCTGTTCCCTCGTCTGTAAAATAAGCATCACGATAGTGTGTTTGTCCCAAATGTTACATGAGATAATACATGTTGGCCTTTAGTACAGTGACTGACATACACAAACAGATATGAGTTGTTTTTACTATCAGGTCAAAGAACAGATTCTAAGAAGAAAACCTTAACTGACTGGTCAAAATTAAGCTGTCCATGATGTCAGGAAAAACACTGACACTGGTGCTATGTATCAATACTAGACAACTAACAAAGTAAGAAAAGTTGCTTAGATTTTACAAAAAGAACTCCAATTACACTCATGTAGGTAAAATATGTAACACTCTAATCTCCATATTCTATTTTAATCCAACAACTATATTTTGATGTCTATTTATGTGCCCAGTGTTAGCACATGAGAACACAGAAGAGGACACTGTCCTTACCCTCAAGAAGCTCATAAGTTACTAGATCGGATAACTATGCAAACAAATAATTACATTGTATTATGTAAACCCAGTGACAGAAATATATAGGAGATGCAGACCTGGCACAGAGAACAAACAATATGGTGAAGATGAGTTATTTACAAAGTCTTCACAGCTCAGAAACTACGTTTACACTAGGGACCTAGAGAGTTCAGAAACACAACCCACCAACACACGCACGCACATGCACACACACTCCACTGATTTTCAACAAATGTGCCAAATTAATTCAGTGGGAAAAGGACAGTCTTCAACAATTGGTGTTCGAACAATTCGATACCCATATGGAAAAAATAATAATCTCAAACTTTGCATTCTACTATATACAGAAATCACTGGAAATGAGTAGCAGTCCTAAATATGAGTGCTAAAATTATAACACTTCTAGAAAAACATAGAAAATCTTTGTGACTTTGGGTTAGGCAAAGAGTTCTTAGGGCACAAAAAGCATGAACCACAAAAGAAAAAACAATGACAAAATGCATGTCATCAAAATTTAAAATCTGTAGTCATAACGGCACTGGAGGAGATAATGCTAAGTGAAATAAGTCAAGCAGAGAAAGACAACTATCATATGATTTCTCTCATCTATGGAACATAAGAACTAGGATGATCGGTAGGGGAAGAAAGGGATAAAGAAAGGGGGGGTAATCAGAAGGGGGAATGAAACATGAGAGACTATGGACTCTGAGAAACAAACTGAGGGCCTCAGAGGGGAGGGGGGTGGGGGAATGGGATAGGCCGGTGATGGGTAGTAAGGAGGGCACGTATTGCATGGTGCACTGGGTGTTATACACAACTAATGAATCATCGAGCCTTACATCGGAAACCAGGGATGTACTGTATGGTGACTAACATAATATAATAAAAAATCACTAAAAAAATAATAAAAAAATAAAATAAAATAAAATCTGTAGTCATAAGAACATACTCTTAAGAAAATTAAAAAGCAAGCCAAACAGGAAGAAAATTATTTACAAAACATTTAGCTGATAAGGGATTTGTATCCAAAACATGTTTTTTAAAAAAAAATCTTACAACTCCATAATAGAAAGAAAACAACGAACTTTTTAAAATGGGCCAAATGTGTGAACAAATGCTTTACCAAAGCTATATGTACAGCCAATAAGCACAAGGTAACATGTTTAACACCACTATTCATTATGGAAAAACAAAACCATAATGTGATGCCACCACACACCTACAGCTATGGTTAAAACTAAAAAGACTAACCGTACCATATGCTAGCAATCAAATTTTCATACTTCACTGCTAGGAATTAAAAATGGTATAGCCACTTTGGAAAACAATTGGGCTGTTTCTTTTAATGCTAAACCTTACAGTACCATAAGGCACAGAATCCCACTAAGAGGTATTTATCTAAGAGAAATGAAAATATATGTCCATGGAAATACCTGTATTCCAATGATAACAGCCTCAAACATTACTCATAACAGCCCCAAACTGGAAACAACCAAATGTCTACCTAGCAGTGAATGGGTAAACACAATGCGATAGATCTATATGACAGAACACAACTCGGCAATGAAAAGGAACAAACCAATTATGCAAGTAACAACATGGATGAATCTCAAAAGCATATAAAGTGAAAGAAGCCACACGCAAAAGATCACATACAGTGTGATTCCATGTATACAGAATTCTAGAAAAGGCAAAACTATGATGAAAGAAAGCAAACCAGCAGTTACCAGGGGCTGGGGTAGAGAGGATTGACTGCAAATTGGTAGGAAGGACCTTTCCGAAGTAATGGCCATGTTCTATATCTTGTTCGTGGTGATTAAATTACTGCATATATTTGTTGAAACTCCTCTAACTGTACAATTTAAATTGGTGAATTTTACTGTATATAAAGTACACTTCAATGAAGCTGCTTTTTTAAAAACAATCATTTATGGGTTCCACCTGAAGAAACTATTCAATTGTCTCATTTTCTTAAAAAATGCAAATTTTAGGGTAGTGAACCTTTAAGATGTACAGTTTTTCAAAAAGCAGCATTTAAGGTTATCATAAAGCTGGTTATGAATAAAATCAGTGTAAATAGCCTTCAACATAGTCCTAAAATAAAAACCCATTGTTAAAAACGAGGGATTTATGAGCACTATTTCACTGTAATTTACAAAGTGAACCATTCCTTAGATAGAAGAAATTCTCCAATTCAAATATAATAAAAATAGATGTACCTTAAGATAAAATTACATATCTAAATGAAAAAAAATCTTAATATAAGAAAACCTGATATATGAAACTTTGGACATGCACATTAAGTGGTTATTTGCTTCATAAAAGGTTTCACACTCAATTTACTTTAACAGTAAACTTCTCTATCCCATTTAAAATAACTTAGGAACAAGGGTGCCTGGGTGGCTCAGTTGGTTAAGCATCTGCTTTTGGCTCAGGTCATGATCCTGGAGTCCTGGGATCAAGTCCCACATTGGGCTCTTTGCTCAGCAGGGAGCCTGCTTCTCCCTCCGCTTGCCACCCCTCTGCTTGTGCACTCTTTCTCCCTGACAAATAAATTAAAAAAATTTTTTTTAAATCAATCAATAAATAAAATGACTTAAGAACAGATTTTTAGGAAGGTACCCCAAACTGTACTGAGTATAAACAAGAATCAGCAACTCTGAGCACTCTAGCTACAATTATATAATAATATATAATAATATACAATTACATAATAATAATGGGGAAAAGTAATCATAAATTTACTTCCTTGAAATCTAAGCCCCTCCTTACACTGATTAGTCAGGAAATTACTGGCTAAAGGTGAGGCCCAACTAAGAAGATGTGAGCAATTCCTCTGTACTTAAAAAGTTCGAGGCCAGCATCTCTTAATCCTAACAAGGACAGAAACAACTAAAAGATGTTAGTCTAATTATGTTTTCCAGGATAAAGAGATACAGATGGTGGTAGAAGATAATTCCAGTCATCCAGCTCACTAATTTTACAAATGCAGTAAATAGTTTGAATCCTTGTCTCTCAACTGCTAAAATCTGTTACATAAATTTAAAAAAGTCTGGAGAATTTAGGTATTTTTAAACAAATTTACATATAGTGGGTAACCAATTTATACTATTCCTCTAAGTTCCCTGGAAAGAGACCAGTGTGTAATCAACAGTTTCTAAATAATCTATGCTCTGGTGCCAAATGAATATAAATATGATGTCAACAAAAAGTATTACTCAATAAATTATGATCTCATTTATTATTTTAAAAGTTTTTGTTATATTCTTTTATTTTTTATAACCATTCTGTGAGGTATATAAGAAAAAAACTGTACCCCAATTTCAGGTAGGGAAAGACTCATTTGCCCTGGATCTCATATTGCATTTGTTATAAAGGAATTCCGTGTTCTTTACACTATGCCATAAAATATTTCCAGGTATTGATAAGACTTTGTTTCAATGACCTCTAAGACTTTCAGTATCACTGAATAAAGGTTTATGTGTTACAGTTTTGATAAATCTCTTTTTCTCATATGGCATAACAACCTGAAACTTGGAAACCTGAAGTTATACCCTGACACTTAAATAGTTACATGGACTTGATCAATTCCATAGAGCTTCACACCGATACTGACCAAGAGGGCTTTGGACACAATGTTGCTATAACGTCCATCTGTGTGTATGCAGTCGGGGTGGGAAGGAAGAGGAGAACTATCAGAAACGAACGCAACATGAAACACACTACATGAGGTCAGCTTTGCAAATTGTGAAACATCTGCTAAGGTTCAGTTTATTCCCTCATGGTCTGAGAATTACAAACTCTTCATCACAACAGAAATTCAAAGCAAAGATAAACTATCATGCAATCTCATGGAGAGGTCTACCATTATCATGACAAAACACCAGAACAACAAAAAAGTTCCCTTCTTGTTCTTGTTTATTTCTTCTTAAGACCTTGAATTTGACTCTAAAACTGTTACATTTCCTTGAGGAGAACATTTTGTCTCCATTTATGGGATCTCATTAAAGTTCCAACCCTGGCTCAATCTGCCTTCTTCATATCCACATCCAGGACAACTGGAGAAAATTGCACAGCCCTGCAGACCGGTAATAAGACAAACTCATGGTCTACAAACCAGCTAGGCCCCAGAATCAGCTGTGAACTCTTTCCCTCATCTTTGGTCAGGTCCTGCAGCCAGTGCCTTCAATGACTTTTCCAGTGCTGCTCTCAGGCTCACTACACAGGCCCTGATGTCCTCCCTCTCAGAAGAAAGCTTTTCCTCTCAATGTACTTCCTTTAACTTTTCCATGTCTACTCTCAGCTGCACCTCCTCACTAGGATCAAATGTCTTTCCTCGTTTTCAAATCTAGTCTCTTCATCCTTGACCACTTCCCTCCTCCACAGCATTGTTCCAGCAAACACGCTCTTAACTTCAGTTTCTCCAGTTTTACC